>NC_034592.1:30522660-30525597 GCF_900095145.1 Mus pahari
TGTTGGCTCCTCCCTCTAAACGGTGTCCTGCCTTTTACAGGCACGCGGGGGATCGCGCAGCCGGAGTGCACCAGACCAGCCGGAACACAGCGTCCTCGAACCGCCCACTGTCACCGCCCACCGTTGCCTGGACCTGCCCACCATCGGACACCTGCCNGCCACTGCCAGGACTGCCCATCATCGCGAGAACGCCGTGGCAACTTCTAAGGACTCAGGAGAATGCTGGGAACCCTTCTTTGTATTTAAGCCAGTCCTGACAATAAAGATAAGGGCTTTGATCAGACACTTTGCCAAGGCCCCATATTTCCTTTGCAGCCCTGTTCTTTCTCAGGAGTTCTCATCCTCCAGTTCGGATCCACAGTGGGTTCAGCAGGCAGAGCCACACATTTGGCGCTCAAGTGCGAACCCACCCCAAGGTGTTCTGCCCACGCAGACAAGGCGCCGGTTTGCGTGCAAGCAAGAACACCACAGGAAGTAATGAAATGTATGTGTATGACAGCTTTATTTTAACCTAAGATTATGTTAAAATTCCTGAGATAGAACTTTGGTTTTCACGACTGACTACACATGCTACACAATCAGGCAGAGCTTCCTGTTGAAGTGCCCACTGTGGATATGCTCACCCTGTAACTATCCCATGCATCCTAAAACGCTTATTAGCTCCTCTTTTTAGCAGTTTCAAGAGCTGGGTGGGGCCAGTAGAACTCCAGTTAGAACATTGTCTAGAATAAAGGAGACCCTCACATACACACTGGATGTACAGTGAAGTAGGTAAGTCCATACACCAGAAACACACAGGGTGGTTTTAGAGACTGTTCGCCATCATTTCACCAAGGTAAGTAGTCAAAGCGAAGACTACTTATCACAGAGCTAGCAAGAGTTTGAACGAAATGTGGGAAACAACTCTATATCCTTCTTTGCATTTCATAGAAACGGCCAGTAAAGAAATTAATCACTAACTGTTTAGCAAAATTCCTAAAGTACTTTAAAGTAAGCTAGATCTTCATTACATGAGATTCTTGTGTATCTACACACACGTTTATGTCTGTGTGAGCATGTTTTGTATGTGTAATCCAGAATTTAATATCTGGGGTCCTTATTCAAGTTCCACTTTGTCTTGCAATGAAGCCAGAGTCACCGACTCCCTAGCAACCTGTTGTCTCCATCTCTGCGTGCTCTGATTCTATACCCTTACCCCCAGTCCTGGTGATTTATATGAGTACAGGGGATATGAAGTTAGACCATCATGTTTGTTGAGCAGATCCTTCTCTTGTACCAACCATGTCTCGAGTTCCAGAGGGGCATACCTGCATTTATGAATGCATGCATGCATTTGTGCCTCCACAGATGTCTGTTAAATTGTGTGTGGCGTTCTCGAACTCATACTTTGTACATGACAACATCTTGTGGCACTGCTAACAGTTTGAACTCTCCTGCACGTATAAAGACTACTTCCCATGCCATTTCATCTCAGAGCAACCTTAAGAGGTCATCACTGTTTTAAAACCCAGAGGTGAATAAAGTGAAGATTGAGAGTCCTTAAAAGTAGTTTTTCCAACTCCAGTCCTTGACTGTGATATTATGAAGAAATAAAGATATAACATTGTAAGTTGTGTAAAAGGTTTCCTTACAGTAGAAATGCGAATGGTTGATTAAATTTACTTCTCTATTTATTCTAAATGTTCCTGTATATAACATACTTAATCTGAGAGTGTATCAACTAATATGCATTCAAGAAATCAAAAAGGTATAGCAGGTAGGTGTGTAGCAAACCCAGCTCAAGATCAACACTCCTCAGTAATATTGTATAAAATAACATATGGGGCCATTAAAACATTAGAACTTGACTTAACATCTTTAGCATACAAAATTGCTGTCATCACTGCGGGCACTTGAAATTAATAAAGTCATTTGCTGTAGAAATAGTTATTCTAAATTCTCCTGTATTTCACATACTTAAACGAGGAGTGTATCAACTAATCTGCATTTAAGAAAACACAGGGCTTAGCAAACCTGTAAAATTTTAATCAACCATTTACATTTCCACTGTAATAAAACCTTTATTTTATTCTTTCTAAACACATTTAATGTATGTTCATTCAAAATAGTCTGTATAACATACCCATATCTTCACTTCTAGGTAATATTTACCATACAATAGATATTAAAAATATTTTAGATATTTACTAGTAAGATATGATCTTACTAGTTAAAAAATATAAGCAAAGTAATTGCTCACAAAAAGAGAGAAAAGGCATACACAATTGAAAACATCTAATTTTAACTTGGAAAATATTTTAAAATGAATTTGTAGTATGTGTAAGCTAGGAATTATGCTCTGAATGTCTGCTCATTCCCTAATCCTCAGTCCCTATTATATATTATTACCTCACACAAAAAAGGGAAGGAGGGGCACCCGGCACCTTTCCCCGCCCGAGGAGGGGTGTTCGCCTGGGAGTAGTCCCCCGGCATCCAGCACCTTTCCCCAACCAAGGAGGGGTGTGCGCCCAAGAGCAGTACTAAGGCTTGGTCCGGCATTCGGGGCCTTTTCCCGCCCGAGGAGAGGTGTCTGCCCAGAAGCGGTCTCCCAGGTCTGAACCGGAAGGTGAGCCATCATTGCTCCGGTGCACTGCCGGGGAGAAAGCGGACTGGAGAGGAGGGACCCGTGTCTGGTCCCGGTCTTCCAGCGCCTGTCCCGCCCAAGGAGGGGTGTTCGCCTGGCAGCAGTCCCCAGGCGGATCCAGCACCCGGCACCTTTCCCCACCCGAGGAGGGGTGTTCACCTGGGAGTAGTCCCCCGGCATCCAGCGCCTTTCCCCACCCGAGGAGGGGTGTGCGCCCAAGAGCAGTACTAAGGCTTGGTCCGGCATTCGGGGCCTTTTCCCACCCGAGGAGAGGTGTCTGCCCAGGAGCAGTCACCCAGGTCTGAACCGGAAGG
>NC_034592.1:30525608-30528527 GCF_900095145.1 Mus pahari
GTGTTTCTAGCTGCATATGTAGCAGAAGATGACCTAATCAGCCATCAGTGGGAATAGAGGCTCCTTGGTCTTCCAAACTCTATATGACCTAGCACAAGGCAAGGCCTGGGACAAGTAGTGGGAATGGGTGGGAAGGGGAACAGAGGTGGGGGGAGGGGTATGGGAAACTTTCGGGATAGCATTTGAAATGTAAATAAATAAAATAAAAAAAAAAACATAAATCCAATAGCAAAAAAAAAAAAAAAAAAGGGAAGGAGGTTTTTGATCAACCAAACATTTAGAGAAAAGCATATAATTTTAAATTACGTAACTACACTCAATGTAATAATGGGTCCTTGTAAGACAGGAGAGATGACAGACCATGGATACAATGCAATAGAGACAGATGAAGGCATGATTCATTTCAAAAGCGCAAGAAGGGGCTAAAATATGTAAGGAATGCCACTGGACTCTGTGTAGTGCAAAGGAAGGGAATGGGCTTTCCCACATAGCCTGTCATGGACACACCTTACCAACACCATAGTTTCGGAATTTAAAATTATAAAAAGGAGCCTATGCTTCTGGTTGCTTGTAAAATCTCTTATAGCAGTCACAAGAAATTAATGAATTATTGTTAAGTTCTCAGACTTCAATTTTATTGAAGATTTACTATTGTATGTAAAATAATCAAATCTCAACCAAAATAACAAAAATGCAAAATGGAAATGGAAAAATTATGATGAATAGTTTTTAATACACTTGACATTAAAATTTGAAGGATATTCAACCTTGCCAGGTATGAAACAAATGGGCCCATCAAAATTTTTAGATTACTGCCTATAAATAACATTTTAAAGCCATAATACAGGAAGGTGGAAACTGTGACGCCTAAAGAATTCCCAGCTCTGACACTGATCCAAAAAGTCTAAAGATAGTATAAGACCAAGATTTCCTAGCACAGTATCCAGAAGACATAACAGCTTTCTATACATAACAGCTTCTCAGATGCAGAGTGAAGGATGTCTGCCTGTGAGCAAGGTTTCTGAAGTTGGGAAATAACCAAATAACCATACTGATAGTGAATGGGCTTCAGAACACAGTAAAGATCAGAAATGAAATCTGGTTTCTCTGCATTTAGTGAATATGCCCATAATACCTGTAGGATAATAAATACCATAGTGTGGAAATTATTCATCTGAGTAGTAAAAAAGAATTACCTATAAGCTTGGCACTATTTCAGAAAAATCCAATAAGATTAGAAAATAACACCTAAAAACCAATATCAAACTTTTCTGAAATAACATATAAATTCCAAAGCTCAATATTTATGTAAATGTAAAAATATACTCAGAAGTTAAATTTCAAAATGAATGTACCCAGGCATACAAAGGTGCAATAATCAATTAAATCCAGCACAAATTTAAACTGACATTAAAGTTACCAACACAGTATTTGAAACCAATGTAACTTTATTGAATATGCTTGAAATGCTATTTAGATATATATAATCAATGTTTAAACAGCCTAAATCAAACTTAAAGATTGGAAAAAGCAGTATGAATGATGGAGATGTAGTTAAGCAGCAGTTGGAAACACTGTAGAAGAAAAAAATGTGGTCTTGATGTATCCAAAGTACACTGCCAGTGGGGAGTGGAAGAGAAAATAAAGATGACTCTAAATAGATTAAATCAAATATAGCTCAATATAAAGTGAATAAATGGGAAGTGTCTTAAGAATGTGGGAGATTGAGAAAGACTTTAAGAAATAAAGGTTACTCCTAGTTTCATATGCTTCATTTCTTTTTTTTTCCAATTTTTATTAGGTATTTACTTCATTTACTTTTTAAATGCTATTCTCAAAGTCCCCTATACCCTCCCCCCACTGNTCNCCTACCCACCTACTCCTACTTCTTGGCCCTGGCCTTCCCTTGTGCTGGGTCATATAAAGTTTTCAAGACCAAGGGGCCTTTCTTCCCAATGATGGCCAATTAGGCCATCTTCTGCTACATATGCAGCTTGAGACACGAGCTCAGGGGGTACTGGTTAGTTCATATTGTTGTTCCACCAACAGTGTTGCATCCCCCTTCAGCTCCTTGGGTACTTTCTCTAGCTCCTCCATTGGGGGCCCTGTGTTCCATGCAATAGATGACTGTGAGCATGCATTTCTATTTGCCAGGCACTGGCATAGCCTCACAAGAGACAGCTATATCAGGGTCCTTTCAGCAAAAATCTTGCTGGTGTATGCAATAGTGTCTGGGTTTGGTGGCTGATTATCGGTGGGGCAGTTTTTGGATGGTCCATCCTTTCGTCTCAGCTCCAAACTTTGTCTCTGTAACCCTCTTCCATGGGAATTTTGTTCTTAATTCTAAGAAGGGGTGAAGTCTCCACATTTTGGTCTTCCTTCTTCTTAAGTTTCATGTGTTTTACAAATTGTATCTTGGGTATTCTAGGTTTCAGGGCTAATATCCACTTATCAGTGAGTGCATATTATGTGAGTTCTTTTGTGAATGGGTTACCTCACTCAGGATGATAGCCTCTAGATCCATCCATTTGCTGGGGAATTTCATAAATTCATTGTTTTTAATAGCTGAGTGGTATTCCATTGTGTAAATGTACCACATTTTCTGTATCCATTCCTCTGTTGAGGGACTTCTGGGTTATTTCCAGCTTCTGGCTATTATAAATAAGGTTGCTATGAGCATGTTCTTATTACCAGTTGGAACATCTTTTGGATATATGCCAAGGAGAGGTATTGCTGGATCCTCCAGTAGTACTATGTCCAATTTTCTGAGGAACCGCCAGACTGATTTCCAGAGTGGTTTTACAAGCTTGCAGTCCCACCAATAATTGGTCACAAAACAGGCCTCAACAGATTCAAAAATATTGAAATTGTCCCATGCATCCTATCAGACCATCATGGTCTAAGGCTGATCTTCAATAA
>NC_034592.1:30528538-30532621 GCF_900095145.1 Mus pahari
GCTTAGCTATGCGAAATCACGGTGTCTAAGTGCATCTCGTGTGATATCTTCTTATAAAAATTATCTTAAATGGATAATGTATTATATATAAAAGTATAAAATATTTAACAAAAGCTAGGAGAACCTACTTTATATCTGGAAGAAGACAAAAATTCTTAGAGTTGATTCCTAAATCATAGCTCATAAAGAAAAAATTATTTTTATCTTGTCAAAGGACAGAAACTTCAAAATTTAATTTCAATACATTAAATTGACTTAATTTTCAGTTCCAGGTTCATAAACACTTTATCCCACTAAGTAAAATAAGTAGAGGAGGTTGGAAAGTGGATCACTCGTTAAGACTGCTCGTTGCTCTTGGAAAGGACAGGAGTTCTTGCCCTATTATCCACACTGGGTGATTCATAGCTACACGGAATTCCAGGTCAGGATAGCCAATGTCTTCTTCTGACCTCTGTGGGCAGCGGTACACAAGTGTAGGCACACATGCAGACAGACACACATAAATAGAATTACATAAAATGAAAATTGGAGACTAGAAAGATAGCTCTAAGAAAACACACCAGTGTTTCCAGAGAAACAGCAGAAATTTGTTCCCAGAATCCATGTCAGGTAAATCAGAACCACCTGTAAGTCCAGCTCAAGGGGATGCAAAATTTCTCTCTCTGAGAGCACCTGCACTCACATTTACATACCCCCACACAAACACATATATGTAAACATCAGTTAAAATAATTTACAAATAATTTTATATTTTGAAATACTAACACAATTACATGATTTCTCCCTTCTTTTTCCTTTCTTCAGACTCTCCCATTATACCTCTTACCCATTTTCTTTTTAAATCAATGGCCTCCTTTTCTTAAATTGATGTGTGGGTGTTATCTTAAAAGCAGTACTGCAACCTGCTCAGTTTATATAATGTTACTTGAATGTATGTGTTTTCATATATGCTTGAATTTAAAAATATAGTAAACTGTTTAGTGGACAAAGTGAAGCAGTTGTGATTTAAAGACATGGAAATATTTTTTAATTAGAAACAAACAAACAAATAAAAAACCAAAAAAAAAAAAAAAAAACAAGAGTAAGTGGCCATTTTAGAGGGATCTTTTACGTTAGAGGAGGTCAGAGAGACCAAATAGAGAAAAATAACTAAAAGGAGTTAATTAGTTCAAATCACATTACATCAAGATTTCTTTTTGTCTAAGTATTCACACAGAATGAACAAATATTCCAATAGTATAGGGAATGCTTAGAGTAGTTAGCTATCATTTCTCTAATTCTGATTATCTCATCAGATAAATGGCTTGCTTTCTTGTCAACAATAAAGAATTTGGCATGAGACATTAGATTTGGTAATAGTCTAGTCTGTGAAGAAGCTTTGTCCAAAGTAACAGCTTCCTGTGGCTTTTATTTAACAGAGCATTACATCAAAATTTAAAATTATCATTTTCAAACAAACAACAACAACAAAAAAAACAGAAGAACCTGGAAGATACTCCACACTGGGAGAAAACATTTCCAGCAGTCTTATCTAGGCACTGTAAATACTTAGATAAGAAAATCTTTCAACATTTAAGAATGAAAGGCACGCAACGCAATGAAAAACTGAACAAAGGATTTAAAAGGGCATTTCATGGTAGCTTGAAAAGCGATCAATGCTAACAATTAGAGACAAACACAACAAGATGTCAGAAAAAGATTAGAGGCTAGTGAAAAATGCAGCAAAACAGAAATAACCGAAATATTTACACAATGCTTGTTAGTAAGACATATGAAGAACAGCTACTGAATAAAACCATTTAGCCGTTTCTCAAAAAGGTGAATATGTAGCTACAATACAAACCAAGAATGTAAGTCCTCTGTGATTGCTTTAAAGACGACTATCCACACAAACTTTTTAAAAGAAACTATTTATGCACACAAGAACTAGAAGTAACCTCTGTTTCTCACTGTGAGAATAGTTTTTTAAAAAAATTGTGGCACATCATATCATAATAGTAGAATGAGCCATATACCCATTCATCTTTAAAGACATATCGGTAAGGAGACAGTCACCATAGGTAATGCTCTGTCTTAGCCTTTCATGTATGAAGAAATGTATTTATTTATTGTCTGTCTGTTTATCTATCTATCTATCTATCTATCTCCTTCTATTGTGTAATATCCTAAAGTGAATTTTTCTATCTCTATACCATCACCACAATTAATGAAAAAATAATATCCAATTTCATTAGTCGAGAAAAAGAAATAACAATAAAAGACTTTGCTCCAAACCTAAATAGCTAGTTACTTGGAAAACCACATGGAATCTATAGGAAAGCCTCCCAACTAGTAAATCAACTAAACCAGACTGTAGGATACAAGATCAATATAATGATAAAATGCATCTCTCTGCCCTAGAAAATACAGGCAACTTGAATTTAAATTTTGATATCATTTCTAATAACATTGAATAAATGAAATAAAAAAATCAAACCAATAATTTTGAAAGAAAGATACAATTGAAATTTAAAATTTTGCTTTAAGAAATTAAAGTATAACTGTAAAATGTAATAGTATCTCATGTATACAATTTAGAAAAATAAGTATTGTTAAGGTCCCAAATTCCTGAATATATGCAATGCAATTTCAGACAAATTTTTCTGGAGATATCAAAACCTAAACCTTGAAAACAACTTTTTAATCAAAATTGTTAACATTCTATAAAACAAATACTGATTGAAAGCACATATAGCGCAGATGCACTCTGAAGTAGAAAACTGCACCACTATTTTTTTCAATTTTTTTATTAGATATTTTCTTCTTTTACATTTCAAATGCTATCCCGAAAGTCCCCTATACCCTCCCCCCACCCTGCTCCCCTACCCCCTACCCACCCACTCCCACTTCTTGGCCCTGGTGTTCCCCTGTACTGGGCTACCACTTTTAATGAGTGACTCCACAAGTTCCGGTGTACTGCAACTAAGTAAATGTGTTTTGGACATAAAACAGACTAACAGGTCAATGGGATGAAACTCAGAAATAGTCTAACATGTATTCACTGAACTGAAGTTTGCCAAAGTTTAAAAAGCAATTCTGGAGGTATGAAAAAAAAATGGTCTTTTAGCCAGTTTAAAAAAACATTGTTCATTTCTTCATAACTATCCAATTCTTATTGTCAATTATATACAATAATAAATTGAAACTAATCCATGACCCTAAACCTAAAGTTGTTAAAATGTAAAATGTCAGTAATAAAGCATATGCTAAAAATTTAGCAGGTTTATAATATGACATCACAAACAGGCCCAGTAAAAACCATGGGATAAACCAGACTTCCGCAAACCTAAGATTCCTACTGTTGAACATATTTTAAAAAGTAAAGTGTCTTATATGTAATACATTTATTGAAAAGGTAAAACTCAATTACAAAATAAAGATATAGAAATAAAATGTAACTAAATAAATGAGCAAAGTTTTGAAGACACACTAATGGGAAGATTTGTGCTCAAGGTGCCATTAGTCATCAGAGAAATCATTGAGAACAGAGTATCACCTATCTCCATCAGTATCAATAGCACCAGAGTCCCAGTGATCACCCTGGGAAAGGGATTGTAGTTTCTTTAAGGTTAAAAACATATGGACCAAAGGATTGTTATATTCCTTCTGCCCACATTCACTGTCCTCTCTGCATTCCTCCTCCACTCAATACATTCAGGACAAAGACATGAGAGAGCTAGAGATGAAAAGCAACAGCAAATACCTACTACTCGTTCCAAGCCTTTTAACGGAATGAAGCCTTTTAACGGCAAGAATGATGAGGAAAGATCTTACATTAAATTAAGCTCCAAATTTTCAGCACTACATAGATCTGAAGTATTGTCTACATTGGCTTGGTGAATTGTTGGCTTTTTTCCCCTCTTACTTTGGAGTGAAAGTTGGGGGAGTAAGAGAGGAGACTGCTACATTCTTTCCAGTAGTGACAAGCGCCAACAGGCCCCAAAAAACCTGGGCGCTGTCCCGAGGCAAAAGTTCAAGGGAACTCAGTCTCCTGGAATGGTGGCATCCTCCATGTTCTTCCCTGGAACTGCTACATTCTTTCCA
>NC_034592.1:30533271-30534394 GCF_900095145.1 Mus pahari
CTCGCTCACCTGCAACCAGAGACCCGTTCCCCGCAGATCAGGGACCCCAGGAGAGTCCGTCTGCGGCAGGAGACTACAGAAGAGAGTGGAGAGATGGATAAATAACACTAAAGATGTTTGAAAAGCCAGGTTGAATCACTAATTCACCTCCAGGTTTTACAGCTAGACAAGATTTTTGATAACTTTTCTCTAGGAATAGCCTATATAGACTCTTCCAGAACTATAAAAGCTAGCCAGCAAAATGGATGCTTCTGTGGAAATACAAGTCTGATTTCTCTTTGTCCTATGACCAAAGTGTATTTTCTTTTTACAGTTGGAGGTGTGGCTTAAAGTTCTGGTGGGTAACCAAAAACAAAGAGAAAACTCTGTATTGTTTTTGGAGTCTGTCTTCCCCCAAACAAAAACCCTAAAGAGGGCTTACCAGACATGGCAGTGGCTTTTTGTTTAATAATCTATGGGTTCTAAAGTGATCATTACCCTTAGCATGTATTTTTAAAAAAAGTTTATAAAATAAAAATCAGTGGTGGAGCATTTGTCTAGCATACTCAAGGCCCTGGGTTTGATTACTCACTGATTCAAAACTCCATAATAAAATTGGAGATTTCATATTATGTATATTTAAGCAGTGTGAAAGAAACTTGAAATTTGAGGATTATGAAGTAGACTGGCACTTTTAATAAACTGTAATACAAGTTAATGTGTGGCTTATCAAGTAGTATGGAAAAAAATCTTCCCAGACTCACTGATGGCTTAAGATAAGAGATTAAATGAAGAGAAATGTGCTTTAGACTTGAAAATAGATATCATAGCAATGAGGAAAAATGAGTCACAAGTATTTACAGAAAAGGTAGACTTAGAACTGTGAAAAATAAATATAATAACTTCTAATAAATCAAGATTCTTGCATCACTTTAAATATACCACACAGAGCTCCATGTACAAGTTCTTCAGAACCTTGTGATAATTTCTTCAGTGATTAAAAATATTTTCTTATTTGTATTTTAATCACATTGTGGTGATGGCATCATGGAGAATATATATGTCAAAGTCTACCAAACATCATGTTACATTTATGGAGTTAATGTATATATATATATATATATATATATATATATATATATAT
>NC_034592.1:30537075-30558238 GCF_900095145.1 Mus pahari
CCCCTCCCCTCCTCTCCCCTCCTTCCCTCCCTTCCCCTCCTCCCCTCCCCTCCCCTCCTCTCCTGTTGCTTCCTTTTTTTCTTTTTTATACATTAGATCCCAACTGTATTTTTCCCTTCTTCAATTCTCCCCAGTCCCTCTCCCCATCTCCCCTTTCCTTTAGATCCATTCTTTCTCTCTTTCCCTTAAAAAATAAAAAAAGAACAGGCCACACAGGAATATCTACTGAAAATTCCCTAATAAGTTACATTAAAACTAGAAGACTAAGCACAAACCTCATATCAAGCCTGGACAAGGCAACTCAGTAAGAGCAAAGGGATCCCAACTGTAGGGAAAAGCATCAGAGGCACCCCAACTCCCACTGTTGGGTGTTCCACACGAATATCAAACTACAAAACCATAATATAATTATGTCAGAGGACCTAAACTCAGATCCATAAAGGGTGCACGTTCATCTGTTCAGTTCCTGTGAGCCCCATTGAGACCTGCTCAGGAGTAGAGGACAGTATGAGAACACAGTCAACCTCTACTCCTCTGTCTCCCACAATTCTTCTTCCCCTTCTGTGTGGTTGCCCTGGTCTGCCTAGTGTTAGGCTATAAGCCTCTGCATCTGTCCTCCTCCGCTGCTTAGTGACACTCCTCTGATAACAACTGGGCTAAGCACCAGTCCATGGCTATAGCAGAACATCTGTAAGAATCATTTAATTGCCTTTTTTTGGTCAGTCATGATTGGTTCTTTCCCAGATCTCTGGGCTGTCCAGTCTCTGGTTCCTCAACCTCTATGTAGTGTCAGGCTTGTGCTCCCTCTCATTTTAGGGGCCTCAATGTTGGCCAGTCATTGGTCAGCCACTCCCACATGTTCTATGTCACTGTTACTTTAGCACCACTAGAAGCCTTGCCTAGTTATAGAATATGGCCAGTTCAGGCTTCATATTCTCCATTACTAGACTTCACTTATGATTCCAGGGAGTTTCCACTGTGCTTGGTTTCTACATCACCCCACAAATGACACCCCACACACACACCCACACACACAATTCTAGTCGTTTTTTTTTTCCAGTACTCCCACCCTCTGGATCTTTCCTTGATTCTGCCCCTTCCTATCCACATCTGACCTCAGTCCACCTGAAAAAAATCTATTCCATTTCCCATTTCCGGGGAGATCCATGCATTCTGCCTTGACCCTTCCTTGTTACTTAGCCTCTTTGGGTCTTTGGGTTGCAGCATGGTTATCCTTTACTTAACAGCTAAAGTCCATTTATGAGTCTTTCTGGGTCTGGGATACCTCACTCAAGATGATCCTACATCCATTTGCCTGCAAATTTCATCATGTCATTGTTTTTAACAGCTGAGTTATACTCCATTGTATAAATGCACCACATTTTCTTTAATAATGTTCCTTTGGTTGAGGAATATTTAGGTTGCTTCCAGGTTCTGGCTTTTATGAATACAGTTACAATGAACACGGTTGAGCAAGTGTAGGTGGTAAGAGGGAGTGTCCTTTGGGTATATGCATGGAAGTGGTAGATGAGTCTTGAGGCAAGATTATTTTCTTTCTCCCCATTATGCTACTTAGCTCCCTACTTGCCATTATAAAATTATCCTGATCCCACGTCAAGGTAGCTACCTCAGTTTCCACCAATCTAAATCCCAATAATCCCCTGCTTTCCCCATGACAGTAGGCCTATAATTTTGCCTGAGAAATCCATGTCTTTCTCTCTTCATAGATTGCCTAATTCACAGTTTTCTTTTTCCAAGATCAGACACCTTTACTGTCATTGGGTAAAATTCTCCATTTCCAGTTCCATAAGAGTTCCATCACTATACCAACTCTCCCTGGGATTCGATGAACACATCATAACCAGGTATAACCCTCTCCTTCCCAGTCCCTAGTCCAGCTGAAATTCTGTCTGCATTTCTCCAGACCTTGAGCTGATGCTGACACAAGGCAGAGGCATCCCACGACTCATATCTTCATTGCTTAAAATCCTACCTACCTTTATCTGTACAGTGTGCTCTTGCATGGAACACCTGCTCCCTGCCAAAGGCTACCAGTAAATAGAGTCAAGTTGAAGATAACAGAAATAAACTTCTGATGGAAGTGAATGAAAACACACAAAAGGTGTCTAGATGAAAGCATGAGGACCAATCAGAGTATGAAAACAGAAAGCATGAGGACCAATCAGAGTATGAAAACAGAAAGCATGAGGACCAATCAGAGTATGAANTGAGGACCAATCAGAGTATGAAAACAGAAAGCATGAGGACCAATCAGAGTATGAAAACAGAAAGCATGAGGACCAATCAGAGTATGAAAACAGAAGACAACAAAGTAAGAGAAAAACTGACAAAAACCCAATCTGAACCTGGAAAATAATTTTTCTTTGTAATAAAAGCTTAATGGAAAACTTCCCCACAAAATAGATATGTAGAAGACAGGGCTTCCTGACAAGGTAGAAAATAGATTCATTCAATAAAATAAAGTGATAATTTACTTAGAAACACACAAAGAGTGTTATATGAGCCAATGAACAACATTCAAAGAACAAATCTGCAAATTATCCACATAGAAAAACATGAAAAATTCCAGGTCAGTGGCTCAAATGTGTCTTCAATAAAATCATAGGATAAAATCTTCCAAATCTAAGGAGAAGGGTGTAGGGAAGAACACAAGACACCAAGTAGATAGGACAATGACAGAGACTCCCTATAGCATATGATAGTTAAAACTCTAAATATACAGAACAAAGGAAGGGTATTGAGAGATGAACTGGAGGAGGTTCAAGTAACAGAAAAGACAGGCCCGTCAGGAGAGCAACAGCTGATATCCCATGAAATACTCAAAAAGTCAGCAGAGCTTGGAGCAATGTGCTTTAAGTTCTGAAAGGAGACAGATGACACCCAGACTATATTACTTGGTAAAACTATCATTCATAATTGAAGGAAACCTTCCAGGACTGCAAAAGGAATTCATAACCACCACACCAGAGAATACTGCAAAGCAGTACTTCAGCATAAAGGAAATGATGAGCACTCCAAAGGTTCTATGGAGGAGAATGAATGATGCTAGGGCGTTGATTGTTAAAAAGTAGAAAAGAACGGGAGGGGCTGGTGAGATGGCTCAGTGGGTAAGAGCACCCGACTGAAGGTCCTGAGTTCAAATCCCAGCAACCACATGGTGGCTTATAACCATCTGTAACAAGATCTGACTCCTTCTTCTGGAGTGTCTGAAGACAGCTACAGTGTACTCACATATAATAAATAAATAAAGGTTTTAAAAAAAAAAAAAGAATGGGAACATGACAAAATTGGGAATGTTACAGCACTTAATATCCATCCATTTTTACTTCTTAGGTATTTACTATTTATTTTTAACATTTTTTTAATTTTTTGAAATAAATATAAATAAACTATTTTCCCTTTTTTCTTTCCTCCAATATCTCCCATGCACTCCCACCTTCAATCCCACTTGTTCATTCTCTCTCTCTCTCTCTCTCTCTCTCTCTCTCTCTCTCTCTCTCTCTCATTAATAAACTTTATTTCCTAGATTGTTATTTTACACCTGCATACTTAACATTTATATTCCTAAGTATATGAATAAAATTGGCTCAGTGCATGAAATGTTACTCATATGTATGTGATTTCGAAGTTGGCCACTTGATATTGAATAGCTAATTTGTGGGCTCTTCCCTGGGATAGACTGGTTCCCCAACTCTGAGTATTCTTTAGTAGACTGTAGTTGCTTGTCTAGTGTTGAGGCTGTATGAGAGTGTCCCTCCCAGATTAGAATGTCTACTGTTGCCATGCTAGTTCACACTTTGTTTACGCATCCATGTTGATGAGACTCCATGGGATATCTTCTCTGATACTTTTAGCAGACACTGTCTCACAGGAAACTTTCTATTCTTCAAGATCTGACAGTTTTTCTATCCCCTTGAGACTATGATCCACAAGCCTTTGGTTCAGGAGTTGTATTGTAGACGTAGCAATTGGGGCCGAATACCACATGGTCACATGTTCTATGCATTTTTATTTACTTTTCTGTAATTGTTTCTCCTATCTGTTAAAAGGATAAATTTCCTTGATGAGGGTTACAATCTATAGTTACCTGTGAATTTAAGGATAAATATTTACAATGTAGTTTGGAATTATGCTGGTTTAGGAAAGTGGCAAATCTCCTACAAGATCTATTGCTTCTTTAACTGTGTATAGCTGGCTGGGTTTTCATACATGGTGTGATATTCCTCTTGTTGAATGGGCATACATGTATAGCATGCACGACACTTGCACACTTGGGAATATCATGCCATGATGGTCATTATTTTAGTCCCTAGGCATCATAGTTATGTAGGAATATAGGTTGCTTTCCTCATTTAAAAGTTTCCATAGCATCTTCTATTAATATGAAAGCAAGTCTTCCAGGAGAAGGCTTTCAGAGCAGATGAAGCTCATATCCTCTAGATATGTGTTTAAAGTGCATGTCTTAAGCACTCGAGACTTACCCACAACCTCTGAGAGGTAACAAAGTACAAGAGCAATAGCTAATAATGTTAGGAGAGGCACAAAACAAGGAGCTTCTCATACACAGTTTTGGGGTTTTGTTACATAGTCTATGATAGAAACTATACCTACTTTATAAGTATACTTATCTTCCCTTCTAGCCTACTGCCCACCATAGATACTAGAAAGGAAACCAGGGTAAAGAGGGATGTGGACCTGTTTAGAAATAGTTCTTTGGGGTGAATCCAATCTGTGTTGTAAAGATATTGTAGTTCAGTTCACATGAAACAGCAGTGGTAGCTTGATCCACTTGCAAACACCATTCATAAAGCAGCAGTGGCAGTTCATTCCAGAAGAAACCAGAACACCACCAGAAGTTCTTTGGTGCGATTCCCTCTGTGAAGTCATAACAAACCTTGATCAGCAAAGAGTGGCAAGGTGAACTAAAACCAAACAGCAACATCCACTGTCTGTTGGATTATATTTGTATCCTTTCCAAACATCACATGTTCCGGCAAGTATCTGCTCTAGCAAAACACCACATGCTCCTTTTCCAGTCAGCTTCCAGAAAAACATCACGTATCTGTTATCAGCCAACCTTCTTCCCATGTGTGTGCTTCAGCAAAACATCCTCTCATAAGACAGTTTCCAGGAAAACATCACATGACACACTAATTCTCCAAAGAAACCAGAAATTCCCAATTCATTGTGATTCTAGGGGTGGCATTATCAGTCCAGATGAGAAAATTTCATTTAAATTTTTTTAAAATTTCATTTAAATCTAATTTTAGACAGACATGGTATTCTAATTTCTTATGATTTTTTTAGACACTGCTTACTGTTATTTTCTACCCGCTACCTCCTCTGAATTAACCTTTCTACTGTTTCTTAACTCAGCCTTTGGACCATTTTTCTCGCTTCCCAATTAAGCTCACTTTTACCCTGATATTATTTCTATTGACCTCAATTATCGTCCCATTTTACTCTTTTGATGTCTGCAATTTCTCCAGGTTATAAATTCATATGTGGAGATTTGGCGCTTGGAAATGCAGAATAGAGAATATGCAGCATTTCTCTATGTCTCATGGTTACGTCACTTAATATGGTCTTCTCTAGTTCTATCCACTCTTCTACAAACTTCATGATTGCATTTTTTCTTTACAGATGAATGGTATTACATTATGCAAATGTAGCACATTTTCATTATTCAATCTTCAATTGTAGAACATTTAGGTTGTTTCCAATCCCTAGTTATTATGAAAAAAAAATGGCAATAAACATGGCTAAGCAAGTGTCCATGGAGTAGAATACAATTTGCTCATGTGTCAAGGAGTGACATAGCTGAGTTGTGTGGTATATTTATTTTCATCCTTTGGTTGTTCCTTGTAGTGCTTTGTGGAGTGGCTGTATCAGTTTGCAATCTTACCAAAAGTGAATAAGTGTTCCGTTTTCCCACATCCCTCTCTAAAATTGCCAGTTTTATATTTTTAATTTTTGCTATTTTGATTAGGATACACAGAAATCTCAAACTTGTTTTGACTTGTATTTCCATAGGTAACAATTATTCTTGAGATGTTCATTAGCCACTTTTTGCTTATTCTTTTGATAATTCTGTTCTAAAGTTATGACTGCCTTGCCGCTCCGACGCTGAATGCCCAAGTGCTGCCTGCAAGCTGCTCAGGAGACACAGAATGCAGTCCACCATTGAGGTTCTCTGCTGCAGATGCAGACAAAACTCAGTCGGATCCTTGATCAGTAGGAAAACTCAGGGTTCTGGTTACAGGTAAGCAAGGAGTTGGCAGATGACAAACAGATAGGATGACAAACAGATATGGACACACAGAGAATGTATCTGAATGTAATTTTTCCAAGCAAGCACCACACTTTTAATTCAGAAGAAAAAACGAGAAATCTAGGCAAAAACTTCCGCCAAGGTACATCAACATAAAACAAAGAAAATGCATACATAAAAAGCTAGGAGGAGCCAGGCAGTGTTTACAACTGAGAATAGGAACAACCCTTAATTAAGATCAGCTAGACACAGGAGCCAGGTGAATGCTCTGATGCAATGCTAGTCTATTGTTAAACCCACCAGCAGGGGTCCTTTAGTAAATACCTGATAATGCTATTCCTCTGGGCCTAGTGAAAGACATGCACCAGGGGAATTCCATTCTGGTAACCCTTGCATGAATAATACTTCAGTTCCTCCTAAAACCACAACCCACCTTCATCCTAGGCCTTTGTAAATTCCTGTGTATGGGAGTGACTCAGCTATTGTTCTAAGTAATTACTATGTAGACTAGCCCTGAGATTTCTAGCTCTATTCAAGTAAATTGTAATGCCTGATTACTTTCACTGTCTCTACTAGAGGTAATTTTAAATGTTACTGAATAGGTAACATTTTTACTGAATTCCTAACTCAGGGTTGGCTCAAGGACTGCCTAGGACAGTGGAACACTGGTGGAGACTAGTCTAACTTAGCTATATGTCAAAATCAATCCTTAAAGGCGCTTATAATAAAACAATACTGAAAGAGAGCACACAGATCCATACACCAGACTAATGCAGGGACAGATTTGGAGCATATGTGCTATGGGAATGTCAAGGTTCCAGGAGGCTGTTTCTGTGAAATTCTTTGCTGGGGACTGCTTTCAGGCTTTTAGGCCTGTCACGCAAACTTTACTGGAGTGGATGCAGCAGTTCTCAGTCCATGTTTCCATGTATGGGAAACAGTGGTGTCTGGCATGGTTGTGGTCTCCAGTCTCCTTTGTATCCAGATATTGCTGAGGTACCGCTGGGAGTTGGGAAAGGGATTCCACTGGTCCATGCTTACCCTAAGAACTTTTATAACCAGACAGGAAAGGGAAGGACCAGGACAAGGACAGAACCAAGTTGTGTTCTAGTGAATTCACAGAGTACAGAAGGCACAGAAGTGAAGCCTTCTCCTGAAGAGTAGGCAACTCTCTTTACAATGAAGGCCACCTCCTGCGATGATTCTTAATGGAAGAGATGGGCCTTGCTTGTCTAAACTGATTTATTTGATGGTGAATGGGAATGCATATACCTTATTCAGGGCAAATGGGGGATTAAATACCTTTGGTGGGAAGGAATGCCTAAGAAGGGATGTTCTTGGCCAAACACTCGGGACCCATCTAGATACCTCATTAGCATGGAGAACTCCAGGTTATTGTGCTATAGGACTGACTGTCAAGACCCTCGTGGTTATGTGTTCCACAATATGGTAATATAGTAGGGAGCTGGCTCCACCCCTTCCCTTCTCAATTCTGAGATTCCCTTGGGTCTGAGCCTCCTCAGCCTTACCAATTTTTCTGTCTGGTGGCAAGGCCCACCTGCTGCACACATTTTTTTAAATGGATCATGTGCTTTCTTCACTTTTTGTTTTCTGATTTCTTTATATATCTAGGATATCAATCCTCTCAGATGTATAAATGGCAAAGATTCTTTCTCATTCTGTGGGCTTCTTCTTCAATTGAATAAATGTTTCTTTAGCTGTGCAAGTACTTTTTAGTCTTCTGAGGTCACAGCTGTCAATTCTTGGCATCAAGTCCTGAATGAATGACTTCCTAATCAGGAAGTCCTTTCTCAGAGATGTCTCTTATGGGATACTGCCTACTTTTTCTTCCAGCATATTCAGTGTTTCAGGTTTCCTATTAAGTTCTTTGATCCATTTGTAGTTAGTTTCACTCGAGGTAATAAATGGATCTAATTTCATTCTTCTGCTTGTAGACATCAGTTTGTTTAGCATCACGTCACAGACTGGCCTCAGTCAGCCCCTCAACCAGCGGGAGAATCAGGACCCTGGTACAGGTGGGCAGGAAGTCAGCGAAAAGTGACAAACAGATGCAAACACAAGTGAGTGTTGATCTGGATGTAATTTCTCAAAGTAAGCACCAGACTTATAATACAGAAAAAAAACAAAAAAAACAAGAAAGATAAGTGATATATCAGCCAAGGTACATGGAGATGCATAATGGTTCTGTATACAAAACAAAGAAAAAGCATACATAAAAAGCTGGCAGGAGCCAGGCAGTGTTTACAACTGAGATATGAACAGCCCTATCTAAAATCAGCTATTCACAGGAGCCAGGTGAAAGGGCTAATACACCCAGGTGTAATACTGCTCTATTGTTAAACCCACCACCAGGGGTCCCTTAGTAAATATCTACTTATGCTATTCCTCTGGGCCTAGTGAAAAACATGCACCAGGGGAGTTTCATTCTACTAACCCTTTCATACAATACTCCGGTTTCTCCTTAAACCACAACCCACCTTCTTACTACTATTATGTAATATAGGCTGCCATTCATGTCTATAATGAGAATTCTAAGTTTACGATTTTAAACTATCCCTGAGATTACTAGCTCCTATCCTGCAAACTGTGAGATGCCTGATTACCAACTGTCAACACTGGGGCATTTCGTCTGAATGAATAACATTCTAATGAAATTCCAAGCCCAGGGTCAGCTCAAGGACTGCCTAGGACATTGATGAAGGCCAGGCAGTAGAGTTCAACCTGATTTAGGTATTAGTAAAATCATTTCTTGGAGGTACCTATAATAAAACAATACTGAAAGAAAGCACATAGATCCATACATCAACTAATTCAGGGACAGGTTCGGAGCATTCATGCCAAGGTTCCAGGAGACTGAGTTTCCATGAAACTCTTTGTCGAGGGACTGTGTCAGGATTTTGTGCCTGTTACATTCTTCACTGGAGCAGGTATGGCAGCATCATTTGTTGAAGACTTTCTCTACTGTGTATGTTGACATCTGGGTTGAATATTACATGGCTGCCGTAATGCACACTCAAATTTGTGCCTTCAGTTTTGTTCCACTGGTCCTCATGTCTCCTTTTGTATCATTTCCATATTGTTTTTATTACAATGGCTCTGTAACAATCTTGAGAGCTAGAATGGCAGTCCTTATAGCTTTGTTCTGTTTGATCAGATTTATTTTCATTATCTTGGCTCTCTTCTAGTTTCAACTAATTTTAGGATAGTTTTTGTTTTTCTTTTTTATTTCCATGAGAAGAAAGATGGTAACTTTGGTTGAACTTGCACTGAATTTAGTGGCTTTTAGAATATGTTCATTTTAACAATATTAGTTTTATTGGTTCATGGGCATCCCATGTCTTTCAATTTTGTGGTATAAAATATTTCTCTTTTTCTTCAGAGATGCAAATGTTTTTATTGTAGTGGTCTTTCCACTCCTTGGTTAGATTTGTTCCAAGTTATTTTATTTTATTTGAGGTTGTTGTGAAAGCCAGTATCTCTGTGTGTTTATTGGTGGTATATGAAAATTTCTTCATTTTTGCAATTTCATTCTATATTCATCATATTGATAAAATTGTTGATCATTTCTACAAGTTTTCTGGTAGAATTTTTGAGATATTTTGCAAATAGGGATAGTTTGGTTCATTCCTTCCCTATTTTTATGTTTAATTTTCTTCCATTGACTTATTGCTCTAGCTAGGGCTTCAAGTATGATGGGATAACATCCCTGTCTCCTTCTTGATTTCAGTGGAGTTTTTCTATTTAAGTTTGTGTTTACTCTGGATTTTTTTTTTTTTTTTGATTACTGTTCTCCATTTTTTCTCTTTATTTTTTTCTCCAATATAATATTTCTATTGATTTGGGATTTTCATAAAATGCATTCCAATCCTATTTTTCTTTCTTCCCATTCCTTCCAGATTTTGTGTTGCCTATATACTCATTAGAGCATGACCAAGCACCCTCCCAGTTGCCAGCCCCTAAAACATAACTGAGTCTTTCCTCATTTCCCTGACAGAAGCCATCGACTGAAGAGTCTCACTTCTGCATCTTTGTCACAATTTTAAAGGACTCTTTTCAATAGCTTCGTGTATATTTACAGTGGAGGTTGTCACAGAAGCCTTCAACATTTCTCATTCTTAATTAGGAGCTTTCAGGGATTGATCCCACTGTAAAGGAAGCTTCCTTGCCCTTAACTGCCGGTGACCGCACAGGTCATGAATGTCCACATTGTTTCAGGCAGCAGGGTAGAAAATGGACCTCAACAAGCTCCCTGAAGTCAGCATGTATCACAGACATCAACACGGCCAAGGACACCAATATGACGTCCAGTGGTACCAAAGACCATGGAGTTCTTTCAAGGAGCTTAATCCAGAAAATGAACCACTCTTCATTTTGGATGTCTTCTTGTTGCTCAGAGTCTGGGTGAATGCAGAACTAAGTAGTATATTCAGGGGCTGTGTTCACCCAAAATTGTCATGTCTTTAGTTTCGCCTATCTTGTCTTTGCTCTGCCATCTCTTTTTCTCCAGTTTCATGAGGTAATGTTTTAAAAGCCGTTTCCCATAAAACCTTCTCATTGATAGCTGTTCTAGAGCTTGGCTTACCCTGCAGACTCATCCTTCATGACTGCATCTCCCCCTTGAAGTTTCCATGGGTCTCCCTGTCACCTTGGAGCAGCTCCTCAGCCCCAAGGGTCCCAGTGGCCATCACCATCTTGAATCAGTCAAGTTCTGGATTTCTCATACATTTGTTTATGATACTGAGAGATGATCTGTCTAGTTCACTGGTTTGCAATCTGTGGGTTGCAACTCTTTGGGCCTCGCATATTGCATTAAGATTCATAACATTAGCAAAATTGCAGTTACAAAGTAGCTATAAGATGATTTTATGGTTGGGGCTTACCATAGCATGTGGAATTTTATTAAGGTTGCATGCAGCATTAGGAAGGTTGGACATTCTAGAATTTTTATCATGAAGCAAGTTGGAAGTTGGAAAGTCTTTTTCTATATCTATTGAGATGATCAAGAACTTTTATTCTTTAGGTCCATTTGTGTTTTATAATATTTATTGACTTATGTGTATTAAGCCATCCCTGACTCTCCTAAATAAAAGAAACTCAGTTATAGATAATTATTTTAATATATTTATGTGGTCAGTTTGCAAGTACTTTATTGAGTATTTAAAAAATCTGTGTACTCAAGAAATACTATAGGTTTAGTTTTTGTTGTGTAGTTATCTGGTTTTGTTACTAGAGTGATCCTGGCTTCATAGAATATGTCTTGAAGTGCTCCTTCTGATAATATTTTTTGAAAAGTTTAAGAAGGATTGCCTCTGGATCTTCCTTGAAAGTGTGGTAGAATTATGAATCTAACTGGGTCCAGACTGCTTTCAGTTGTACCATTCCCTTGTTTTGTTATGGGTCAGTGTATGTTGTTGAATTCTTGGTTTAATTTTAGTAATTTCTGTTAATGGAGGTCCTTTCTTTTGGTTAGTTAGGACCAGGATCTCTTTGTCCTGTTTATCCTCTCAAAGAACCATCTCTTAGATTCATTGATTCTTTGTACTTTGCTTGTTTCTATTTTTATTAATTCTACTCTGATTTTTATTACTTTTTGCCATCTGCCACATTTAAGTTTGGTTTATTCTTGTTTTTCCAGATTTTTGAAGTTGTAACATTAAGTCATTTAGCTATGCTCTGAATTTTTAATGAAGACATGTAGAACTATAAATTCCCCTCATGGGACTACTTGCAATGCATCCTAGAGGTTTTCAGTGCTCTCTTTTTATTTTCATTTAGTTCCATGAACATCTTTATTTCTTTCTTGTTTCTTTTTTGACCCATTTATCATTTGGGAATGCATTGTTTTATGTCCCTGAATTTGTGTATGGACCAGATATCTGCTGCTAATTTTAAATTCTGGTACATTATGGTCAGATTGGATACATAGAATTAGGTCTATCTTTCTGAATTTGCTGGATTCCTTTGTGTCCTCACGTATGGTCTGTGGTTTTTAAAAGCCTTTGTGTGCTTCTAGGTAGATTGTGTACTCTCTGTTCAGGCTGATTATTTTGTACCCACCTATTATGTCCTTTTGATGTATAGTGCCATTTGATTTTGATGTTTCTCTGATAATGTTTTGTCCAGAGGACCTCTCTATTAGAGAAGTTAGGATATTGAAATCACTTACTCTTATTGGGTTGATGTGAACTTGTGTCTTCAATGTCAGTAGTATACTTTTTACAAAGTTGGGTGCACCAAAGTTTGTTGCCCATAAGTTTATGATACTAATGGTTCCTTGGTTAACTGTACTTTTCATGGGAACAAAGTCTCATTCTTTATATCTTCATATTTTTAAATTGAAGTCTATTTTTTCAAATATTAGGATAATGATAAAGATATGGGATATAGATAAAGAATAATGTCTGCCTCCTGGCCCATTTGATTTGAGTACTATACCCATTCATTCACATTATAGTGTGCCTATCTTTAAAGCTAAGGTGTGTTTCTTATAGAAAATACATAATTGGAGAGAAAATTTTCCTATAATTTGAAGATTGGTCATTTTCTAGTGTTTCACATTTCCTGTATTTTTCTTTTCTGTGGCTTTTTTACTTTTTTTTTTTTTTTTTTTTTTTTTTTTTTTTTTTTTTTTTTTTTTTTTGCTTATTTTGTTTAGATGCTCTACTTTATCTTGAGTGTGATAGACAACATAGATTTAATAAACACCTGACACATCTTCTGGTGGCAGCCACTTATAAAAGAGCCAACAGGAAGGAAGCTTTTGCTTTTTACTTACTTGCCCCCCCCCTCCCTCTCTCTCCCTCCCTCCCTACCTCTCAGAAGTTCTATCCTGCTGCTGAGACATTACTTCACTGGTGTAAGAACCTACTTCTTTGGGATTCCAGTGTACATTAAAGACCAACTCACATGTTTGGTCTTGTGGATTGGCCAACTATTGGATTATTAATTGTTTCATTTAAAAACAGTCATTTTGAACAAACCTGGCCACAGTCTTAAGCTAATCTAATATATATTGATATATATTTTTGATATATCAGTGTTAGAAGTGGGATATCTTATGAGGTATTTGTCACAGGATCTAAAAGTCCCCCCAAATAATCCAGGCTTTTGTTCTTTTTCTTGATTGTTCTCCAGATCTCGAAAAAGACTATTTCTGAAGACAACACACGCCTTCAGTGCATGATATAGACAGCCAAGCTGGAACTGAATTGGAAGCTTCCTTCTTGCTAGCTAGCTTTCATAGTCCCAGAAGGTAATATCAATACTGCTGACAGAGAAAGGACATCAAGAATCATACCTAGCAGCCTAGCAGTGGTGGCACAAGCCCTTAATCCCAGCACTTGGGAGACAGAGGCAGGAGGATTTCTGAGTTTGAGGCCAGCCTGGTCTACAGAGTGAGTTCCAAGACAGCCAGGGCTATACAGAGAAACCCTATCTTGAAAAAAAATCATACCTAGCTCTGAACCCTATGAACTACAAAACCAACTCTGCCAAGCAAGATGTGCTCACATGGCTGGAGGTATGGTTCATTGGTTAAGAGAATATACTCTTGCAGAAGATCTGGGTTCAATTCCCAGCACCTACCTGGTGAATTACAACTACTTGCTACTCCAATTCTAGGGACATAACACCCTTTTCTGGTATTCAAGGACACCAGGCAAACAGAGTGTACTTTCATATGTGCACATATAGATATTAAATAGATAAGTCTAAGAATGCGTATTCACGTGCACAAGTTTGTCACTATCGAAGCATCCAGCATGACTGCAGGAGGAGATCTGACAGAAGTGACAGAGAATGAAGAGAAGACAAATATTAACAGAAAGCTTTGATGAGTGGATTGGGATCTTAGTGTAAAAAACACCACAATGTGGAAGTTCTGCATATTTATTATATAGAGAGGTGAGGTTTTTGCATACAGCTGTATAAGACACAAGTTATTATTCACAGATATTAAATGGGGAAGGTTCAGGATATACAACTGGATCAGGGGGCAGATTCAACTAATAAGCAGTGTTGGTAAGCAGTTTTCAGACTTCAAAATTTCTTGAAGAGAACACTGTGGTGGACATCTACTGCACACACTATTGACATTCACAGATGAGCCATTAGGGCAGGCTCTGCCATTTCCATTTGAATCTTACTGTCAGGGTAAAGGCTTTCCCTTCATTGCATGCATCTAAGGGTCTGAGTTGGTTGGCATAGCTAGCTCATGTCAACACACATACTCACTCAAGACCTGCTTCACTGTGGGTTTTCCCTACTTCCTACATGGTACTATTGTAGGGGTATCCAACTGCTCTCTGACACGATTTGAGACCCACTCCAGAGGAGGGAATTTGTGCCTGATACTGGAAACCTGGTAAAATCTCATGGCCATGAAGATCACTGACTCTCCAGGGAAATTAAATATCACTTCAATTTTTAGTGAGTTGACATAACATTAAGCTACCCTCTAATATTTGTTCATACCCTTTTATAAACATTACTCTCAGCTTTAATCAGAGAAACCACCTTTCAGATGAATAATGGTGAATGAAGAGATCTATGGTTATACAAAGTGCTAAGAATGGCTGATTGATATGTGCTTAGTTATAAACAAGACATTTAAACCAACCCCTTTAAGGCTTGGGAATATTTCAATAAAGGGAGTGGGGAGAAGGTAACAGCCAGAAGATAAAGAAGGAGGCTATGAAACACCATCTTTGCGGCAAGACATAGCCATTGCAATCGGAAACTCATCGCTAGAGATGATTTCACTGAGACTGCACAACAATAAGATCACTAAAAGCCAAGCATGTATTGAAGGTGATCCTGGAACTCTACTCTCACCACTAGTCTATTTAATACTGATAGATACAGGGGAAAGGGGAGGTACTGCCTTTTGTTGGGTATCCACAGATTACTACACTACCCTCAATGGAAAATTCCAAACTAGTGGTCACACAGATGGCCCTGGTTAGACCAAAAGGGCAACAAAACAAAATCAAATGTCATGAATCTGGTAAAAGAACTGGTCACGGGACTACTGATAGAGATAGGAGAGACATTAAAGAGAGTATGAGAAGAGCAATCAACATATGTGAAATACACACACAAACTCTCAAATAATATAATAGTTATAGAATTTAAGCAAAACATAAAAATTACAATGTATTTATCATGCTAAACTACTGTGCTGATTCTGTGTCCATTAATCTAGATTCAAATTCCACTTGTGCTACTAAACTATAAAATTTTGGACAAATTACTTTAATTGTATTTATACTAATACTCTTCTCCATAGAATCTAACACCCAATGTTTTGCTCATAGAGGTGTCATATGGATTACAATTAAAACAGATATATGTCAAGTCTGCAACACAATGCATGGGCCATCAGAGGCATCTACCTTTGGCTTGTCATTTCCTCTCCCTTCTTTGTTTCCTAGTAATTTAAACCAAGCCCAGAATAGATGTTATTAACACACATAGTATCTCTTGAAGTTACAAAAAGGACAGGGTGAAAGCAAGAAAATTGTTAAAAATATCCCAGCAGAAGCAGACTCCACTACACCCACTCCCTATGTGATGATTCAGGTAAAACCGATACAACTATTTCTCTAACCAGCAGTTTCTATTCTGTTCAATTCATTATTGCAGGAGTACTGCAGGAGCCTTTTACAGCAAAATAATTTTCATCTAAGAACACATATTTGTAAAATGTCAACTACTTTCATACCTTAAAACCATCATTTCCACTACAAAGTAACATACTAGGGATAAAAAAATGATATTAGAATGGATGAAACACAGAGATTAATAGAAGTTTTACAGATTATGTATGCTGGACTACAAGAAAAAAATGTGTTTGTCATCTACAGATAGAACTTGATATGTGGAAAAACTTGTAATACAGTTATGTATCAAGCTTTTGAGTCCTTTGATTTTTAATATCTTTAAAGGCTATGAATATTAATTGTTTGGAGAAAAATTCTTTAAAACCTCAATTTTAAAAGTCAAGTAAAATATAGACAAATGATTTCCCAACATGCAGACTTTATGCAATAATTTAACAATATTATTATTTAATATGTGAGAATATTATTATCTGTTAATATAATTAACAATAATATTAGCAGTCCCTATGGAAATGATAGAAAAATCAGCAAGAAATAATTTTACTAGAACGATTAAAGTTATCTCCTCTAAAACTCAGGTAACATTACATAAGAGAGAAGAGGGAATGTGTAAGATCCAAAAAGCACTGTGAAAATGTAAAAAATTCTACTTTCTAGACTTGATAAAATTATGATAATCATGAATAAATAAAACTGTGGCCACCAGCACTGGACCTACACAACATTGGTCCTAACAGCAGTTAGACAAGGAAGGGACTGGGCTCATAGTGTTGTGGCCCTTAACTCTGAACTATTAGCCAGTGATAGATTCTGGGAATGTGGAATGATTGCTTCTATTTGCATATTCTCTCCTGAGCCCACAAGCCTCCAAAAGAGAGCTCCAAACCCATGCCAACACAGGGTAATGTCAGTGAGTCACAAAACAGACATAGAAATGGATGATATATGTGGAGGGGAATTGTAGTATATGGGATGGAAGAGAGATAGGAGGTGAGAGAATTTGATATGCATTTTTATGCATACAATTGTATAAAAATTAATAAGGAGATGAAACTGGAGGAGGGTGCCAAGGTCCCCAGAGGACTCTCCACACTGTAGGACCTGTAGCACACCCAGGACTTCGGGATCATGAGTGAGTGGAACACAATATCAGCTCCAAAGAATCGCGGAGGGTATTGGGCCAACAGAAACAGGAACAAAGGAACCCTTCCCGACCAGAGGCTGGGATTCGTTCAGTCAGGGCCAGTCACACCAACTTCCACCTGAACTCGGAGGAGGGCACCAAGGTCCCCAGAGGACTCTCCATGCCACAGGGCTCCTAGCACACCCAGAATCTCAGGATCACTGGAGAGCACGTGGACAGAAGAAACAACAGAGCTTTTTGGACAGGGTCCCTTCAGACCTTCATCCTCAGCAAGGAGGCAGAGCTGAGACCCAGAACCCTGGGCATCTTCCCCTCCAGAGGAGAGTCGACTTACAGGGAGTCGACTTACTGACCCCAGTACTCAGAAGGTGAATCAGAGCTCCAAATTTCTGGACACCTGCAAGAGGAGAGCTTACCTGCAGAGAGTGCTCTGACCACTTTGACTCAGGTGAGAGTTGGACTCCCAGGAGAGATGACAGAGGCAACAGAATCATAGGAGAAACAGGCTCCAGCCAGAGACAGCTAGAACATTAACACCAGAGATTACAAGATGGCAAAAGGCATACATAAGAATCTTACTAACAGAAACCAAGACCACTGGGCAACATCAGAAACCAGTACGCCCACCACAGCGAGTCCTGGATACCCCAATACAACCAAAAAGCAAGACTCAGATTTAAAACCATATCTCATGATGGTGGTAGAAGATTTTAAGAAAGGCATTAACAATTCACTTAAAGAAATGCAGGAGAGCACTGCCAAGCAGGTAGAAGTCCTTAAAGAATTACAGGAAAATGCTGCTAAACAGTTAGAAGTCTTTAAAGAGGAAACACAAAAATCCCTTAAAGAATTAAAGGAAAACATAACCAAACAGGTAATGGAATTGAACAAAACCATCCAAGATCTAAAAATGGAAGTAGAAACAATAAAGAAAACCTAAAGGGAGACAAGTCTGAAGATAGAAATCCTAGGAAAGAAATCAGGAACCGTAGATGCGAGCATCAGCAACAGGATACAAGAGATGGAAGAGAGAATCTCAGGTGCAGAAGATTCCATAGAAAACATGAACACAACAGTCTAAGAAAATGCAAAATGCAAAAAGATCCTAACTCAAAACATCCAGGAAATCCAGGACACAGTGAGAAGACCAAACCTACGGATAATAAGTGTAGATGAGAATGAAGACTTTCAACTTAAAGGGCCAGCAAATATCTTCAACAAAATTTTAGAAGAAAACTTCCCTAACCTAAAGAAAGAGATGCCCATGAACATACAAGAAGCCTACAGAACTCCAAATAGACTAGACCAGAAAAGAAATTCCTTCTGATACATTGTAATCAGAACAACAAATGCACTAAATAAAGACAGAATATTAAAAAGCAGTAAGGAGAAAAGGTTAAGTAACATAAAAAGGCAGACCTAATAGAATTACACCAGACTTCTCACCAGAGACTGTGAAAGTCAGAAGATCCTGGAGAGATGTTATACAGACCCTAAGAGAACACAATTGCCAGCCCAAATGCTACTATACCCAGCAAAACTCTCAACTACCATAGATGGAGAAACCAAGCTTTTCCATGAAAAGCCAAATTCTCACAATATGTTTCCATGAATCCGGCCCTTCAAAGGATAATAAAGGGAAAACTCCAACACAAGGACAGAAAATATGCCCCAGAAAAAGCAAGAAAATAATCCTTCAACAAACCTAAAAGAAGACAGCTGCAAGAACAGAACCCCAACTCTAACAACAAAGATAACAGGAAGCAATAATTACTTTTCCTTAATATCTCTTAATATCAATGGACTCAATTTCCCAATAAAAANACNTAGACTAACAGACTGTGTACATAAACAAGACCAAACATTTTGCTGCATACAGGAAACACACCCCAGGGACAAATACAGACACTACCTCAGAGTAAAAGGCTGGAAAACAAATTTCCAAGCCAAAGGTCCAAAGAAACAAGCTAGAGTAGCCCTTCTAATATTGAATAAAATTGACTTCCAACCCAAAGTTATCAAAAAAGACAAGGAGGGGCACTTCATATACATCAAAGGTAAAATTTTCCAAGATGAATTCTCAATTCTGAATATCTATGCTCTAAATACAAGGGTAGCCACATTCATTAAGAAAACTTTAGTAAAGCACAAAGCACACAATGCACCTCACACAATAATAGTAGGAGACTTCAACACCCCACTCTCACCAATGGATAGATCCTGGAAAGAAAAACTAAACAGAGACCCATTGAAACTAACAGAAGTTATGAAGAAATGGATTTAACAGATATCTACAGAACATTTTATCCTAAAACAAAAGGATATACTTTCATCTCAGCACCTCATGGTACCTTCTTCAAAACTGACCATATAATTGGTCAAAAAGCAGGCCTAAACAGATACAAAAATATTGAAATTATCTCATGCATACTATCAGATCACCATGGACTAAGGCTGATCTTCAATAACAACATAAATAATAGAAAGCCAACATTCACATGGAAGCTCAATAACACTCTACTCAATGATAACTTAGGCAAAGAAGAAATAAAGAAGGAGATTAAAGACTTTTTAGAGTTTAATGAAAATGAAGCCACAACATACCCAAACTTAAGGGACACAATGAAAGCAGTCCTAAGAGGAAAACTCATAGCTGAGTGCTGCCAAAAAGAAACTAGACAGAGCATACACTAGCAGCTTCACAGCACACCTAAAAGCCCTAGAACTAAAGGAAGCAAATTCACCCAAGAGGAGTAGAAGGCAGGAAATAATCAAACTTAGGGCTGAAATCAACCAAGTGGAAACAAAAAGAACTATTCACAGAATCAAGCAAACCAGGAGCTGGTTCTTTGAGAAGATCAACAAGATAGATAAACCCTTAGCCAGACTCACTAGAGGGCACAGAGACAGCATCCTAATTAACAAAATCAGAAATGAAAAGGGATACATAACAACAGAACGTGAGGAAATCCAAAACATCATCAGATCCTACTACAAAAGGCTATACTCAGCAAAACTGGAAAACCTGGATGAAATGGACAATTTTCAAGACAGACACCAAGTACCAAAGATAAATCAGGATCAGATTAATGACTTAAACAGTCCCATATCCCCTAAAAAAAATAGAAGCAGTCATTAATAGTCTCCCAACCAAAAAAAAAAAAGCCCAGGACCAGAATGAGTTTAGTACAGAGTTCTATCAGACCTTCAAAGAAGACCAAACTCGAAGTCTCCTTAAACTACTCCACAAAATAGAAAAAGAAGGTACTCTACCAAACTCATTCTATGAAGCCACAATTACTCTGATACTTAAACCACATAAAGACCTGACAAAAAAAGAGAACTTCAGACCAATTTCCCTTATGAACATCTATGAAAACATACTCAATAAAATCCTTGCAAACTGAATCCAAGAACACATCAAAACAATCATCCATCATGATCAAGTAGGCTTCATCCCAGGAATGCAGGGATGGATAAATCTATGGAAATGCATCAACATAATCCACTATATAAACAAACTCAAAGACAAAAAAACACATGATAATCTCCTTAGATCCTGAGAAAGCATTTGACAAAATCCAACACCCATTCATGATAAAAGTCTTAGAAAGATCAGGAATTCAAGGCCCATACCTAAACATAATAAAAGCAATATAGAGCAAACCAGTAGCCAACATCAAACTAAATGGAGAGAAACTTGAAGCAATCCCACTAAGATCAGGAACTAGACAAGGGTGACAACTTACTCCCTACCTATTCATTTTAGTACTTGAAGTCCTAGAGAGAGCTATTAGACAACAAGAGATCAGGGGGATACAAATTGGAAAGGAAGAAGTCAAAACATCACTATTTGCAGATGATATGATAGTTTATGTAAGTGACCCTAAAAATGTCACCAGAGAACTCCTAAACCTGATAAACAGCTTCAGTGCAGTACCTGGATATAAAATTGACTCAATAGAAAGGGCAATTTGCAAATTCATCTGGAATAATAAAAAAAGTAGAATAGCAAAAACAATTCTCAACAGTAAAAGAACCTCTGGTGGAATCACCATGCCTGACCTTAAAATGTACTACAGAGCA
>NC_034592.1:30559543-30579221 GCF_900095145.1 Mus pahari
ATAGGGAACTTTCAGGATAGCCTTTGAAATGTAAATAAAGAAAATAACTAATAAAAATTGAAAAATATTAACAAGGAAAAAACTAAACTAAAAATCAAACAAGAAAGATTGGTAGTGCCGTGGGCTGGTAAATATTTAGAGGTGCTAAGAACATATGGTTAGTATGATCTTTTTGAAAACTGGTAAAATGCTATGAAGTTCTAATTACCTACTTTGGCCTGAAGCAAATTCACTGATAGGCAGTGATCGCCAACTACACAGAAGCAAAATGAAGCTTGTATCTGTCTCCCAAATTATATAACACTGTTTGTTATACTTTTTATTATACCGAAAACTTGAAGCAGATCACCATATGAATGAATGAAAAACAGTGAGTAATTTATAACCAAAAATTATCCAATAAGACAAATACACATATCAACAATGTATACAACAGGCTGGATGAATCTTAGAAAACGTAGGCTGTGCAAAAGATGCCAGCTATTCAAATCTCATGCATATCAGGTTATAGGGAAAGGAAAACAAGTAAACAGAAGTAAAATCAATGTCTTCTTAGCATGCAGAGAGAGTACACATGAGGAGGCATTATGAGTAAGATACACTCCAGGCTATTCTGTACACCTAGAACTCTTAGAACATTTTGTGCAAGGTATGCTTTAAATTGGTTAATTTTATATCAACATGAATGTGCTTTTGAATGATATAAATATTCCAACAGGTATATTTTGGACAAAGTCAATAGACTTCCAGAAAGAGGGTGAGTCTCATGGAGTCATATGAAAGTCTGAAAAGGGGCAACCCCATGGATTCTTCAACTCACTTGCTTCTGAACTTACATGCATGTTCAGGCTTCGGTCCATCCATCCTTGAATTTAAATTGCACCATTGTCTCTTATGGGGATCTTTTAGATTTGGGATTTGCCATTGTATGCAATTCTAGGAGCAAATACCTTATAACATCTAGATATGTACATATGTATCTGTAACTATCAATCTATATATCCACCTATCTTCCTATCTATCTACACTCAGGAACAAATAAAGCAGAGATAATATACATGCATTCCATTGACTGTGCTTTTCTGTAGAATTGTGACTAATATATAATTTAAAGTATTAATTTAATTAATTAATTTAGTGCTTTAATTAAATAATAATTTAATAAGAATAATGGCATATGAAATGAATTTCCAAGAATTATTTTGTGAATTCTTTAAGGGAATCCTTCCATATCAATAGATTCCATTCCAAGTAAATTTTCAGAGTATAATCTTCGAAGATTGCCAAAGATCTTGATTTTTCTCTTGATGAAACTTGAGTATTTTTACTATAAAGAAAATTTACTTGAGCACCTCATATAGCTGATTCCAACCTCATTCCCTTCTGCATGAGCTTCAAAGTCACTGTCTTCCACTGTGCACATCTTCTTCTAGGAAGCCATTTACATTTGTCTGCTCTTTTGACCGTCACAGTAATGGCTGCACTGCAGTTATGGGGCGCTATTTAGACCCTAATCAATTTGAAGTCTCAGCTGGAAGCTCTAGGAATGCCACAAGACCTTTCCAACTCAGCAGAGTGTGGTACCAGCATCAACCTTCCCAACATCGAGCTCTTAAGACCTGCACATATGTGTCTTTTTCTTGCACTTTCTAGTGCATTCCTGACACCGGCGTGCAAAGTGTTAGCTCACCTGAGAAAAAGGACAACAGGCAGTTTTAATCTGAGTTCAGTCCCAACAGGGTTGACAGAAATCTACAGCCAGATGCTATTTGTACTCTCTGCAGTTCCTTCTTTGAGACTTTTCTCCTTAAGCCGCATCCGTGTTCCAAGTATGAAAATCAAAATTGCCTATTTTGTTTATGTGTGAACTGAAAACTAGAAAATACCATCCAAGGAAAAAACTGAAACTTCTAAGTAGTATCATGATTTCTCTTCCACAAAAAGGAACCTAGGAGACTCCACTCTGCCTCGGTTGCTGCCACGCCTCTTCTACCAGTTATTTGAAAAATCTATAATTTAACAATCTTTTTCACGGGTGTCATGCAGAGCAAGCATTAAAAACAAATCATATCAAATCATCCATCAATATGCACCTTTAACAGCTTCCATAGAGTGATCAAATTTCAGACACCCCGGTGACCTGGAAGAGTGTTAAAGCTTCCTATCACCTAACTTCCCATGGCTCACCAACATCCACTGCGCCGTTATTTTCACCGAAATCTAGTTACAAGCCCCTCCTTTGAGATGTTCAAGCATAAGCCCTTTTCTGCTTTCTGACACTAGGTTCACTGTGCATCCCCTCTGAGTTCTTTTGTTGGCTAAGTCACCCATTCCTTCTTGACCATATTATGTAATTTGACACTATTTTATTATGTATTATTTGTTTTGCTTGCTTCCGATATGTATCAAGATGTAATAAGTTGCAAAGTCATACACAAAGATTTGACACAAATAAATGACAATGCATAAGCTTTAGCTATGCAGAAAAGGAGTGGGGGCAGTGTTAACAGCTGCAATATCAATGAAGCCACAGAAAACAGAGAATACTAGAAGTGGGGAAAAGAGGAAAACTGAAGGGCTCAATTAGACATGGACCTTGTTTTTCAATGTTTTTGATAATTAAATAAATACATTTTTATACTGTAAGTTGTCATGAAATGGCCCACAAGTTTTTGACCTTAATTTTACACTAACCGACATGCTTCAATTGAGTTACCAATGCATTAAACATGCACTGGCAATATCCTGATTCATAGCTACATTTGGCACTCACATGGCAAAAGCATTTACAGTAGCTTTGATTCCTACGTCTTAGGTACTCTTGACTATTTAAGTGAGATTCTATGCCTTTAATCATCTTTAACTCAGTAGATGACCAGATATCAAAATGTAGGATTTAAATAATACATACATTAATAACGCTTAATATTTTGATTTTCAAAATATTGTAAAACTTAAACTTAAAACTTCTGAATAACCAGTGTCATAGAAGAGTGGCATATTCAGTTATACCCTGCGCAGGTTACAGTGATTATCTTTGACTGTTTGGTTGCTATCTTACAAGTTTAATTGCAAAGAAATTAAACATCCTTTCTGCATATACAAAATGTGTTTCAAGATTTAGAGATATTTGTGTATCTCAACCACTTTTCTAATAAGAAAAGTGGTTACATTTTAAGATACATTGTGTTACTACAATTTCTTCTCTGGAGATAGTATTTCTTTAAATACTTCTTTACTGGTGATAACAAATAGACAATTAAAACGCCTGAAGTAATTATATTTTACTAATATTAAGAGCAAATTTGCTTTGGTCCTTATGATTACTTTTATATCTTTTTAAAAAAAATTGTATACTATATTCATCACTAACTTTTACTTGAGATTTACTTAGCAACAATATGAAAGCCTTTAATTATACTATATAACATCACAGTATACATACAGACCTTAATATGCTTAAAGACACATATGCTTTTCAAAACTATGAAATATTTTACTTTCCATTCATAAAAATGGCACAGTGTTAAATTATTATTTGAAACAATGTTTAGAAAGAGATCACCTTTGAAGCAAAAGTCAGTTTTCAGGAGGGGGGAATAAACATGAGGAAAAACGCTGTCTGTGGAAGGAGGATGAGTGCGGATTTCAAAGCTTTTGTTCTGCCCTGTTATAATTCATCCTGCATTCCACTGAGAACACAGAAATCTGTCACTAAATATTCATTGATCAGTTCAAACCCATATTTGAAATCATTGAAAATGAGAGCTGTTTGCCCAAGATGTACACATAATATGACAAAGATAAAGACTTCCCCTTTATCGTTTTTATGATAACATGGACGTTTAATCAGTTCCAATCAACAATTGTTAACATGGGCGTTTAATCAGTTCCAATCAACAGTTGATTCTTGGAGTTGCTTCCTTTGTAGATTTTTGACGTGCAGACTGTAAACTGTGATGTCTTTTTTTCTGGAAGTGTCTGTGATCAAAGGGGAAATGTGCACTCAAGCATTGAAAGAATTCAAAGAACCCTAAGAATTCCAGGGAGAGAGATGTTTGTAAGGTCCACACTCTTCTTACTTAGCCTTTTCATTACAGCTTAATACACTTTTGCCCTCAGAACTCAAGACAAATAGACAGGAAATGCCAGTGCAGCAAAAAAGCCCTTCCCTAACACTTAGCAATCCCAAGATGACTCGGTTGAACTGTTCCTATGGAATTTCAATTTTAGAAAAATGGATACCATGGCGATTGTTTTAGATAGAATTCTTTTTGAAAACACATTCAATGAGAAAAACTTAAATATGAAATTGTAAACTATTTCACCTGTAGGGACCATTTTCTTTTTAAATAAATTACTTTTAGGACTTAGAACAGAGTATCATGTTAGAGTAGTTACCTGGATGGAGCATATACTCATACGCTCGCACATACACTCATGCATACTTCATATGCTTACATACACTCACACTCATTCACACACTAACATACTCACATACTCACACACTTACAAACTCACATACACACATACTCACACATATAGGAAACATATATTCATAAATAAGTCATATTTTAGTACAAAAGCCTTGGGCAGTTGACAGGAATATCAATATATATGTTCATTTCAATGTTTGCCATTTTTTTAAATAGCCCCAGTGTTTAAATCCCCTATTTAGTAAATATTTTTTTTTAAAGTAAGAGTCAGAGGATCAGGGAGTTGCAGTGAGATTGTTTCTGCTAGTATTGTCAGAAGCAACACCCAGAAAGTCTCACCAACATGACCACATGAACAAAGTCAACACCAATGGACACTCTACAGTATGGATGGGAAAAGTCCATGAGGCACCACAATGTACTAGAGAAAGCTAGGGGCAGGAGAGATGGCCTTCTCCAGGAAAAAGCTCACCAATCAGTTGTCTAGTGCCAAATGATCAGCCCTGAAAACATACATGCAAGCAATGTTACAGAATGAACAGGTTATATTTAGAAATATATGTATATGCATATATGCATGCAATAATAAAAATTAGTGAAAAAAAAGAGGCTATTAATTTGAAAGAGAGCCAGGAGGAATATATGGGAGATTCTGGAGGGAGGTAACAAAAGGAAGAAATGTTATCATATAATAATTTCAATTTATAATGTATTATACAAATTAAAAATTATAGACATTTAAAAATCCTTTCAAGTTTTTATAATAATATTATAAAATGTAGCAACAACTAACAAAGAAAAGAAAGAAACAAATTAAATATCTTTATGATCATCATCATCTGCTTCAGTATATACTTCTTTGATATCCTCACAGAAATTTGTTAAGTGGGTTCCTCAAAGGGTTTTTAATTCTGGCATACCAGACCAAGGCACATGCGAGAACAAAACAAAGCAATTGACACAGTAATCAAAATGCATATAGTGGCTCAAATCTAAGCAGTTTGTTGTTGCTTTGTTCAGTGGATCCAAATGAGTCCATAGAACCCATAGCCTTATGCCCCCTAGGTTTGATGCTGTTTTGGAGAATTAAGTAGAAACAAACCCTTCATGATAGAATTCCCAGTGTGAGCATCCCGTTTCATATTTTATCCAAGGATGTTTGTGAACTCCTTTATCATTATGACTCAACCCCATAACCTTGGAAAACCCTTGAGAGTATCCATGTTATTGTCGGGTATCTTTCAGCAACACGTGTTTTTATTGCAAATTTACTTACGAATGGGTTAAACTAGTTTTCATTGTGAAGGAAATAAGTACATATTTCTCCAGGACAAAATACCATGAGAATGAAAATAAATAGGTGGATTTATGGTTATGTACTACAAATCACTGAGGCTTAGAAGATTTTGCTGATAAAGCTACCCTAATAATCCATACAGATCACTTCTAAATCCATTTGATCACAGTACTTGATGTCAATTGTAAAGATGCTAAAACCATCCTTCCAGTTCTATATCATAGTAGCTCAGGTGTCCAGCCTACACAGGAATGCCTACAGATCCTAATGTCTCTCTAGTATACTATCTAGCCTTCAATATATTTTTTATTACAAATATTTTATAAGACATAAATTACAAGCCCTACTGTTGGCACTGGAGCTGCAGTTATGAAACAGTGAGGAACTCTCTTTCTTTCCTCTATCCTGGTCAAAGCAGGCAAGAAGGTCTGATCTGGAACTTCTTGGTTTAAATAAATAGTGAAAATTGAAAGTGAAGACAGGACATCCAGTCCTCAAGAGTCACTTCCTGTACTCAGGGTAATTTGACAATTTCTCAGCAAAATTCAGTGAGCAGAGGAATAATTTATCCTCATTGCATGTGCTACTGGTTATTTTTCCAAGAAGCTTTCAAAGAAACACTTAGAGAGGAGGGCAGATGCATAGTCCTTTGTACTCTTAAAAGTTCAAAACTGTATAACACTGATTTCTAATCTGGGTAGATAATTACTTGGATTATTTTGGTGGGGACAGTGCTTACTGATCCTGTGGAACAAGCTCTACAGTCTTCACAGAGCAAGTGTGAGGATTTTCAAGAGCAGATGAAGACAAATTTAAACAAATTTCTATCAAAAGAAAAGTAGTAATTCTAAGCCATGCTCAGAGGTTTGCTCCTAGTCTGAGGTTCTCATCCTATCTGTCCTGGCTGGTTTTGTGTGTCAACTTGACACAGGCTGGAGTTATCACAGAGAAAGGAGCTTCAGTTGGGGGAAGTGCCTCCATGAGATCCAGCTGTAAGGCATTTTCTCAATTAGTGATCAAGGGGGAAGGCAACTTGTGGGTGGGACCATCTCTGGGCTGGTAGTCTTGGGATTTATAAGAAAGCAAGCTGAGCAAGCCAGGGGAAGCAAGCCAGTAAGGACCACTCCTCCATGGCCTCTGCATCAGCTCCTGCTTCCTGACCTGCTTGAGTTCCAGTCCTGACTTCCTTGGTGATGAACAGCAATGTGGAAGTGTAAGCTAAATAAACCCTTTCCTCCCCAACTTGCTTCTTCGTCGTGATGTTTGTGCAGGACTAGAAACCCTAAGACACCATCCCTTTACCGAACGATGTTCCTCTTGATTTGATTGGTGGGTTTTCGCATTAATTTGGTTAGATTTTTCAGACCAAGTCTTGAAGTCAGTGATGCTGACATCAAACCTTGGGTTCTCCTGCCTCAGCAGACGTGGAGTTACAGGTGTGTGTCACCATGACCAGTTTCATGTACGACTCAGAGTGCTGCTGTGCGGAGTTAGCAGAATTTAGTTCACACGTCATAGTAGCTGAGGAGTATTCAATAAACACTAGTGGTTTTAACCTTCTGCTTCTTTCTGTAACTATCAGCTCCACGGAGCTGACTGGCTTGCCACCCCTGCCCCCAGCCTCCCATTCATCCCCTCTACAGCTGTGGCTGTGAACATAAAAGTCAGTGGAGTGAGCAGATGAGCAGCAGAAAACATCATCCAAATCTTACTACTTGGCACAAAAGTGAACTAGGAGGCCGGCAGGTGGATCACGCTTAGAATGCCAGCACTCAAGGCACTGAGGCACAGATTGGGTGGAGCTGTGGCTGGTCTAGTCTACAGAGTAAGACGGTATCAAAAACAAAACAAAACAAAACAAAACAAAACACCAAAAACAAAAAGCAAAGCAAAGCAAAACAAAGTAAAACAAAACAGCTAAGTGAGTTTCTGTTCTAAGTTCTACTCCATAGTATTGTGAATAAATCACAACTTCTAAAAAAAGAGATAACCAAATTTTCATTGACTACAAAATGCTAGAAAATGAGTAAGGTTATTTGGTTTTTCTATTGAAAATAATTTTTTCAGGCAATACATTCTGATCATTATTTTCCTTCCTCCAACTGCTCACAGATCCTTCTGACACCTCCCCACCATTCAATGCCACACCCTCTTTATCTCTCTCTTTAGAAAACAAGCAGATAAATTAAAACATACCAGATTAAGCAAAACAAACAGAAAAAAAGAAAAGTCATTAGGAAAAAAAAAAAAAAAACATACACAAGGAGAAACACACATTTACTCACCCAAAACATATAACATAAAAAAAAAAACACAAAATCAGAAGCCGTAATATATAAGCAAAAGACCAATAAGGGGAAAATAAAGCCCAAAGTATTATGGGATAAAAAAAAAAAAAAAAAAAACAACTCCCAAATTGCCAGTGATGGCTATGTGAGGCACTGGTTTATGAGTATAGTGTAAGGTAGTTAGGAGTCGTTTTATTGCTGTTATTCTAGCAGAACAATAGTATTTTGTTTTCCCCTAAGTTCCCAGTCTAATGAGTCTGCAATTCCTTGCTACCCAAGAGGTGTCCTGCATGGATATCTTCTTATGCAGTTAGCCTCTAATCTGATTTATAGTGATTGGTTACTCCCAAAACTTTAATGCCATTATTGCCCCCAGTGTTTATTTCAAGAATGTCACAGCTGTAGATCACAGGTTCTGAACCTGGGTTGGTACTTACCTTTCCCCTTTGGTCACGGGCAGAGTACTTTTCAGATGAACTATAGTCAGTAGGGGTAAAGACTCCACTGTAGCACCCGCATAACTTTTCCATATTTGATGAGATATGTAAGTGTTCTCTTCAGTAACAGGGCTTTACCATCAGTTTGTGGACAGCAAACCATGGCCTGGGCAATTGCCTGAATAGTTTAGGGGTTCCATGGGTCTTTTCAGCCAACAACTTGATTAGAAATAACCCACTCCCGGCACTGGAGGTTTCACTTGGTGGCAACAGATGTCTTCTTGAGGCTTTGTCTACCCCATTATTTGATGATTCCACTTAGATTTCTTTCATAGATGTACAAATTTTAAGATTTCACTATATTGTTGGTGTCCATAAGACTCCCTGAAGTGTCCCTTGGTGTTAGTTATCCTTCCCTGTATCCCCTCCTTATGCCACCTCTTCCCTCTCCCTCTCCATTTAACCCTTTCATTCCAATCCCCCAACCCTGCGGTCCACCTCTAATTAAGTATTCTATTTCCCATTACTCAGGAGATTGTTCCCTCCTCCTTAATCCCTTACTATATACCTAACTTCTGTGACTATATGGATTATAGCATGCCTATCAAAGACTCATACCATCATCTAAGCAGATATAGACTATATTTTTCATTTTGAGTCACAGTTCCCTCACTCAAGATGATTTTTTTTTCTATATCAAATATTTATGGTTTCTTTCTAAGTTAATCAGTCCAGGCTTATATGTGTGACTTCCCTAACAGTGCTGTACTGGAAGTGACAATGTGCCTGACAAATGTTAGCTCTGCTTCCTTCTTGCCAGAAGAAACCTGCTACTGTCTCAGCCCTAAGTCTTGTCTGCATAAAGCACATTTTTTGACTAAGAATCAGCTTTTCCTTCTATCATTTTTTAACAAGAGCACACATTTCCATAAAATAACAGTTTCTTGTAGTTTCATCCATTCTAAAGAAAAGAAGTAGGTCTACCTAAGCCTCCTGTTTTTCCATTCTAGGAAAGACCACCTACTGTGTGTCAGCAGAGGGAGAGAGCTAATAGTTGCAGGGCTGAATAGTTCTAAACCAACTTGACACAAACTAAAGTCATCTAAGAGGAGGGAATTTCAAAAAAAAAAAAAAAAAAATTCCTCCATAATGTCTGTAGCCAGACCTGTAAGGCATTTTGTAAATGATTGATGGGGGAGGGTCCAGCCTACAGTGGGTGATGTCATCGCTCGCCTAGTGGTCCTGAATTCTATGAGAATAAAAGGCTGAGCAGGTCAGGAAAAGCAAGCCAGGACTCTCTTGGGGGCTGGTCTGGTGCTGTGTATGCTAATGCTAAATTCTGAATCCCAAGATCTGATGGTCACTCCCAGCCTTTGTTGTGTAACTTGCTCCCCAGTTTCTTTTCTGTGCCCAGAAGATACTGTTTTGCAATAGCCTCTTCACCTCTCTAGGTACCCCAGTCTTTCTACTACATCCTCCACAATTCCCCTGAGCTTTGGGGAAAGAGGATGGGAAAAGCGTATCCCACCTTAGGGCGGCTGACTCCACAGACACTGGATCTCTGTACGTTGACCAGTTAAGAGCCTCTGTGTTAACCATTTCCCTGATAAGGTCTGAGAGCTGCCCTAATCTATAGCTTTGCAATTAGAGATGGATTTTAAAGAAACCTTGTGGTGATGAACGTCTTCACTTAATATTTGCTAGTTCCTTTAGTCTACAGGAGCCTGATTAAAAATATTTGTATATTTTTAAAAATAATAAAGCAATGTTAAAGATGATAGGAAAGTTCTTTGCATGACCAAGTGTGCTAAAGAAATGGTTGACTTCAGCAATCAATGCAGTTAAAAATACATATTTAACATATACCGTCTCACGAACATAAATCTGGAAAAGAAAGATATTTCTGACTTCCTAGGAAGTCACATCTTCCTAGAAACACACATCTATAAATTTAATCATCCTGGACTCGATAGTGCATGTCTAGATTTCCAGCACTCGGGAAACAGAGGGAAGAAGTTTCAAATCAAGGCTACCCCACCAAGAACAAGTAATAATAATAAAACAAAACAAAAGAGCTAACCATGGAAAGTGACTCATTTCCGAGAGTTTTAGACGGGGCAGAAGTATAGATCTACTTCAACAGTTGAGGATGAGTTTCCAATGATAAGAGCTTTAGACCTAATGCAGAACAAAGAGATGACATATGCTGTAAAATGACTCAGGACAAGACCACCCCCAGACAGTGTGTGAAGTCTGAGGATAAAGCATTCCAGATGAGCTCCAGAGGTTTCTATGTGGAGTGGAGGGCAGGATATCTGAAGATTACTAAGACATGATCTATAGGGCACAAAATAACACCAGGGGAGTATCAGAACTGAAATCAGATGAGACGAACTTTACCTACAAAGATGGCTCAGGTATGTGTCCAAGCTCACTGGCGATTTGTTAGCAGATTTCCTGTTTAAGTTAATACAGAAAAGGGCCTGCACTCTTGGGGGAAAATATGTTAACCACATGTAAAGTTTCTTTTTCGTGTTACATTCCTCAGTGACAAATTAAAAATAAAAAATAAACAAGGTCACATTGATATATTATGACAGTGCCATCAGAGTCTCCCTTCTGTGTTGTGACAGCCGTGGATGCTACAATCTAACTCATGTGTATTGTAAATATAAAACTTTTTGTTCTGTTACTTATTTTTGTTTTCATACACAGTTCAAGCTACTTAATTCTTTTGAATTAACCTTACTTCTCTTGCATATGGGGAAAAATAATGACAGGTACTCCATCCAAGGCTGTTGCTTCATATGGTACTTCCCCCTAAACTTCAGTTTATTTCTGTCCTATGTGAAATTGCATGTTACCCTCACCAACTGCACTTGGTACAAATCATTAACATCCCCCTCCCCCCCGACCCCTGGCTAAAAGCAATGTCTAATGTGCCAAAACAAACTTCAAATCTAAACCATGATGCTGTATCACATTCTGTTTTGGCAGGAAATAGATACTGTTTCATCCACAGTGGAGGTAACTGAAAGAATCAATATTGTTGACATTGTTCCTCTTGTATGGATAGAAATCAATACTAACAATGACATCCGCTGTTACCTTCTGGGGAGGGAATTTTTACCATTCATAAAGTCATGTTGAGCTTTGTCTCCATTGCATTGTCACAGGCTGCTTCTGATGGAAAACACTTTGATTCGCAATTGGCTAAGGCATTTATCTTAGTGAGACATCACAGGCAATAGATGGAATTAGCAACAAGCTATAGGAAAAATGTCACCATTAATTATCCCAAGGGCTTGAGCTGGGGTCTGTGAGCTTCAAGTGGCAGACTCACAAATACTGTAATGCAATTTGTGATTCAAGCACAATTAAGTGTAATATATTGCTAATGTCTGTTTAGTTCTTTTCCAATCTAATCTCTCTCTCTCTCTCTCTCTCTCTCTCTCTCTCTCTCTCTCTCTCTCTCTGTGTGTGTGTGTGTGTGTATGTGTGTGTGTGTGTGTGTGTGTGTGTGTGTGTGTGTGTGTGTGTGTGTTGATGACTGGTGTTCTTGGGCTGTATGGCCTGAGCTTACTAATAGTATTGTATTTGAGTTTCTTGACAAGAGTTCTGATAACTCTCCATGTTTTGTGGGTAAGTTTAACTAGTGCCTAAGCAATAGTGACAGACTGAAGCAATTCTCAGGCTAGTTTTTCCCTCCACATTTTGACTGCAAGGCACAGAGCCCCTCTTCCAAATGAAATTCCAGTGAAGTCACTTAAAATACACTGATCATTTAGTACTTTCATTTCAGTGAACAGGACTTCACAAAGAGCTTCAGTAGAGTAATTCAAAACACTCTTCTACCCTTAGTTTCTAAGATAGGACAAAATGTAGTTGTTCATAATCGCTATTAACCAATATCAATTTTCTTATTTATATATTAGCAATTGCTCAAATATTTTCTGTTAAAGATTTTACATTTTAAAATGGATTTTTTTTTTGTTTAGGCTTTTTCACATTAATCACAGATAATTTCTTAGTAGCCTCTGGTAATTCTTTTGGATTTTTTCATTTTGCTGTGCTAGCCTCCCTGTTATACACAATCTCTCTCTGACATTTTTTTTTTTTCTGTTCAGCATTGAACTTTCAACTTCTGTCTCCTAATACTCCCACATCACTACTAAATATTATAACTACTTGTTATATAACGGCTCACAACTTTTATCTTTTTTTCATCTAAAGGGAAGGGGAAAGAAATGTGTAAGGAGTAGTTTAACCAAACTGTGAGTGTTTGAAGAAGGCTTATAAAAATCCACTTGTTGGTAAGGTAACTTTTTAAAAGAAGTATAAAATTTGACAAAGAGTAGCCTGAATGGGTACATAATATTGCCACCAAAAGAAAGAAATGGGTTATTTAATGAGAATCAAAAAGCTAGGTTCAAGATACTGCTCTATAACATTGGGCACAAAAGCCCTAGAAGTCTATAAAACAATGATGCATATTTTTGTTAGTCTTAATTTACTATTATAACTAAATGGTAAGATTATTCTGCTCAAGATTACTCTGCTTATAGGACACTGAAAGGCCAGTCTCAATGAATCAGGAAACTATTTCCCTGATATCTAGCTTTCATGGTGCTGGAAACTGCTATGTTGGCTGCAGATGAAAAGACATCAGTGGTCTTTCTTAGTGCTAGACCGCTGCATGTTATGGTACCATCCAGTTGGTAAGATGTACTCACTGGAACAATAATGGCATGGTAGTTATTGGGGTGACTAAATGCTTCCTATTGAATTTGAACCTGATCAAAATAAGTGGCTTCATATATGGTACTAAAACCTGGTCAAAGTTCATTACTGAGTTCATAGGCCTGAAGGGAAAATTGACTTCCAGTGTTTACTAAATGTCGTCACCACCACCCCTAATTCAGTAAAAAGATTTTTTTGTTTTGTTTTATGTTTATAAGCGTTTTCTCTACATGAATCTATTATTGTACTTGAAATCTGCAGAGACCAGAAGAGTGTGTTGGATGTCCTGGAACTGCAATCAGGAGTGATTATAAACCAATATGTGGACGCTGTAAACTGAATCCAGGTTCCCTGCAAAAGCAGCAAGTGCTTCTATCTATTGAGACATGACTCCAACCTTCTTAGTTTTTATGCTTATTTCCATAGATCTATGTCTCTCTCACCTTAGGAGAAGAAGTGGCAGTTTCTCTTTCAGTAGATAGTGGTTAATGCAGAGATAATAACTGTTCAAATTGGTGAGAATAATTGGATGTAAGTGTTCCACCCTAGAGGACATCTCTATCAACCTTCTCTATCAACCTCCTCTTAGCGAGGCTCCAGGAATATCTCCGAAGAGCGGGCACAAAGAATTCAAAAGCTAGGGGCTGTGGGGGAAGAGCTGTAAAATTCTGTTCTCTAGATATCACATACCTGATACACACACAAACTCACAGCATCTTTGATTACTTGGACAAGATCAAGAAAGTCAAAATTAGCATGGGTTGGGCAGGAGTTCTTAAAGTCTCAACCCTAACTAAAGAGCTGTTAGCTGCTGATTACTACTGAAGAAGAGAGACTCATTTTCCTTTAGGGATGTGGCAAGAAGTAAATTGTCCATAACTCATTGGATGCCCTTACATATACACATATGGTTAGTACTAATTGGATTCAGGGGACTTGTAGTAGTGGGAAGAAGAAGAAGAAGAAGAAGAAGAAGAAGAAGAAGAAGAAGAAGAAGAAGAAGAAGAAGAAGAAGAAGAAGAAGAAGAAGAAGAAGAACAACAACAACAACAACAACAACAACAACAACAACAACAACAACAATAACAACAACAACAACAACAGAAAAAATAAATTAACATCAAGGTGGGAAGGTATCTTCACTATGATGAAACACCATGACCAAAAGCAAGTTGGGGAGGAAAGGATCTACTTGGCTATACTTCTAGATCTTAGTCCATCACTGAAGGTACTCAGGACAGGAACACAAGCAGGGCTAGGACCTGGAGGCAGGAGCTGATGCACATGCCACTGGAGAGGTAGTGCTTACTGGCTTGCTCCTCATGGCTTGGTTAGCCTGCTTTCTTATGAAATCCACTACTACCAGTCCAGGCATAGGACTATCTACAATGGCTTGACTCTTTCCTATCAATCATGAGTTTAAGAAATACTCTAAAAGCTTGTCTACCTCCCAATCTTATGGAGACATTTCCCTCCTCCCAGATGGCTCTAGCTTGTGTCAAGCTAACATAAAACTATCCAGACAGGAAGAAGAATATAAAGGTCATGGGAGAAGTTGTAAGAATTAAGGATAGATGATAGATAGATAGATAGATAGATAGATAGATAGATAGATAGATAGACCCAAATGTCCACACACACACACACACACACACACACACACACACACACACACGCATGTGTATAGGAGAAACTGTTTTACAGCAGACTTCCTGATATTCTAGTTCTTGCAATCTTTCTACACCCTCTTCCCAGATGGGCCCTGGGCCATAGATGCAAGATCCGCGATGTAGATATATTCAGTGGAGACTGGCTCCCCACAATCTGTTAATCTCTACATGTGTTCAGTTGTGGTTTTCTGTAACGACTTCCGTTTGCTATAACAAAAATAGAATTCTTTGGTGATGAGTCATGGCTACACTTATCTGTGGTATACAGATATGATTTAGAATATCATATAGAATTATGCTGGTCAAACAAGTTGGCAATGGTAGGGTTTTTGTTGTTGTTGTTGTTGTTGTTTTTAATTTCATAATCTCACTAGATTTGGGAAGGCAACTCTGTTTCCAGTACCAACCATGATCGCCTTCCTGTTGAATGGACCTTAACTCCAATTAAATAGCTTAATAGTTGTCATCAATCTATGGGGGTGATGCTACCTTTATGCATATCTGGTCATGCTGGTCATTATTACAGTTCACAAGTGTGGAGGCTGTGTAGGCTATTTAATTATATCCCCCTTTTGGCAACATTTATATTATTTTCTGAACCATGGGAGCTAGACACAGGAAAGGGGCTTTCAAGTCAAATCCAGCCAAAGCATCTGAGTCCTACATCTTAAGTATACAGTGTCTTCCGTAACAGGGCCCTACATCAATATCTGAGAGGGAACAAAGGACTATAGCAATAACCTAGATTCTTTTAAGAGTCACGAGGACTACCCTAACTATATAAAAGGAGGTTTCTTGTGACTGGTACTGGGTTTTTGTTAGTCTACAGCATTTCTTGGGAACATTTACAACTAAAATGACTTGATTTTCTTTTAAGAAAATTTACTATTAACTATGTAATATAAAATAATATAACATTTTAAGGCTTTATCAGTCTTGGTGCCACTTGTGTCTCATCCTTCCTCATTTTGTATTAACATCTTTCTCCTCCCCAATTGAAACCCCAACTCAATTATTAAATCTTCCCACTTAATGATATCACTATCCCTCTCCAGTCTCCTCCTTACCCGTGGTCTTTTCTATACTTCCCAGGTTACCCCATACTCACATACCTGAAGATTTGGAGATAGAAGCCACAGGTAAGAGCCACTTGTCTTCCTGGATCCAGATTATCTCACACAGTATAATCTTTTCTTAGTGCACTCATTTCTTTGTTATAGATGAATATATTCCATTGTGTATATGAATAACATTTTATTATTCATTCATCAGTTAAAGGACATTTAGGTGGTTCAGTTTCCTAGTTATTGTGAATAGGCAACAATAAACATTTTGAGCATATATCTGTGGAGTAGGGTGTAAATCCTTTGTGCATATGACAATGGTCATATGGCAGATTTGCTTTTAGTTTTTTGAGAATTTTTCATATTAATTTCCAGAATGGCTCTATGATTTTTCATTCTTACCAGTAGTAAATGATGGTCCCTGATTCTTCACAACCTCAACAGCATTTGCTGTGAGTTGTTTCAAGGTTTTTGTTGTTGTTGTTGTTGTTGTTGTTGTTTGTGTTTGTTTTTCTGAGACAGGGTTTTTCTGTGTAGCCCTGGCTGTCCTGGAACTCACTCTGTAGACCAGGCTGGCCTTGAACTCAGATATCAGCCTACCTCTGCCTCCCGAGTGCTGGGATTAAAGGCGAGTGCCGCCACTGCCGGGTAATGTTTTAATATCCTATTTATAAATCAATGTTTGTAGCTGCCAGTGACCACTGGGTCCTGGGTTCATGAAAGGAAAGCCAAGGAAGGATGGGAAGGACGGCGGAGAAATAATAAACCAAGACAAAGTTCTCTGATCAAGGCTCAGATTTTTTCTTCAATTTTTGATTAGATATTTTCTTCATTTACATTTCAAATGCTATCCCGAAAGTCTCCTATACCCTCCCCCCCCCNCGCCCTGCTCCCCTACCCACTCACTCCCACTTCTTGGCCCTGGTGTTCCCCTATACTGGGGCATATAAAATTTGCAAGACCAAGGGGCCTCTCTTCCCAGTGATAAGAATGTTTAGATTTTAATATACAGCTCTCAATATATTTGTGAAAACCCTTTGTTTTGGCTGGGTTCTGTTGCTGTATCAGATGGATTGAGTTGCAAACTAAGTTCTTCAGCAGCTCAGGGGGCAGGCAGTTCTCAGGTCCCAGGTCTCAGGTCCCAGGTCTCAGGTCTCAGGTCTCAGGTCTCAGGTCTCAGGTCTCAGGTCTCAGGTCTCAGGTCTCAGGCAGGAAGACATAAATGTAGTAAGGCCAGACTCGGGCTGGGAAAAGGGCACAAGTGTTTATACATTTATTTTCTTTTGTGTATGTAAACATTTTTGTATATTTGGTAGATATTTTTGGAGTGTTTTGGCTTGAAGTGACAATGTGAAACTGTGATTCAACCAATATTAAAATATTGAACTACATGTATCATTTTTTTGCCCATTTTGCTAATGATCTTTATTACAGAACAATATTATTATGATAGCATTGTTCACCCATATTAGAAAACCATAGGTTCTTTATTTTCTCTACTCAATGTACAAACAACTAGTAGAAAGTTGCTTTGTTTAACAGCTTATGAATATTATAACTTTATTTTCTCTCACTAAAATTGGGATACCGATGTGGCAGAGTCTAGATGCTGTCCTGGGAAGAGAAAGGTACCAGAAATGTAGTGGAAGCTAAAATAACTGCATCTGATCATGACCCTGTTGAACCGGACATATTCTGTCAGAGAGCATTAATTTAGCGTAGCCTCCATCCTTACTAAAGGAAAAAGGAAAAGTCTTGTAGTGTCCATCAACCTATAATCAGGCATATAAAATCTCATGACATTGAACCAATGATATCTTGTCTCAAGGCCAAAATGAAACCTACTGTCAAAATTATTTATATTCACTATATCTATAGTTGACTAATATCCAGCTAGGGTTATAGAATAAAAATCCAATTAAATCCATTATTTGCAATACATGAATGAACATGGAAGATATTATATTATTAAAAATCATCAGACACATCATTCCACATGATCTCATTTACACAGGAATCTAAAAAGTTAATCTCAGAGAAGCAGAGACCATAATACCCATGAGAGACTAGAATAGAAGGGTGGGTGGCAAAAGGTGCATATTAATCAAATGTACAAATCTTCAGTAGTAGAGTAGGCAGTGATGGAATGATTCATAGAAAGTGACTAAAATAAGTAAAATAAATAAATAGTATTTTCAAACTTTCACAAAGGATAGTTTTTAAATATTTTTACCATATACACTCAGAATATGAATATCAGTTGACAATTTTGTAAGACTGTCTAATTTAAACATTCTATATTGGAAACTTGTCAAAATATCACAGCAAGTCCCAAGAACATTTACAAGAGTCCTGTTAATTAAAAATAGCATTAAAAGTACAAACATAGAAAGTGAGTCTTTTTTTAAGTAAGTATTTTTTTAACCCTACTGAGGATTTCAACTTCAATATTCACAGAATATTTTAGTGATACGTGGGATAGGGGAAAAAAAAAACCTGCCTGACTGTTTTAGCATGCATAAGCTTGTCTGTGTCTTGAAATTATGTAGTCCCCTCTCTAGTAGAAATGCCTACCATGTGTAATATCTTATGGTCTACCAAGCAGCCCTGCGAGAGAAGTAGACAAGTCTCAATATTTTCAAAAGGGTACCTACTGGATACTGAGTAGACATCTTTTGCCAATGTCTGCAAAACTAGGAAAAGCAGATTTATTGCTTTGAATTCTGTGTTCATGTTTGATTATTCATATTATTATAACTCCAAAAGCAGATATTCAGAAGAACTTGAAAATATTAGTAAAAATCAGTGAATTGGTAACAGTCTGGGAAACTCAAATGTCTACATTATTCTTCAGTAAAGAAATTATATACAGGACAAAATTATTTTAGCAGGGGAAATAATACTAAAATCTTTATGCATTATACAGAACTTAAAATTTTGGCTTGTTAGCCTTACTTAATAGAATAAGAAAGTTGGCTGAAAGAGATACTAAACTGTGGTAATTTCTTCCTGCAAATGCTGAATCTCTAGCTTAAAAATGAAGATTTCAAATCAACATTTAATTTTCTGTCCATTACAGTGTACCACATTGTTCAAATATTGATGAGTTCTGTTATTCTCTTTTTCTTAGAAGCTTTGAAACTACATCATGTCCTACAACATAAGGCACATGTACATTTTCAATAATTAAAAAATGTTAACTATTCTTTTAAAATGGAAATTAAGATTCATTCTTGTGCTTATTACGATACAGTTAAAGTACAGTACAGTACAGTTAGAAGTAGTCATAATATGCCACCTCCTATTATGTCACATTGGAATAAAGATACTTTTTAGCTGAAGGAAATTGACAATCCATAGGTATAAGACATAGTTTCTGTTCTTCTCTCAATAAGCTAAATGTAGGTCACAAATGTCCCTTTAGAAAGATATCTGTCTCCTTCTCTACCTGACAAGAACAAGAGTTGAGATGAAATAAAGAAATTAAAGACTTTAGAGTTTAATGAAAATGAAGCCACAATATACCCAAACTTATGGGACACAATGAAGGCATTCCAAAGAGGAAAATTCATAGCCTTGGGTGCCTCCAAAAAGAAACTAGAGAGAGCACATACTAGTAACCTGACAGAACACGTAGAAGCCCTAGAAATAAAGGAAGCAAATTCACCTAAGAGGAGTAGAAGGCAGGAAATAATCAAACTTAGGGCTGAAATCAACCAAGTGGAAACAAAAAGAACTATTCAAAG
>NC_034592.1:30579232-30614911 GCF_900095145.1 Mus pahari
TCAGCCACCAAACCCAGATACTAATGCACATGCCAGCAAGATTCTGCTGAAGGGACCCTGATATAGCGGCCTCTTGTGAGGCTATGCCAGTGCCTGAGAAACACAGAAGTGGATGCTCATAGTCAGCTATTGGATGGAACACAGGGCCCCCAATGGAGGAGCTAGAGAAAGTACCTAAGGAGCTGAAGGGGGATGCAACACTATTGGTGGAACAACAATATGAACTAACTAGTACCCCCTGAGCTCGTGTCTCTAGCTGCATATGTAGCAGAAGATGGCCTTATTTGCCATCATTGGGAAGAGAGGCCCCTTGTTTTTGAAAACTTTATATGACCCAGCACAAGGGAAGGCCAGGGCCAAGATGTAGGAGTAGGTGGGTAGGGGAGCCGGGGCAGGGGTAGGGTATGGGGAACTTTCGGGATAGCATTTGAAATGTAAATAAAGAAAATAATAATAATAAAGTTTAAAAAAAAGAACGAGTTGACTTCGATATGAGTTTATGTAAACAAATATATCTGAACTAAACATGTATATAAACATATATGTACCTGTTATATATATATAAAATATTAACTTGGATGCTCCTTTTTTCTGTTACACTGTCCTGTGGTGGTTTCATTGAAACGCTCTTAGATACTGAGTGTGGAGACTAGAAGAGACATTTTTCTTCTTAATACAGTGATATGATCTGTAGGCTGAGGCAGGAATTTGGAGAGTTCAAGGCCAACACATATCATAGATTTTCTCCCCCTCTCTCTGTCTCTCTGTCTCTCCCCTTTCTCTCTCTTTCTATCTCTCTTTCTCTGTGTTCCTTAAAAATGTGTGTGTATGTGTGTGTGTGTTTAAATTGTGAAACCTTTAAGAGCTCATTAGACTCTACTACTTTTAATATGTTAAATGATGTCATGCACCTCAGAAGGATACTTCAAAATGCCAAGATGTATGGAACAAATAAATCTACAATTAATGGTAACTCTTTCATTTTCTTAAGTAACTTGAAAGGCAAGCTTTAAGCAATCACTGGTATACAGATGGAGAAGTCTATAGACAGTGACTAAGGAACTATTACACGTCCTTTCTCATGATTTCCTTTACATTTGACCTTGCTCTCAAGTTGTTTATGTCAGAAAAAAATTGTATCATAACTGTTATACATTAGTGTATATTTACAATTTCAGAAAGGTTTTCAAGAAAAAAATTCCATTTTAAAATTTCTTTTTGTTCCTACTGAATTCAATATCCAGTATAGTGATTTTTCCCAATGACAATATTTTAGTGCCCTACTAGTGACAGAATTCTGATAGGAGCAGTGTCCAACCATCTGTGTATAGAGGAGATCATACTTACAGCATATCTGCCTGGTGTCTGCTTTTATGATTCCATTTGCAGAACAATAGATAAGTCATCATAAGCTTGACTAAGTATGTCCTGTGTACATCTGCTTGACAGTATGTGATGACTGACAGATACTCATAAAAGACTATAGAAGAGGTCTCAGTATTGAAAAGCGAGTGCCATCCGATCAGTGACTTATGAGGTGTGGTCGGGATCCAGATGGGCTGTGAGGAAGGAAGAGGCCATCCAAGGAAGATAGTAATAGAAAATGCAGAAGGGTCATGCTAATCTGGCATCTGAGGATGTATTTGTTTGTACACGCATGCATAGCTGTGCAAGAAGAGAGAGGAGAGACTATCTGGCTATTAAAGTGCTACTCACTGTAACCAGTACATCTATGTAAAACAAAAGGAGATGGTTTTTTATAACTATTAGTTTAACAGTAATTATTGAATAGCCAAACTTATGTTGACAGCTGTGTCACGTTGACGGGTCTATATAGTAACACTGATATCACATAGAGCAAGAAGGCATTACCTTGTGTGGCTTTCAGGTTTGTTCTCTTTTCATGATTTTCCATACTAAATTATGACACTAAAAAGACAGTGTTCAACAAGAATAAACTTTGTAACGAACAAAATCTTGGAAACATTTTTCAAGTAATGGATACTATTGCACATGCCAGCAAGATTCTGCTGAAGGGACCCTGATATAGCGGCCTCTTGTAAGGCTATGCCAGTGCCTGAGAAACACAGAAGTGGATGCTCACAGTCAGCTATTGGATGGAACACAGAGCCCCCAATGGAGGAGCTAGAGAAAGTACTCAAAGAGCTTAAGGGTGATGCAACCCTGTAGGTGGAACAACAATATGAACTAACCAGTACCCCACCCGGAGCTCGTGTCTCTAGCTGCATATGTAGCAGAAGATGGCCTAATCGGCCATCATTGGGAAGAGAGGCCCCTTGGTCTTGAAAACTTTATATGACCCAGCACAGGGGAATGCAGGGCCAAGAAGTGGGAGTGGATGGGTAGGGGAGCAGTGGTGGGGGGAGGGTATAGGGAACTTTCTGGATAGCATTTGAAATGTAAATAAAGAAAATATCTAATAAAAAAACATAAACAATTGTATAGTGATATTTAGATTCTAAGCAAAATGGAAAATGTCAGAGTTGTGGAGAAACATGGTCATTGAAATTTTTATCTAAAATAAATCATAGATACATAAGTTTTAAAAAGAGAATATCTGGAAACCTTTATAACAAGGTCCAATAACGTGTTGCTGTGGCTTGTAATGCACAGTGAAGTTGAGCATCTCTGCAGGGCTTTTGTTACATCTTCAATTCTCCCTATCACTAGCTACTATGACTGATATCCAGAGTCCATCCACTGACCTGATAGGATTTTCTCTCCTTCTTTTGTGGGTCATAGAAATCATCATATATGCCTTAACAGTTCATTATTTCATTAATCAAATTGAATTTTCAGTTCTGCTCTTTAAAACTGTCCATTCTCTGTGTGTAATCTGATCCTATGACCAGTAGTTTCTGTATTATGGATTTTTAACTTCTCTTAGCAAGAATTTATAAATAAGGTTAACCTAAAAGAAAAGGAACACTATAGCAGATGTAAAATTTAAAAAGTATTTTAACGATCTCAACTTTAGGGACTTCCGTAAGCATTTCTTGTAAGTAGATAAAAATGTTTAAGCACTTAATCTCTGAATTCTGTACATTTCTTTACAAGTGAATTGTGCCTAAGGAATTTGATATATATATGGAGAGGTAGCCATTGCAAATATATGAGCATCAATTCAGAGAATCAAATGAGCATGATGCTTGTAGTGGTTTGAATAGGTATGAGGAGTGGCATTAGGTGTGGCCTTGTTGGAATAGGTGTGTTTTGAAGGAAGTGTATCACAGCGGCACATGTTTTGAGGTCTCCTGCATTCATGTTCCACCCACTTTGAATGCCAGCCTCCTCCTGGCTGCCTCCAGGTCAAGATGTAGAACTCTTAGTATCTCCAGCACCATGTCTGCCGGCATGATGCCATGCTTCCCACCGTGATGATAAAAATCCTAAACCTCTGAAATTGTAAGCCAGCCACAGATAAAGGCTTGTGTTTATAAGGGTTGTCCTGGTCATGATGTGTCTTCATAACAATAATGTCCTAAGGCAGTGACAGAATGAAGTAAAAATGTAGCCATCAATTAGCAGTGATGCATGAGCTTCCGCTAGTTTGCACTCCAGGCTTTTGGTGCAGGAGGTGAGAAGACTTGGCCTGAGGTCTGATGAACTGATATCACAGGACAAACACTTTCTTTCTTTCTTTATTAATCTAGTTATTCCAACATTGTAATTTCTGATGTTTATCAAACAATTAAAACTTTTAAAGAAATACTGTCATTAGAAAAGTAAAATACAAATATTATGTGAAATATTTTGAACCAAAAGACTAGAAAAGGACCTCTGTCATAGTACTTTCGAAGATAATTTAAAATACAGCAATCTAAATAAAATAGGGAAGGTATCATAATAGGTAGGGGAAAGTTTTTCAGAACAAAAGAAGGAAGGCAGATGTGGCATAGTGGTATTTTCCATAAGAGAAGCTCTCGTCAAGACAGCCTAACATAGAAAATGATCTGTCCTACAGTGGGATTCCCAGAGATTTCTGTGGTATAGAAATGGGGATGAGTTCAGGAGGATAATTTATGTCTTTAAAATTGTGTTTCTTTATGATAGTCTGCTGCTATCTGTGTGCAGTAGGGGTCATGATGCTACAGAATTGCCATCTAGGAAAACACACACACACACACACACACAGGAGAAAACCAAAACTAAGACTGCTCCATCTCCAGAATGTGCATTTGATCTCGGTTTTAAATTTATAAACTTCCTGTAGAGGTAGAGAGCCATCTTTCTGATATTGAATTTGAGATCTAACGTGTGCTTGGGTTATATTATAATCATTTAATTTTTAGAATAACATTACTAGAATAGTTTTCATGCAAGCACAAGATAATAGATAGTAATATAGATTAGAAAAAATTGCAGTGCCTCTCTTCAGGGCGCAAAGCAGGTGCCACTTCTTCTCTGCATGTGTAGCCAATGCTTATGCATTTTAAATGTAAATTGTTTTCTTTTAGGAAAAAATATTATATTGAATATGGATGCAAAGGAGTTTTACATTTGTGTTTCATTTTCTTCTGTTGTAAAACTCATTTTCTACCCGTAATGAGAGATTTATAAAATATTACAGTATTTGCAAGAAGTCTAGCTTTTAAAGAACCAGATTTACATAAACTAAACTAGTGTTTTCTCTCTATCTCTATGCAGTTTTTTTCTCTGGGATACTTTGTGCAAGCTTATTATTATTTTATCTATAGGTGCATTTAAATGTGCTTTGAATACAGAGGAAAAAAAAATTGAAAGTGAACAAGGTGAGTTACCAAGATGAGAAAGCCTTAAATAACAAGTTTTAAATGATACATAAAGTTTTCCAGTAAGTCTTTAGTCTGTAAAGCAAATGCATGAATCATGTTTGGTTGTGAACAAGTGATGGGTTTTCTATTGCATTCTCTATAATCATCACGGTTTCTGAGGTGTGGATATCATGCTTCAATATTCAAAATACTGTCCTTGAAATAGGCAACATGAACACAGCTGAGATGTTGGTACATGAGCATTTAAATAAGCAGTTTCTCAACAAAAGAAATCCAAGCTTGGCATGTTTGGAAGTACTTTAACTTGCTATGTTTTCAACATGTCTGTTGTAGTTAATATATAAGTATAGTTGTATAATACATATATACACACCTATATAAATACATACATGCATACATACCTGTGGTTCCATGCCTCTAAACTTTCCAGCCCAGGGGCAGGGTTATCCTACCCTCAGGACTCTTCCCCATATGGACATTTTGGCCTTTCCTTCTTCCTTTCTTTCTCTCCCTTCTCTCCACACCCAGGCCTTCTCTCTTCCCTTCCCCCTCCCTCTGTCTCCATGCCAAGGCAAATTCCCTGGTCTCATCCTTGCGAATGTTGAACTCACCCACTTGAGAAAGGTTTACCAATAACCCTGCATAAGTATATATATATATATATATATATATATATATATATATATATATATATATATATATATCTCCAATGGTCCATCTGTCAAAGATTGCTCCCCACCCCATGGTCATCCTGGGCTGTGGGATAGCATTGAAGAGGTAGGACCTACTAAGAACAGGTGAAGGCATTGAAACCTTATCTTCAAAGGAACCCCAGGTGCTTTTCCTTCCTCTTCATTACTGCCCATCATTTGGTGAGCATTGTATTCCCTCGGGTGCTCTTAGTGTGATGTGCTGACTCACCATCTGCTCCAAAGCCGTAGTGTCAATAGGCCATGCACCAAATACAAAGAAAGATTATTAGAGAAAAGAAATCTTTCTCTCATAAGTGTATTTACCTTAGATATCTCTTATAGTAACTGAAAGCTGGCAGTGTTTTGCAAAACAAGCAATAAAGCAAGCAACTAGATTGGTTCCTTGGCTGTCAGTGGGCCATAAGCAGCAAAGGTCCTCTGTGGGCAGCAGAAGTAAACTCTCTTCTCACCATCTGAGGGAACAGATTCTCTTGGGCTCTAGAGTCAATGTGTGGAATATGGTAAGTCTATTATTTGGTGAGTTTACAGCCTTTATTGGAAACAATAAAAGTCCTGAAAAAGGACATTATTTTGACTGTGGTACAGAGCCTTCTCTTTATAGTAGAACATCATAGTGGGGACATGTGGCAGTGCAGTGCATTACTGAGGATAGGAAACAGAAAGTGACAGGAAAGGACAAGATGTCACCAGATACCTAATTTAAAAAATGTTAATATGTTATACAGTATGTCTTTACTTTATTTCAATAGATTTCAAAAATTAAAATAATTCAAAAAATGGACCAAAAGTGAATAGAGGTCTTCCCACTGTCTTCTCCCTTCCTCAGAGAGTATAATCACCACCTCTTTGCAATTCTATTGCAATGTAATTCAAAATATTATGAATGACTCCATTCTAATCACGTAGCCTAGAGTTCTAATAGATCAAAGGTAAATATAAAGTACTTTTCTTGGAAGCTTTAAGATTCATTCTGGACATTCATAACATTAATCAATGATTTCAATCCATTAATCAGTATTTTACTAGGTATTATGTACTTAGGGCCTGTGAATAATTAGGGCTTTCCAAACAGAGCTAGCCCTTTGATCTAATCAAATGAGTATTACATATATGCTCATATGTTTTCAGGGTTATGAAGTGAGTAACAATAGATGGCTCACTGCTCTATAAATCATATGTCACTAGGCTCAAGTCTCACAAACAGAATAAAAAGTGTTCCTGTCATCGCTCTGTGCTGTAATTATACTATAATCAAGATAGAGACCACATGAGGTAGCAGAAATGCATGTACTAGGACCTGTCCCTTGAATCAAGAGTGAGAGTCATTTACTAGACAAAGACTGCTCAACTCTTAGGCTAAGAGACAGAGTGGAAAAGGATAAGCTTTTAACAAAGCCTCTTCAGTTGAAAACGCAAGCCATCTTCTGTGTGAGCATGTGATGGAAAGGGCTGGGTCTCAGTCTATGTGCATAAGTGCACAGCATGTTTGTAATAGGGGCGGCTCTGGCTGTGGAGGTGTGGGCTGTATATTAGGATAAAGTAAAAGTGCAAGTAAATCATAGGCTCTGCAGTGATTCTACAGTCTGAGTCTAATCTTGCCTGGCATTTTATGAATATGATGCTCTCCTCAAAACTGTGTTCTCTTGCTGGGCTTTCCTTTGTTTCAATCAAAATAAGATTCTCCTTCTGTGATGGTTTGTATATGTGTGGCCCAGAGAGTGGCATGATTAGAAGGTGTGGCCCTGTTGGAGTGGGTGTGGGCTAGAAGACCCTCATCCTAGCTGCCTGGGAGCAAGCATTCTGCTGGCAGCCTTCAGAGACCAATGATTAAATTCTCACATGATTTTCTCCTTTGACTTAGTTATTCAAATCCTTGGGTATTAAAAACTTCAAAATCAGTATTTTAAAAATATATTTATTTTATTTGTACAATTATTTACAAAGTTGATTTATTCCTGGTTCTTTTTTGTGGAGAGCCATGCTCATTTTCCATACCAAGTTAAAATAATACACAGACACACAGGCTTTTGGTTCAGTAGTATTTTCTGCCTTTTGTTTGCTTGCTTGGATGGTTGCCTGCTTGTATGTCTCAGACTCTTGGACTATGTAAGCAGGCTAACTTTGAATTCCTGGTCTTAAGTCATCTTTCTGCTACAGGTATTCCAGCATTTGTGACTATAGGTACAGGACAATGTCCAGTTTGTTTTCTTCCTATTTCATTACCATATGTTTTGGTTTTACCTTGTGATATCCTAATACGTTTAAATAGATATAATAAATTAACAGCAAATTTTTGTGAATAAAAATAATTCAAAAATAATAATTATAACTAAAAATTTTAAGCCAAACCACAAAACATTTGATCATCTTTTATTTTAAAGGTAGCACAGAGAGATAAAATTCTCCTGTACAAGTTAAAAATAATCTAGAAAAGATGACAGCTGCCCTAGTTAGTTCAGGGAGCTCTGACAAAATGGGTTGAATATTCATAAATAATAGAAATTATTTCCCACACTGCTTATGTCTGAGTTATCCAAGATCAAAGTTATGACAAATACTGAAAGTTCTGCACAAAGATGGTGCCTTGTTTCCACATCCTCTGAAGAGGAGGGGGAATGTTGTACCCTTCCACGGCAAAAGGGAATTAAAGACAAGCATGCATTAAACCTATGTAGAATGACATCATACAGTTGTACTTACAAAATAAAATGAGGATGGAGGGCTCTCCAAGCCTCATGCATTGATTGATCCATGACATGACTGAATCTCCTAAACATTCCACTGCCTGATACCATTATCTTCCAGATAAAATTTATTTATTTCTTTTTTTGTTGGTGTATTAGTCAGGGTTCTCTAGAGTCACAGAACTTACGGATATGCTCTATATAGTAAAGGAATTTATTGATGACTTACAGTCTGCAGTCCAAATCCCAACAATGGTTCAGTAGTAGCTGTGGATGGAAGTCCAAGGATCTAGCAGTTGCTGAGTCCCACACAGCAAGAAGGCAAAAGAGCAAGAGCCAGACTCCCTTCTTCCAATGTCCTTATATGGTCCCCAGCAGAAGGTGTAGCCCAGATTAAAGGTGTGTGCCACCACGCCTTTAATCCCAGATGACCTTGGACTCAGAGATCTCCCTGTCTTAATCTTCTGGATTCAATCACCACTGTGTCTCAAGATCTCCATACCAAGATCCAGATCAGAAACTTCTATCTCCCAGCCTCCAGATTAGGTTCACTGGTGAGCCTTCCAATTCTGGATTGTAGTTCATTTCAAATATAGTCAAGTTGACAACCAGGAATAGCCACTACAGTTGGATATTTCATTTATTTACACTTCAAATGTTATTCCCTGTCCTGGTTTCTCTCCAGAACACCCCCCCCCAGCCCACCCTCCCTCTCCCTACTTCTATAAGAGTGATCCTTCACCCACTCACCCATTCCTGCCTCCCTGCCCTGGCATTCCCCTACACTGAGGCATCGACCCTTTCCAGGATCAAGGGTTATCTCCTTCCTTTGATGTCTGACAAGGCCATCCTCTGCTACATACGTAACTGGAGTCATGGGTCCCTCCATGTGTACTCTTTGGTTGGTGGTTTAGCTCTGGGAGGGGGGGGTCTGACTGGTTGATATTGTTGTTCTTCCTATAGGTTGCAACCCCCCTCCCCTCCTTCAGTCCTTTCTCTATCTCTTCCATTGGGGACCCCATAATGCAATATGGCACCATGATTCAGAGAACCCAACTCTGTCCTCAACCCCACAGTGCCCACTTTCTTCTCCCAGATAAACTACATTCACCCTATCCCAATAGTTCTAAAAGGTTGAATCCCTCCCAACATCAAGTTTAAAATATGTCTTCTGCATCATTTAAATCAAATGTGTGTAAAACCCAAGGAATGAGCTACCTTGAGGCATATGTATGCTAGCTGTAATCATGTAAATTCAAACAGATTTAGTACTTCCAATCATAGGAAGTACTTATGCTCTAAGAATGAGACACAGCCAAACAAAACAACAAACACATAAACAAGCAAGCAAACGGTATGATCAAAGCTCCCAAGTGAAAACCAAAGCCCACAAAAGCTAACAGTAAATTTTTTTTTTCTTTCAAGACAGGGTTTCTCTGTGTAGCCCTGGCTGTCCTGGAACTCACTCTGTAGACCAGGCTGGCCCCGAACTCAAGAAATCCACCTGCCTCTGCCTCCCAAGTGCTGGGATGAAAAGCGTGTGTCACCACTGCCAGACTCAAACAGTAAATCTTACCTTGGGAAAAGCTGAGAACATTTTCTCTAAAATCCAGAATGAGATAAAGGTATTCGTTTTTACCACCATGATTCAGGACAATGCTCAAAGTCTTAGCTAGAGAAATGAGACATGGTACACAGTCAAAGAAATAAGCAACACCCCCTCCCCTCACCAACACCTCACCCCCACACCAAAGAAAAATAAAACTTAATGAAAGAGCTTCCAATCAACAAATGTGCCAGTGAAATCAACAGGCCATTCTCAATGGATGTGCTCTCTTATCCTCTATAATTAAATTTTTTGAGTTGAAGATTGTAGGTTTCCTTCAGTTTTTCATTCATTCTTCATTTTGGTTATGGCTACCAATATCCCATTTCCTATATCCTCACCTCTACATGCTTTATATGGCTTCCACCAGTGCTCCACGTTAAACATACAAAACAAAAGATTTTAAGCTGGGACCAACTTATGAAAGAGCAGGTGAGAAAAGAAAAAAAAAAACAAAAAAAATAAAAAAAGAAAGAGCAGGTGGCATTGTTGTTTCTATGCCAAGGTAACCTCACTCAGCATACAGTTTTGCAACTCCATCCATTTACTTGCAAACTTTGTTCTTTCATTTTTCTTTACTGGTGAGTAAAATTCCATCATTTACATGTTTCCTTATCCATACATCTGTTGAAGGATATCTTGGTGAATTCCAGTTCTTAGCCATTTTGAGTTGAATTGTGATAAGCATGGCTATGCAGGCATACTTGCAGTAGCATATAAAATCCTCGTATATGCCTAGGAGCGATACCAGTTAGGTCATATGGCAATTCTGTCTTTTCCTTTCCTTTCCTTTCCTTTCCTTTCCTTTCCTTTCCTTTCCTTTCCTTTCCTTTCCTTTCCTTTCCTTTCCTTTCCTTTCCTTTCTTTCTTTCTTTCTTTTTTTTTTTTAAAGAAAACTTCCAGACTTTTTCTCTACAGTAGTTGCATTAGGCCTAAGGGGTCTATTTTTCCTACATCCACATCATCATTTGCTGCTTTTTGTATTTCTGGTTTTGATCATTCTGCCTAGGGTCAAATAAAATCTCAAAGTAACTTTAATCTGCACTTCCGTCGTCATTAAGGATGCTGCATACTTTAAAAGTCTTTAACAGCTTTTGTGTTTCATGCTATGAAACCTGTCTTTGTTTTTATTTGGTGACGAATATTTTTGTTCTTTGTAAATGCTAGAGATTAATCCTATGTTATATGTGTATCGTGCACAACTTTCCAGAATTAGAGCTTTAAGTGAAATATGCATACACATTTTATATATATATATATATATATATATATATATATATGTATATATATGTATATATAATATATCATTTGAAGGAAGTTTAATCAGAAATACTCTTCATGTGTTAACTCCAAAAAGATAATGAGTATTTGAATGATCTCAGTGTCAAGCATGAGATACCTCTGAATAACTGGCCATGGAGTTTATAGAGACACCTGAAACAAAACAGGCCTTTGCCATTACTCTTGGTTGGCCATTATAACTAAATGATAATATTCTGTTGCTGAAGATACCCTTCATTTTGTATGCAAGACAGAGAAATCAATATAAACGTGGCCAGGACTCTCTGCCTACTCAGTAGCTTACATAGTGCCAAAAGATGCTAGTTTTCCGCTTGAGGAGAAAAATATTCATGATAATACCCAGCAATGGGCTCCGGATGATATAATACTACCTTGATGGCAAGATGTGCATACTGGTGCAATTGTGGCATCATATTTATGGAGATGAGCAACCACTTTCTGATTGAATGAGGCCTACTCTGTGGAAGGAATTGCATGCCTGCTAGGTAAGCCCTGGTATAAAACCCATGGCTGTGAAGATAATAAGCCCAAGGGAGAAGCCTATTGCTGGTTTGTTAAATGGCCATGCTGTCAAACTACAGTCTATATATTTAGATATATAGCCATAGATCTGTGCGGCTTTCAACATGGGCCTGGGAAGCTTCCTTTTGCAGTAGATAAATGCAGAAACCCAGACTTGTCCAAGTGTCAAATTTAAATAAACATGAGGGTAGATGAACCACCTCTGTCCACCTCCAGTCCTAGAAGGCTTGGGGAATTTCATGAAAGAGGGCAAATGAGGAATTCGAGTGGCAGTGGGGAAGGAAGAGACCTTAATGACATGCTGATTTCAGGACATAATGGCTATTAAACACATAAATCACAGCACCTGTGATCAGCAACACAAGATCAATCCAACCAAACTTCCGTAGACAATGGAGACTTCCTAAGACCTCACCCATGATGTAGACGCTACTGAGTGCATGTCACTCTACTTTGGAGAAGTGGTTGCTGATAGATCTTAATACTCAAGTGCCCATGCACATAACCATGAACACAATGGCAGCACGAATCCGACCAGGGTCATCAGTAACAACAGAAAAGAGGATAGGAAGTTGGGGAGGAAACAGGGCGGGGGGAAGTAGAAGGAGTTTGAGGGAGGAAGAGGTCTATACATGTGATCAAAATACACATAGTTGTAGGAAACTATCAAAGAATCAAAAGTAAAGAAGAGCGTCGCAGGATCAGTAAGCATTTTAAAAAGTTTCCAATATCCCTAGCCATCAAGAACACATAAATTAAAACTAATTTGAAATTCCATCTTATCCAAATGAAAATACCTAACATCAGGAAAACGCATGACAATAAGTACAAGTGAGGTGTGGGGAATGATCGCTTTTGACTGCTGCTAGGAGTGTGATCCAGCTCGGCTAGTCATGGTGAAAATCACTGTGGGGGTTTTATCAAAACTTGAGAATAGCACTGTCACCTAACCCAGCTACAGCACTCCTGCTCATGGACCCAAAGGGACTGATGTCCTACTCCAGAGGCTCTTTTATAGCCACATTTACTGCTACTTGGCATACAATACCACTCATGTGGGATCTAGCCTAGATGTCTATTGAGAGTTAAATGGATCGTGAAGATGTAGTATATATATATATGTACAATGGAATTTTCCTGTAAAGGAAAAAAGTTATGAAATTTACAGTAAAAGGAAGATCTGAATCTTGCTTATAGTAAATTAGGTAACCTAGACTAAGAAAGATTAAAAAAAAAAAAAAACATGTAATTTCTCTCATATGAAGATCCTAACTTTTAATATATTCTCTCTCTCTCTCTCTCTCTCTCTCTCTCTCTCTCTCTCTCTCTCTCTCTCTCTCTCTCATTCACTNCTCTCTCTCTCTCTCTCTCTCTCTCTCTCTCTCTCTCTCTCTCTCTCATTCACTCTGTCACTCTGTGTGTGTGTGTGTGTGTGTGTGTGTGCGTGTGTGTGTGTGATAGATTTGAAGGTAGAAAAAAAGACTATAATGAAGCAAAAATAGGAATAGCAGAGATCTAAAGAAAAATATAAATGCGTGTGTGTGTGTGTGTGTGTGTGTGTGTGTTCACAGGAATGACCTATAATGTAAGTATTTTTTTTTGTTGCTCTGATACAGCGATAAAGCACCATGGCCAAAATCAACTCATGGAAAAAAAGCACTTATTTGTGCTTAGCTTTCTAGAGAGAGATCCCATAAGTGGGGCAAAAAGCATGGAGGCAGAATTATGCCTTAAACATTACATATCCAACCTCAAACATGAGGCAGAGGAAGTAAACTAGAAGTGGAAAAAGGCTATAAACTCCCAAATCCTAAACCAGCCAGGATCTACCTCCTCCACAGTCACCAACAACCAACTCTTCAAGCAGGTGAGACCTCTATGGGATATGTCTCATCCAAACCACCATGAGACCTGAGAAGTGAGGGGAGGCTAGAAGATGGGTAAGGCAGATGAGAGTCAAAAGAGTCAACTACAACAAATCTTGTTTGAGAATCTCTTAATGAGAATGAATACTTTGTATACTAATTAAAAGCAACCAATGAATTACAAAACTAAGACTTAGGTCTTAAGAATAATCTGAACTTCTATCCCCTGTGTATGCACTAGCACAAGTATTGTATTGCTAATGCACTAAATGGGAACTGACCCTATATTTTCCTCAGGCATAGCCTCCTTGAATTTCCTCTTTGGAATTGAATCTCCCAGGATGGCATTGCAGGGCTGGGGCCTGCTCCTTTGGCTCCACCATAGATTGAAGTTATGGGGACTCTCAGCAATGGTTCGTCTGTGTGGCAGTTCACTGTCTGGTTCTAAAACTCCTAGGAGCGGCCTTTGCAATCAAGTAGAAATAGTATGTCCCCAGAGCTCATGCCTTTTTTTTTTTTTTTTTTGTAAATACTGAGTATGCCTCTCATAGACATGGCCCATATTTATGCCTTCAATATTTCAAAGGAGGTGTTCTTGAGCATGTAAGTCATAAGTATGACAGCCACCAGGCACTGCATTCAAATACAGGATGTAAAGGCTTGAGCTAGATAACAAAACCCAGATACCCACAACTTCCCTAAACTTCTTATTATAACCATTTTGTTCTCCCTCAAGGTCCTAGTTTTCTTGGCTTCCAGTGAGTGATGCTATCCTACACAGCAATATGCTTTGGAGGTTATTCTTCAATTGTCTTGATAAATAGCTTCTACCTCCATTATAGCTATATCAATATCTTTATCAAATATTTATTTGATGCCTGTGTTCCTCCCTCATGAACACTCCTCTTCATTATTCATCAGCTGACGAGACCTGCACATTTTCTAAGCCTTTTGGTTCTGCATCCCTTTTGACTATAAATTACATCTTTAATTCATTTCTTTCTTCTCACAGTTTCCAGTAAGCAGCCAACCCTTCAAAGTTCTTAGAGATTTATTCTGCCAAAAGCTCAAGTTTCATTGCTCTTTCCACATAGCTCTAGGACACAGACACAATTTGGCCACCTTTCGGTGCCACTTTATAACTAAAAACAAATGGCCGCTTGGCCAGTTTCTAGTACTGTGTTAGTTATTTGTATCTAAGATCTGAGCACCTCTTTCCCTGTGTATGTCCTTTCAGTAGTATGACTAGCATAGCTCATGCCTTATGCTCCCCAGCTTCTGTAATTTCCTAGAAAGTCCTGGTAAGATAGGCTTCAGTGAGTTCTCTCTCCACCGTTTTTGTCTTCTTCTGAGTCCTTTAACAGAATATCACTGTACGGTCTGCCTTCTAATGATGCCTACCTCAAAGCTGACTGCACCTTTGGGGGCATTTTAAAATATATTATTTTTATGTTTTGAAGTTAAAATATATTTATATCATCTAGCCCCTTCATTGTTTCCCCCCTCTAACCATTGCTTTCTCTCAAATCCATGGCCTCTTTTTCTTTCAAATGTAGAGAACCTATTCAGTCCATATGTATCAGATATTCCAGTTTAGTCTCCCATAGATAATATGCAATCAATGCCAGGAATCATTCCATCTTTCTCGAAGCTCTGGGATTGAGAATGGTAAAATGCTGGCAAATTGGTATATGGTAAGTGCTTACCTGTGCCTGTCTACAACCTCTGGAATGGAAGAGGAGACTACTGTGTCCTTACAGTTCAGCATGGATGAGGAGACTGCTCTCTAAAACGCCCTTCATACAAGCATTCACCAGAGCCATGACACAAAGCCCCTGTGGCCTACACACCTTCTAAGGGACCTAACTCAAAATCATCATCTTGAAGGTTAAGTTTTAAGGTAGGAAATTTGGGTATACTCAAATAGTAGAAATAATTGTGAATACAAATTGTAAGACCCCCTCTTGGGTCCTCAGGTTACAGGAGTCAGGGTGTCTCAAAAAACACGATAGATAGACCGTCTTGATGCAAACGCACGAGGCAGTTTAATGGCGGAGCTCCGGGTCGACTTGTATCTCACACAGGAGACAGAGGAAGTGGACCTTGTGGCCTGAAAGCTAGGAGTTTTTATAGGGGGAGGGGGCGAGGCTAGCAAGAATTGGCGAAGTTACCTGTGATTGGCTCATTTAAACGTACACATTTGCAGGATGGTACATGCAAAGGCAGGAATGCTAGGAGACCTGAGGGGCGGGTTAGCGGAACATTTGGTTCAGTCCCAGGAATGTTCCAACAATGGCCTGCCTGGGCATGCCCAGGCTTGTCTCACTGTGCTCTCCACCTCGGGCTTCCAAGCTAACAAACAACTATTTCTCTGGACATAAGTTGCATGAATCCCAGGCCTTAAATTTCATTTTAAATTTCATTTCCCTTCACAAATAACATTAAAAGAGGAAGAAGAAAAGAAGAAGAAGAAGAAGAAGAAGAAGAAGAAGAAGAAGAAGAAGAAGAGGAGGAGGAGGAGGAGGAGGAGGAGGAGGAGGAAGAGGAAGAGGAGACTGCTCCATAAAGAATAACACAAAAAATGTCCCAAATACACAACTGAAGGCTATGTTTTATATTGGTAGCTCCAAGGGAAGAACATAGAACTACATTACAAGAAAAGAGGTAAAGCAGAGTTAGAATAAAGATTGAGCTGAGCTTTGCAAAGGCAGATGGAGAAAGAGATGGCAGAAGCCTGGTGTGGAGAGGTCACTGATAATTGCGGGAGTGGAGGCGCTCTTCCAAGGCAGGTGTTTTGGTCCTTGGCAGCCTACTGAGTACCAGGACTTTCTAGGAAACTGAACAAGCTGGGGAGCAATCTGTAAACTCCATTCTGTGACAGGACAGCACTTAAGCCTTTTCTGTGCAAGCAAGAGTACCTGAAGCTCAGATCCCACCCCTACCCAGATCCGGAATCTCAGCATGAGGAGAGGCTGGAATGGCAGCAGCAGCACTGATTCAATAATGACTGGGAGTCAGGAGTGGATGCAAGGGGTCAGCTCAAGTGACTTCCTCTCCCTTCTTATTCTTTTGCTTCTCCCTTCTCATCCGTTATCTTGCTCCCTTTTAATTCTTTTGCCCTCTCCCAACCATAAAGCCTGAACTCAGTCTTTTATTTAGTAAAGCTTTGATCATTGCTAATAATTTTTTAGAAATTCTTATATTTACATAAATTCCTTGAGTCCTGGATTGTTTATCTTAACCCCCTGCTTCCTTAAAACAGAAACTAAACACAAAGCACTAGCACATTATCTTAGAGTTTTCACACGGCCTGTTCTTCACGGGTAGCTGAGCACAGCAGAGAGTAGTCCTTAGTAAATACTTTCATGTAAAAAGAGAAAGGTGACAGACTACTAAGGTAAAAATGATTTCTTACAAAGATTTAAAATTCATGCAAGTAGGCACTGTGGTCTTCAGTCCTTCGAGTAGCTAGAACAAAGTACTAAGTTTTTATATGCTTATACATCATCTTTTAATTCTCTAATCTTTGTTTCCTCATCCTAGCAATTCCACAAGCCTTTCTCCTATAAGATAAACCTATGTATCATTTGCTTATATTTTATATTTATATTTCTTTTCCTATTCACGCCTTTTCTTCTTGAGACTACTTTAAATGTCTTTGATGTCCCCAAGTTCACCCTGGCTAATCAATGAAGCAGTCATTGGACTGGAGGGGACATGTATCTCCTCACAATTCCAAATTCAAGGCCAAGTCTGGCAATGCACTGTTTCTATAAAGGACCATGTACGGTTTTTTGGCCTCTGTGGTTATGTTGTCTAGATCCACTCCCATCCATCAAGACCAAATGAAAGTTCTGTTCCTCTTGCTCCACAACCTCCTGACCACCTCAGTTCCTCATACATGAGAACCACATCTGTTTCACTTATTAAGACCTGATTAGCTCTCAGTAATGGGGGAAGTTTATTCCCCAGAAAGAGAGACTGGAAATAAAATAGAAGAGACATCAGACCAGTTTCAGGCCCACAGCAGTCATCAACACACACGGTCTTCATGGGAACCAATGGCCTGGTGACACTCCAGGGGCAGGAACTGTTTTAGACTCCACCTTATGCAGCCATGTGAGACTCAGCAAGACCCTTTTAAAGGTTGTATGAGTGTGATAAGGTGCTTATGACTCCAATCTGGGAAGGTACACAAAGAACCCTTTGCGCTAACTCTCTAGGAAGCCCACCAATCTTTACCAGAGAGCTCTAGGTTTGGCTGAGAAACCATATCTCAAAGAATGTGAGGAAAGCATGATCAAAGAAGATTTAAAACATGAATTAGGTCTCTGCTGGTCCCATGTGTACATATACCTCACTCATACATAGGGCCATTCACATATTTATATGTATGCATACATATAATACACATGAAAAAAAAAAACAGAAAAAGAAAATAAACTCCATCTCCTCTCTGAACATTGAATGAAGACATAAGACTGGAGAAGAAACTATATAGATCAGGTGTTATCCTAAGAAATTGAAGTCATTGCGACCATGGAGTAAACGCAGCAACAATTTGCTATATACACAGTGATCCAAGTTAGCTAAGTCATCGCACAGCAGAAAAAAACTGGGTCACCTGGTGCTAATCTTGAACCTTATTGATTTTCTGCTTTAACAATAACAAAAAGGATTGGGCCATACTGGGAAGATAAATCTTTTCATGACTCCTGGATATCTAACGTCTCTCAGAACAAAACAAGACAGTTAAATAAAACATTGTGCAAAGAATGAGAGAGAGAGAGAGAGAGAGAGAGAGAGAGAGAGAGAGAGAGAGAGAGAGNAGAACAAAACAAGACAGTTAAATAAAACATTGTGCAGAGAGTGAGAGAGGGAGAGAGGGAGAGAGAGAGAGAGAGAGAGAGAGAGAGAGAGAGAGAGAGAGAGACCTCTACAAGAGAAGACCTCAGAGTTAAAATTGAGACTCAAGTTTGTTTGTTTTTTTGTCGATGTTGTTGTTTTTTGTTTTTTTAAGAGTAAGGAGAGAGAAAATAGCACAGACAGGAGGAAGTAATCCGTGTGTAAGGGAAGGCAGAGAGGGCTGACAGAGCATTTGAAACTCAAATTCTCTAGAGAATCTAATGGAACTCTTCTCACCCACAGGGAGTAAAGACGCAATATGGGACCCAGAGCTCAGCACAGGTCAAATTCTAAGAGCCCCGAATGTCTTCTCAAGAACTTCTCATCTTTTTCAAACACTGCTGCACAAAGAATCTTTTTCTCCTCCTAGGTGAGATAGCCCAGACCCAAGAGAACATGCATGGCATGTTCCTTCTGACAAGTGGGTATTAGCCAAAAAGTTCAGAATACCCATGATACAACTCACAGACCATATGACACTTAACAAGAAGGAAGGCCCAAGTGTTGATGCTTAAATCTCACTTAGAAGAAGGAACAAAATAATTATGGGAGCCAGAGGGAGGGGAGAATGTGGGTTGGAGATGAGAGGGTTAGGGGAGAAGGGGGGGCAGGATCAGGTATGGTGGGAGACAGAAGAGAAGTTCATAGGGCCAGGAGAAGAAATAGAAATATGCATCAATGTGGGGGGGCGGGACAGGGAGAACCTCTGGAAAGTCCCAGACACCAGGGATGTGAGAATTTCCCAGGAGTCAAAATGCCCAACAGTGGGGAGATAGAACCTTAAAAGACCACTTCCAGTAGATAGACATGGCAGCCAATTGAGGGATGGAGCCACGCACTCTTCTCAAACATTTTGACCCAGAATTGTCCCCGTCGAAAGAAATGTAGGGACAAAAATGAAGCAGAGACTGAAGGAAAAGTCATCCAGAAATTGTCCCAACTTGGGATCCATAACACATGCAGGCACTAACCCCCCAGCACTCGCTAATGCCATGTTGTACTTGCAGACAGGAGCTTGGCATGGCTGTCCTCTAAAAGGCTCTACTGGCACCTGCCTGAGATAGATACAAATACTTATAGCCAATCACTGGACTAAGCTCAGGGACCCCTATGGAAGAGTTAGGGGAAGGACTGAAGGGGCTGGTAACCCCACAGGAAGAAGAACAGCATCAACTAACTGTGCCTTTCAGAGCTCCCAGCAACTAAGCCAGCAACTAAAGAGCATACATGGGCTGGTTCATGAACCCTACTACATATGTATCAGAGGACTGCCTTGTCTGCCCTTAGTGGGAGGAGATGCTCTTGGTCCAGTGGAGGTTTGATGTTCCAGAGAAGGGGGATGCTAGAGGCTTGGGGTGGGAGTTGGTGAGTGGGTGGAGGAGCACCATCTTAGAGGAGAAGGGGAGCGGGATGGGGTGCAGGCCTGTGGATGGGGGACAGGGAAAGCATTTACATTTAAAATGTAAATAAATAAAATAAGAATAAAAAAAAGAAAAGTTAACATATTAATCACAAAGACTTTAGGTTGTTAGAGAAACTACAGAAGCTGGGAATTATGCTAGGATGTTGTCTAAAGAAAATGAAACAAAAACAAAAACAAGAGGAAATGGAATAGGAGGGGAAAACATACAGTACTTGGTCAAATCTAGTGTGTGGTCTAGATGTTAACTGTGACCCAAGACCGTGTGTCACTGGATGTTACCACATCCAGAAGGTGGGGATTTTTCGACTGAGGGACTAGGTCACTGGAAGTGTGTGCTTCAGTGTCTATCAGACCCTGCTCCTTGGTTTTCCCTCTCTTCAATCACTGTGCATCCTGTCACTCACTCTTTGACATGTGTTCCACCAATACGCATTGCTGTCTCACAGGCTCAAAGTGATGTGGCTAGGTTACCATGCACTACAAGCATGAAACAAATGCATCTTCCCCTTTGTGATTATTTATAGTATTCTACACCAGCAGGGAAAAGCTCACAGCACCATGAAAACTCCACATTTGTCATAAAGGACTATGGGGTGCTGATTCCGTAATCTTTGTCAAGAATTACAGATAAAAGTCCAGAAATGAATCCTCCTGAATAAATTTCCTAGTGACATTTTTTGTTCTGTATTTATGTTATTTCATTAATTCAGTATTTGCAGCACTATGCCTAGTTACTTATTAGTACAAGGAAAACATTAATGATTATATCTCAGGGCAATGAATCCAAAGGTCCATTCTTTGAGGTGTCATCTAAGGGGACTAATCGCAAATATTTTGTTAGATAAACATGACAAATAAACATAATTTGCAAAAAAACAAAGCATAGGATATGTAAATTGTTATGTTAGAAGCAAACCTCATGCAAACAGGACATTAAAGGAGCTATTTGGTGACTGTTCTGTTTGGATGGCACAGCAAAGTATCCAGATCCAAAGTCTCTTCCTATACCAGCTGGGCTAGGGATGCCTGGAGACCTGCCTGCATTTGAGTCCTTCCTCTGATCAAGACCATGGGGATAGAAGTGTTGAGTACATACTTCCGAGTATGATATTGAATCAAAGGAGAGCAGTAGATAGGTTATCAAGAAGCACTCAGGGACCAGAGAACGTGAAAGATGGAGCCTAGACTATGGCTCGCTGGTAACAATGTGCTTTCCTATCACATTCAAGGCAATGGACTTGATCTTTGACACCAGAAATGACAAAAGGAATTATATACGTTGAAATGATGTCTACACAAAGAATGGCAAAAAAGTTAACACGAGAGTATTATGTGATCAATATGTTCACTGGTTGATGACTGTCTCTAGCGATTGGCACAAACCTGCATAATTTTGAAACACTGATATTTGAGAACTATTTCTCATGGTTTCCCAACTAAAAACTCATGCTTTGTACTAGGTGTCGTAGCGCATGGTGATTACTCCAACATCCAGAAATCTGAGGCAGAAAGATTACAATTTGGAGCTCAGCTAGGGCAACATAACAAACATTGTCTCAAAAATCCAAAAAATGCTAAGAAGGAGAGAGACCAATACAGAGATAGACACGGAGATAAATAAAAGAACCATTCTGAATTGGAGCTCATCACAAGTGAAACCCATGTTTTTGTTGCCTTTACATGATGCAGTTTATGACACAGGAGAAATACATTTCTCTAAGAGCCAAACTCCTGGAGCCAAGAGCAATGTATAGTAAGTGTACTTTCTACTACAGATAAAATGAAATCTTCCTGGAGGAGACACAGCTCTCCCATTTTCAAAGTCTCTTCTCAGGCTCATGGACACCAAGGTATATGAATAGATAGGTAAAAATGCCCGACCTCTCTACATGCATGTGTTCCAACATTCACAATGTTATTTCATCATGGAGATTGTCATTATCAAAGACTCTCTTCTTCCATTAGATCAAACTGGGTTGAATATATATATATATATATATATGGGGAATGCCCCCCTCTCTCCCAATAAATCTCTTACACATGGAACTGTATTGACCTATTGTGCTGTGTTAAGACTCAAGTCACTATTCTAAAACATCATATGTCAACATTCAGAAAGCAGCTAAAGTAGAAAACTAGTCACTGGTCACAGATAATATATAGTTTCAAGAACTCTCTTTAAGATCTGGAAGATGAGTCCCAATAATCACAATGTTATATAATACACCAAAAGTTTGACTAGTTGTGCCTCTTTGTGATAAGCAACCAGGACACACAAGCTTTTGTCACCAATACTTCCACATGTGAAATTTTCCTCCATGACAGAAGCTGAGAACAGCAGTGGTCTATGGGTATGCAAAAATCTCTAAATGGGTATCATACAGGTATGTCACAACCATCTAAGATAATAACATTAGCAGTTTTATCCACATATGACTTCTGTAGCCATATATTTTTGTTCCAGTGTACTATACAGTGTATGAGTTTCTTCCATGGGAAAGTCCAAGTGAATAGCAGTTGGTGGTACGCACAACCATCATGCTGTTATTGCTCCAGTGGATATATCTTGTTTGGCATGTTGTTAGTGTCCCACACACACACAGTGTCCACAAACAAGCAAGATTGTAATTGTAAGCAATTACAGTGTTTATAACATTATAAATGCCAGGCAGCTTGAAACTCTATCTTATTTCTCCATGTCTCACAGCCAAATCATGTGGTGTCTTCAGCAATACAGTGTTATCGTCTAGTTCCAGCTTGTAATCAATAGCACTAGCAATAGCCTTTTTGAATTGGGAGTGCTGTAAGACTCTGCTTAAGTCATTGAAAGTTAGCTTACCTCTGCTACTGGCTTATTTATTCAAACACTTTATGCTTTCTGACACTGTCTTCTGTTCACAGAGGTACTTTCTTTAAAACCCTCTTAACCTCTTTTTCCATTTTTCTTCAAGATCCTTAAGCCACTCAAGGGTTAGCATGACATAATAAGGTGCTTTGTAGAGTATGGCAAGCTCTTTGAAGATCCTGCTATGCTTCATAAGCAAGTATCAATTGGTCTCAGATGTTAAGTGGACACTGAAAGGAAACATCACTAAGATCCAAAAGATTATGAGATGATCTTGTTTTAGTTTCATTTCTGGTAAAATACCTTGATCAAGAGCAACTTAGGTAGTTTATTAGAGTCATCATTCCAGGAAATAGTTCCCCAAAGTGGGCGTGAAGTTAGGAACTAAAAAGAGCAACTTTCCTCATATCCTCAGTCAAGAGCAAAGAGAAATAACTTCATAAACCCTAGCTTGTTTGCTTACACTCAGTTCAATTTCCCTACCCTTATACACAGTTCAGCATCCCTGCTTAGGGAATGAGTCCACTCACAGTGGTCGGAGTCTTCCTGCAGCAATTAACAAAGACAATACTCCACAGATAGGCCCACAGATCAACCCAGTGTAGATAATGCCTTAGTGAGACGCTCCCATTTGATTCTAAGTTTCATTACAGCTAATCATCAGATGCCATCACCTGTATCAATTCTTTTCATCAGAAGAGTAATGTTGAGTTGAGTGGTATATGGGAAACTCAATGCTATTTATCCCTCAGTCACTCTGAATGGAATTCCAAACCATTTGAATTAAAGTACCCATTTATTTCTAAGCAGGGCAGATAATGAAAATAGTTGAAAATAAGCCTATTCTTAAATGTTCATGAACTGTAATGTGTCCTTCAATAGTATAAACCTGTAGGCAAAATCAACAAAGTCCTGAATTCTCATTTTTAACACTGACCTGGAGGAAAGTGGAACGTCACCTACAAATTAGTGGCAATAAAATTATTCCTGCATGATATACGAGAACATTTAGTCATTTGGACAACGAAAAAATAGATTTTAGAAAGTGTACAGAGTTAGTTAATATGTCACTCATGAGAATGATGTATGAAAAATAATTTGAGAGTCATGGATTGACTCCAGGTTCTCAAGCGTGCTAAGCATGCACTCTAATCCTAACATACTCCTTATAACTCTGCTAAAAAGTGTGACACAAAGGTGAAATAAACAGTGAATCAAGAAAGACACTACATAGAGTAAGATTGAGAGGGAGAAGATTCTGAGAAAATTAAAGCAAGCAATGTTATCTATAGCCATCTCTGTATACTGAGAAGATAGATAATGACAGACTCCGGTATCCAGGTATCCTGTCTCTTGTTATCCTACATCTGGTCTCTTGTAACCCTAGATAGAGTCTCTTAAAGCTCAGGGGTTACTTACTGGAAAGTCTGATAAACACTACGCTGCTTTAGCCAAATCCTAAAAGAATGTACTTCAAGAAGCAGGAAGGGAAAGATTTCCAAATTTCTCATCTGTAAATAGGCAAAAACATAAGGGAAAGAAAGTGAGTGAAAAACCCAGTAAAGGTGTCGATTTTCCTGAGGGGAATGCAATAGGCAGGAAGAAGCCATGTTGAGCCTTGCCAGAGAAAATTACACTGTGGTTCCAAAAATGGATTCATGAGACAGAAATGGAAAGTGCCCAGTAGGTACAAAACTACAATACGACTTCCAGTTAAAGATCGATGATCAAACAAGAAAAACATGGGAATGGATAGAAAAGAAAGGAATGTTGTGAAATAACAAAGTCAACTTGTATGTCACAGAACAGAAGGGAATTTGAAAACATATCCCTTTGTATAACACAAAAGATATCTGTAATTAGAAGATAGATGATAGACTAGTGATAAGTAGGTAAATTATAGATAGATAGATAGATAGATAGATAGATAGATAGATAGATAGATAGATGGCAGGCAGAGTTATTATTATTGTATATACATCAGGAAATAAAAAACAGTGTTACATAACAGGATAAAATCTCCAATGTAGGAGCTCATGAGTTCAAAGCCAACTAAAAGCCATCCATGAAGCCAAGAGATTGAACATATGCACGAAGTAGAACAGGCACAAGGGAATGACCCTTAATAGAATGAGGATTCAAATATCATAAATGAAGATTGGCTGACATAAAGGTACAAACTAGAGGAAAGCATTTCTAAGTTCAGAATTATGTTTTTTAGGATAACAAGATATAACCAGAGCTATGTCTTGCTTAGTGTCCAGCTAGACATAAAAGATTACCATAACCCAGAGCAATTATAGCTCCACAACTCAGAGCAAAATATATCTCCCTGATTCTGGATAATGAGATGCAAATCCAAGACTACCTGTCAGGGCAATAGATTTCCCCTGTTCTAACTGTCTATACCAAAGTGGCATGTGCATATCATGAAACGATTTTTTTAAAAAAGTCAAATACAATGATAAGTTCCTGATATTGAACATTTAAGGGAACTGGAAAATAATTTAAATTATAAAATATAACCAGTGGGGTAAAGTGAAAGGACAGAATACAAGAACCTAAGGTCTGTAGAAGAAAGGACACTGGGAGCGATGAACAGAACCAGGCCTCAGCTGCAGAGTCCACATGCACTACAATAATTGCTCAAAGACTTACCAAGTCCATGGCAGCAAGACTGTGACACGTCTGTCTTTATTTTTCTCTTCAAACTTAGTCAACATGGGGATATGGCATTCCCTCCTGCAGAACTGAACAAATTTTCTAAATTTCTAGTGACACAAGACACTAGATGATGGAAAATGGATAAACATATTACAAGCTTTAGATTTCTTGATCCAATTCAAATGAGGATTTTGTAGTTTATGAGTTTAACAGTGGTCAGCAAGTTATCTCCAAGTCACCTCATGGTCTCTATTGTCCTCTCCTAGAAGCTGGGGACAGTACACTTTGTCTGGGTAATTTGAGGACAAAAAAAAGAGTGTGTCGAATGGATTTATGTGTCGTGGTACAGTGCCTTTTCCCTTGAATTGTTTTCCTATCTCAATAATCTTGTAAGGAAGACGTGTTTTCTGGTTATCAGGTAGATAGGAGCCTGAGCTTGGGCTACGGCTCAGTGACTTATCCAGGATTACAGTAAGGACACACCGAGTGAACTGAAGAAGGCCTCGCAGAGGGCGACATGCTGTGGGCTTAGGCAAGGCACAGGAGCAAACATGCAACGACCCAGGCAGTCTCTTCTGTAGTCATTATTCTGAAAACCTTGGGTCTTAGTTTTTATGCCTAATAGGGTATTCCACGAAGGACCCAGGCTCAGAGTAGGACAGGAGAGGCAGCTGAAGGAGCAGCATTTAAATAAATAATTACATTAATGAAATTTCCCAGGCTTCCTTTCATTTGGATTTCCAAGTCCTAACTCTTCTTTCTGTGGTTATCATACTATTAAGATTTATGACCTCAAAAATTTTAAAGTCCATTTATTAGGCAATAAAATATTTTGAGGAATTAATGGACCATATTAATTTTTCTTTTGCAGCAAAGTCCTCTGCTTTAGGACTGAGCACTTGAGTCTGCGGTAGGTACCACCACACTCAGTTTATTTTAAACTTTTGTATAAAAAACTGTATCCATTATAAGTCAAAAAGTCTGCAATCAAAATTGATCAGTGGTTCCTTGTCTCAAAAATCCAGATGAAATGTGTCCAGAGTTCAAGGAGGGCATTCCTCTGGGTTTGGGATGTTTCAGAGCACAGATTGAAAATAAATGCAGATGTTGGAGTTCAGCTCTCTGACACAGTGCTCACAGCAGAGCTACACATAGGTCAAGGAATTCTCTGCAGGGGTCTCGAACCCACACGGAAGAATTAGAAGAAACTGTCAGCAGAGCCAGATGTTTGGCAACCTGGGGTGGGGCTGGGGGAGGGGCAGCATTTTGCTTAGTTTTTGTCAGTGGTTAGAAATTTGCAACCTGATTCAACAGGGTGGGAGGAACTAAAGTTGACATGCAAATTCCCCACACAGTGGAGAAGTGGGCAGTTCTTTGAGTCTGGGTAGCTGGGGACAAAGAAAGATCGGCCATCCCCTGAGAAGGTACTGAAGACGGCTGTCTGGATCTGAGAAGGTAAGCAGAGAAGAGTCAGGGCTCTGCCCATAAACGGACATTCACTTCTCCTGCTCTTTTCCAAATGGAACTTCTCTCTACCAATACGGTGCAGTCCTTTGGGGATTTCTTTTCCTGTTTTTTTTTTTTTTTTTTTCTTCCTGTATAAACGATCTTCATAAACAAAACCAGCATGACCTCCCTTAAAGCCTGCACCTCTAAACCCAGGCTAGAGAGAAGGGATGAGTTTGCACTCCCAGCAGGTTAGCCAGCACTCACTGCAGGTTTAAATGGTCAGGAGAACAAGCCCAGGTAAAGAAAAGTCATGTTTAAAGGAGCTTTCTGATTTCTGGTTTTGTATGTTTGCCCTATGCTGCTGGGTGTCACATTAACATTTAGAGAAGTGAAAGTGGATTTTCTTGAGGCGAGTTTCTTTCCCTTTTATTTTCTAGAGCATTTTGTCTAAGAATAGATTTTTTTTTTCTGTATTTGGTAAACAGTTTTTTTTTCTTCCCAGCGTTCAAGACTTTAGGAATTAGGGAACAAACTCCAGGATCTACTGCTCAGCTAGGCTGGTGGTCCTGTGATGTCACATAATTCTCAATGACAGTCCTACAGAAGCATGCTTTGTTGCACCTGTATATAAACTTTTTACTTCCCCCAGTGAAGTACAAATGTATCTTTACTAGCCTCTAAACTTTGAACCTGGTATCCAATTTCCTCACTTCTGGGTGGGAATGACCCTTTGCTGTGTAAAGATTAACTAGTGAGGACTGGGTTACTAATTGACCTGGTTGACCTTAGACCAGCAGGGTCAGGAGGAGATCTCTAATTAGTTATTCTTTCATTACAACTGATCAGATTTTAGAGGTGCAACATTTCACCTGGGAAGAGGTAGCTAATAAATAACACCACGAAGACGTACTTTTCAAAATTTCAAGTCTCAGTATAATTCGAGGACAAGATTGATTTGCATCAACAAACACTAATCTTTAAAACTATTATGAGAACACCTCGTGAATGTGACTTGATGCCGTAGTCTCCTTTAAAAAGTTAAATTGAGCTTTATTTTATATAACAGTGACCGAAGAGTGTTCAATTGACTTGCACGCCAGCACATGACATGTTCGTTTACACTTGTAAAATTAAACCATGCTCAATACACGAGATATGACATTTGACAGTTATTATAAGCTAGGAGTTAATGTCTTCATTTTCAAACAGTTCATGTCAGTTTACTTGCAAATGATAAGCCTAAACAAGGCGTAAAATGATGTTTTTGAAGCACTAATTGTCTTAGCTGGTGGTATGAATGCAGAATTAGGTAGCCATTAGTACAAGCTAATCAGTCCTCTCTCTTGAGGCAAAGGCCTTGAATGAGCATTGCAGCCTGTGGGATCCTGTGAACAGAGGGGTACCCCAGAAGGAGACACCATTTCAGGGAAGACATCTCTGTATCTTATTACTATCTCCAATAGAACAAGCCCAGAAGTGTAAAGAGCTACACTTTGGACTCAAAGGATTAAATTTTCCTATAAAGGCATAAAGGCCTGTGCCTGTAACCCCAGGATTAGGAAGCAGGAGATCCGTGGACTCCAGCTAAGCCAAGGCTGCATCATGATGCTCTGTCCCCAAGTACTTTTTAAAAAGGAAATAAATTCCCCTGCAGACCAAGCTGCTGTATAGAATTTATGTGGAATTGAAAAGAGAAAACAGAGAAAAGGAGAGCAATTGAAAGCCATTGATTTTAAAACTCAGAAAACAGAATAAAAGGAAATGAGAGGCTCCTGTGAGCAGGGGATTTTCTCCCTCTGAGCAGGGGGATTTCTTCCTCTGAGGAAGGGGTTTTCTCTGTGGGTCTGACTACATGCCTTCTCAAGAGAGGCCCTGTTTGCCCTGCGCTCTCAGACACACTTGGTTATAAACATTGCATCGGCCTCTGAGCCCACTTTTGAATCTGTTGCACAATCACTGGCCTCCAAGGTAAGTAACCCTAACTCCTTAGTATTATTACAAGGATAAACTAGATGTCGATGCAAACATACTAACACATTTCTTGTTTGTTTGTTTGTTTGTTTGTTTGTTTGGGATAGGGTCTTGCTAGCTAGTCAAGACTCATAATCCTTCAGTGTCTTCCCCAGTAAGACTACTGAGAAAATAGAAATGCACCACCACGCCCAACATGATGTGCATTGTTGCCATGAAGTCAGAAGCATTATTTTACTTTTGGAGAGTTATATGCCTGAGTCATAGGGGATGCTCAGCAAACATTTGTAGAATCAGCAGTTGAATAGCTAGCTACCTTTTTCATATGTAGAAGGTCTCTACACTTGCTCACATAAACCATTACCCATGGCTTTCTCATATTGCTTTGTTGTATGCTAAAGTAGCAACCAGGAAGACCGTTTTGTTGCTGCCGTTTAAGACAGAGCCATATTATGTAGTACAAGCCAGCCTGGAAGGCACTGTATGACTCAGGGTGATGCTGAAAGGAAAGAAACGCTCTTGTCTCAGACTCCCAAGTGCTGAGATGATAGGCAGAAGCAAACACTCCTAATTTTATATGTGGGTATCGCTCCTCCAGTCTTTTACTGATTGAAGGAATGATAGCGAAGGTTTAAAAAAAAGATAGCCACAGAAGACTGCGCAGTGTTAAAAAATACTCCCTGTGAGGATGATGGAAGGCTGCTTGGAACATGACAGTGAAGTAACCTAGGAATTGAAATATTCCCACCCAGAACGTACTTGTCCCCAAAGATATAGTAAAGCTCTCCAACTAACATCCCGAGCGTGAGGCAGACTCTTGACTCTGAGTTTCACTACAATGGTTTCCCTAATTGTGTGTCCTGTGTTCAGACAGAGAGGCACATCCTCCTAGGAGCCAGTGATTTCTTCCTCTTACACAGTTCACTGAGCTGTTTGGCTACTTCTGTTCAGCTGTCATCTCGATCTAGGGAAAAACCCACACAAACAATGCTGCTTATAACAATGGTGTAACTATCATGTGAAATTAAATACGATGCAGCACCAATAGAATAGACTTTAACCAAGCTGGGAAGAATTCACTGTAACAGGTCTGTGGTAGGAACATGCCTCAGAGTAAAGCCAAAGAACTCCCCAGGACATTTAGGGACAGCCTTCAACAGCTCCAGGGGCTTTTCATAGAGCTCCCTGCGCACGGCAATGTTCTGTGATTCTCAACACAGGACCAGACTATATTTGTTAGGAATCTTCACTGTTCAGTTTCAACAACTTAGTGACATTTGCAGCTGGAATCAATTTCCATGCTTTAATAATCAATACTTCTGTTTTACTGTTAAACTCAAAACGACTCTCTTGTGACCATATGCATTTGGGTCCCAGTATTTCATAGCTTCTTCTCTCTGATTCTTTGAAATTCATGATCTTGTTTCTACCTGAATGAGTCAAATGTCTATCACAGTTCAAATTCCTGGAAGAATTTGGTGTTATGCTCAGCTAAATACTATGCCCACTGCCTCGATAGAGGTGCAACAAATCACTCACAGACAGCAATGCATGGTAAAATGTTCAGTCAAGATCTAACCCAATGTGACAAGGCAACTGGTGAAGCCAATGAAGAGACACAGTCATCTCTGCTTCCCACATCAGCAGATACCCCAATAGCAAGCAATTTAAAATCAAGTTGCAGGCACAGCAAGCATGTTCTATCTTTTTCATCCATACACGTCCCTAAATAAACATAGTACCAGACAGGATGTAAGCCTTGTTAGAAGATGTATGCTTGTAAAAGCTACTGATGCTTCAAGGAAGAAAGACTGCTTTTAGCAGAGATAACATGACAGACCTGAACAAGAGTGTAGCATTTGATTTGGGACAGTGAGGAGTTCCTGAGGTCTGAACATATTGGGATAAAAGCAGTGTGTTTTACAGAAATAATACAGAGTGAGAAAATTCACAGAGATAGACAGTCTTATGAGAAAGACACACGGTAACAGTATGATCAGGTACAGAGGGCATTACCATCTCAGCTGTCATTTAACACTCTCTTCTGACTGGGGTTGAATAGAAGAGGAAGGGGAGACGATTAAGAACAACTTTATAGCCTCTTCCATGACAGTTTTGAACAGCACGCATGCTAGATTCAGCTTAATGTGTTGTGAAAATGAACATCACACATCCCCACATTGCAGACTCAGACGACTGTAGTAACATCACCATCCCCTGGATGTCCAGTATTTATGATATTGGATATTTTCTATGTAGGACTCTGAATTCTCACACTAAGGAAAAAACTGTTGCCCCTCTGTCTACGCTTTCATTACCAAATGTTCAAGGATTCATATTTTTCACTTTTTCAAAAAATCCCTTAACATTTAAAATTTTTCTTTATTCCTACTACTAGTAGCATTGTGTGTATGTGTATCTGTGGTGAGTGTGTGTGTGTGTGTGTGTGTGTGTGTGTGTGTGTGAGATTTAATTTTATTTACATCACTGAAGGAATGTACTTGCCATGTTACATGTCTGGAGGTCAGAGGGAAATGTTTCCGAGTTGGTTCTCTCCTTTCACATTGTTGAGGCACGGGCTTTCTCATTCTTCACACCATGCTCATATTCTAGGCTGGCTGTCCCAGGGAATTCTGGGGAGTTCTCCTGTTTGCACCTCCCATCTTCCTGCAGGTCTGCTGAGACTTCTTGTGTCTACTTTTTCCTTGAGTTCTGAAAAATCAAACTCAGGTTGGAAGACTTATGCAGCAAATACTTTCACTCTCTTAGCCATCTCTCTAGCTCCCTGTCAAATTCTTGTAATTATTCATAGTCCATAAAGATTTTCATTTGATGCAAATGTATATAATAGCATTGCTTCACGCAAATTTCTCCAGTGTTGTGCCAAATAACACGTGATCTCGTCAACAAGTATCTCAAAGCCCCTCAGTCACAGAAGTCCTCCATGACTAACATCTGCCCCTATCTACCTCCCTCTATTTCTTCACTCAATACAACAGGGTATTGGTTGACCAGGCCAAGGTCTTCTCTTGTCCCGATCATTCAGTCACAATCATCTTCCTTCAAATTTCAGATCTTCACCAAGCCCCCACATGGCCCCAGTGAGGTTGATCACCTAAACCACAGCTGCATCCCATTATCCTGTCCTTTTGTCTCTTAAAAAAAACTACAATATTTACGATAGTATTTACTCTCCAGCTTTCCCATAAAACGTAAGCTGTCTAAGAACTGACTTACAGCTTTACACCCTGCTCTTCCTCCAGTGACAGAGCCACATGAAGGGAGCGTGAAAGGTGTATGTCTTAAAAGCTTAAGCAGAGAAACAAGAAGTTGAAGATGACAGAACTGCCATGTGTAAATCAAGTAAAGTCTAAGGAGGGATGGTTATCATGAACACCTCTCTAACTCAATTTCCAGAACATAAAATGTAGGGGAATATAAATGAGTAAAACAACCAATGAATGGGGTTAAAAAGTGATTAAACCTCCATTGTCAGGCCAGTGTGGTAGGTCAACTCCAAAAGCTGCTTACTGCACAACCCGATGACCCAGATTCAATACTCAGACCCATTGATTCCAAGTAGCTTTCTTCTGGAGACCACAAATGCTCTACAGTGTGTACGTGGCTCCATATACATTATATACGTACTACACTAATTAATGAGGAGCTGTAGAGATGGCTCAATGGTTAAGGGAACTGTCTGCTCTTCCAGAGGGCCGAACTTCAATTCCCAGTAACCACATGTTGACTCAGTAAATAATGGGGTAAAATTTAAAATATCAATAAGTAATAATCCTCCAAATGCCCTTCAGAAAGTTTATGCACACTTCCCCAAACAGTAGAGTTCTAGATGATTATGAATCAGTAGAATGTGGTTTCAAGAAACACCACAGGATCGTACTTCCTCTGTTCAAGAAGGATCAGGTGACTGACTGAATTGCTTAGGGATCACATGGAGAGAAAGACGTCATTCAGAGAGAACTTACCTTCACATCCATATCAATACACTAAGGTTTAAATTTTAAGTGTTAAGTTTTAAGTTATCTGCAGTTTTGAAAGGTTACACGGAGAATTAGGTATTTGTACTTTGAAAAGGTATCCTCATTGTCACAACTTAGTGAAATAACTAAACAGAATCAGAAGAAAATCAATTTGTGTCTGTTTTCTCAGATAAGAATGGAACGAAGGCTAAAGAGACGGCTCGGAGACTAAGTACTTGTTTACTTACGTAGAACCTGGCTTGGGTACCTAGCACCTATGTGACTCAAACTGTCTGTAACTCAAATGCTGGGGATGTCCTCTTCTGCCATCTGTGGATACCACACACACCTGATACACATACATGCAGGCAGACAATCATATATACAAAATAAGAATAAAAAAATCCTAACATTAACAACAACAACAACAAAATACTGGACTGCAGAGGGTGAGGAAGATGGCTCAGCCAGGAAACCATTTGCTATAAAAGCCTAAGAACCCGACTTCAGAACTCCAGCATCCAGAGGAAGATATAGGTGCAGCATCATGCATTTGTGACCCCAGTAGGAGAGCAGACGGAGACTAAAAGCCATGGAGGCCCTTGGCAAGAACCCTAGGCTATTGATGAGCTTGAGGTTCAGTGAGAACATCTGGGTCAGGAATAGAAGACTGAGTAGGAGGAAAAGATCAACATGGATCTTGAGCCTCTGAATGTACACCTGCAGACTTGCAACCCACCAACACATAGAAACACATGCACGCATGTATACAAACATACTTACACGCGTGCATACATACATATATACATACATACACCACACACATCAAAAAACAAACAAGCAAACAACACACACACATACACACACACACACAAATTTTAAAAAGCAACAATATTAACAACAAAAACACTTCAGCTTTAGTACCTTCCCTTTATTTATCCAAGGCATCACTATGTATCCCTGGCTGACCTGGAATTCGCTACATAATCCAGACTGACCTCAAACTCACAGAGGTTTGCCACCACCACTCTATTGTGACAGTTTACTGAGTATAGGATTTTGAAACATCTCTAAGTTACTACTACTATTTTCTTCATTTTATGTATAACACACTCTCAGGATGAGGTTTAAGGTAAACCTGGGTCACAGGACTGGAATTTAGGATTTCAGGCTCGGCAGTAAGGACCTTTGCTCCAGGAATTTCTATTTGATTGATTTGGGGGGGCTGAGTTTCGGTATATAGCCCATCCTGGTGTGACACTCATTATGAAGCCCAGGCTTTTATACCCGTCTCTCAGTAATTTTCCGATCTGAGCCTTCCAGTTCCTGAATTACAGGTGTGCACCACCACTCCTGGCTGTAATTCTACTGTTTCCGGAGTTGCGGAAAAACGGGAATCTTAGTTTAAAATAATGGTGCAGTCTGTAGAGGGCTGATATTCTGCAGAAAAAAAAAACAAACAAACAAAAAAAACAATGATGATGGCTACATTATTTCAACGTTTTACTTCCTTCTTAGATAACAGCTTATGATGGAGCCCTCGCCTCTTGAGCTTCCAGTTGATGCAGTGCGGCGCATCGCGGCTGAACTCAATTGTGACCCAACAGATGAAAGGGTTGCTCTCCGCTTGGATGAGGAAGATAAACTGAGTCATTTCAGGGACTGTTTTTATATCCCCAAAATGCGGGACCTGCCTTCAAGTAAGAATGCTGGGAAAGGTTTTATAAATCAATTTAGTAATTTCTGCTAAAGCACGTGGCTGTCATAATTCTTTGACAACCACTGTTCCATTACATAGTAGAGCTGCTACAATTGCTTCTGAACACACAGCAGGCCCTCGGTGCTACCCTACCAACCCATCCACCTACCTGAGCCTCGTGTTCTTCACGTTTCTTATCCTTCTCGGAATATAATGCTCTCAGGGTGTTTACGCTGTCATCCACTTCTGTGAACAATACCGCAGCTGATTGAAAAGTATACGCGGAGGCGTTTACTTGTTCTCAGCACTTAAAGCACAAAGCAATCCTTTTCAAAGCGATATTAGAACATCTCTTATTTTGTGGCATCTCATTGATGATAGCCTGCTGTTTGTCTGGGAGCTAATGCGACTGCGGCTGGGAGTATTAGGAGGCACATCATGGGGATAGATATCTTTACATGCTATAAGGAAAGGCATCACTGTTAAGTACAGGAAACCCACACTGCATGTCTAATATGACAAAGTGGCCCGAACATTTCTGTTTGGGGAAAACTCCTATATTTAATCATAGGTAGCACAGGAACAAAGGAAAAATGTGAAGCATCTTATGTCGGGCTCTGTTGCTTCTCATCAGTGAAAAGACAACAAGGTTAGCTGGAATGAATTGGGTAGAGTACCTTCTGTTTCTGTTTCTATTTTGTGGAATACTTTGAGGAGAGTTGGAATTAGGTCTTCTTTGAAAGTCTCATAGAACTCCGTATTAAACCCATCTGGTCCTGGGCTTATTTTGGTTGGAAGACTATTGATGACTGCTTCTATTTCTTTAGCGGAAANGGGACTGTTTAGATTGTTAATCTGATCCTGATTTAACTTTGGTACCTGGTATCTGTCTAGGGATTTGTCCATTTCGTGCAGGTTTTCCAGGTTTGTTGAGGAGCCTTTTGTAGTAGGATCTGATGATGTTTTGGATTTCCTCAGGATCTGTTGTTACGTTTCCCTTTTCATTTCTGATTTTGTTAATTAGGATGCTGTCCCTGTGCCCTCTAGTTAGTCTGGCTAAGGGTTTATTTATCTTGCTGATTTTCTCAAAGTACCAGCTCCTGGTTTGGTTGATTCTTTGAATAGTTCTTTTTGTTTACACTTAGTTGATTTCAGCCCTGAGTTTGATTATTTACTGCTGTCTACTCCTCTTGGGAGAATTTGCTTCCTGTAGTTCTAGGGCTTCTAGATGTGCTGACAGGATGCTAGTATATGCATCTCTAGTTTCTTTTTGGAG
>NC_034592.1:30614939-30641413 GCF_900095145.1 Mus pahari
GGGCGGGGAAAGGTGCCGGGTGCCGGATCAGCCTGGGCTCATTGCTAATTCTTAAAGGAAATAAAATGAGGGACAATAAATTTATTCAATAAATTTGTTAAAATAAATGGAGTTTCAGAGGGTAAACAATTCTCGTTTATCAAGACAATGCATGGTTTCCTCAACAGCAGACTGAGGATGAATGGGGACTTTACTAGAAACTCTGTTTCTCAGGTCTGGTCCCAGAATTATTTAATCACAGCCTTAGGTGAGGCCATTGTCGCCTATCTTAGATGAAACAGGGTGGGATCCTAGAGGCAGATCAATTCCAACCCCAATCTTGAATTCTCATTCTGTGTGTGGTTTTTCTCTATGGATTCACCCATTCGACCATCATTCCTTCATCATTTTCTGTATTTGACTCACTTTTCTCAGAATAACCGAGTGAAGTATGGAGTGACTTTTAGTGTGCTTGAAAGTATATCCAATATAGGAGACCTATAATAAAGAGAATCATGAGGAGCGTAAGATGTTCTGCTATGATATATCACTCTGGTAGATGCTCTGTGTAGATGCAGGAACAGCTCAGTTTTGTCCCATACAAACAAAATGGCACCAAGCATAGGAGTGAGTGATGGTGCCATGTCTTTGGTGTTACATTTATAGAATATAGATGCATCAAGAGCACAGAGCAATGACATACCAAGCAACTCTGAATGACAAACATAAGACACAATGAGCTTGAAATGCTGAGCAACAAAAATCAAAGGCAAACCATCAAGGCTTAGAAACATGAAGTCAAGGGGATGCCCAATGGTAGAATGTTACCTTTTTGTTTTGTCTGCAAGTTCTTACCCTGTAGGCCTGTCTAGCTAAAAACTGGAGGTTGTCCTTAAGCCTCCCAAGTGCTGGGATGTCAGGAGTATGCCACCATTCCCAACTCCGATAGTATGTACCTTAGAATCCTAAGAACACACTGCACTTACTGACCTAATCATATAAGGTTCGGGTGTTCAACATTTGTAGTCCTTCGTATCCCTGGACATTAGTACCCCATCTGAAGTGTTGGCTAATTCCCATCTTGTCTCTACTCCTAGCCTGTGTAATTGCCCTGAAGTATTTTCCCTATGCTTTCTCCCAAATAGTTTCAAAGTTCTGGCTCTACTTTGATGCATTTTGAGTAGATCACTCTGCAGGCTGGGAGATCAGGCTTCAGCTTTAAAGCCTACGAATGTGAAAACACATACAGAAATCCTACTTTTCCAGCCCTATTTAGTAAAGTTAGTCTTTCCTTAATTATATTTTTGTTTTTTTATTGAAGATTTCATATATTAGCCCACTGTTTTATATCATTTTCACACCTTTCCCCATTCGGACTCTTCCTGTACCTCCGGATCTCCTCTCAAATCATGACTTATATATGTTTTATGAATACACACACTCACACATTTGATATATATCAAATGCATTCAAATATATGGCACCCTCTGTCAAAAATTAAGTGTTAGTTTTTTTCTGAGTCCCTTCTCTTTTGGTCTACATGTCTGTTTATGTTCCAATACCTTACTGGCTTTGTTATTCTGTTGCTCTGTAATATAATCTGGCATTGGGTTCTGTAGTTCTGCCACCAATGCTCTTTAGTTGGTCTTCCAATTTGGAGTCTTTTGTTCTCGATATGGTATTAATGACATATTTCAAATCTGAAAAGAATGACAACATTTACATTTACTAAGCTGTAGCCACCCTTGACCACATGAACTGTGTTCCTGAGTGGGAGGCTGGAGCTGTAAAGGAGGAAATGGAGAGAGAAGAAAAGAGACCAAGACAGATTTCTGATCAAGGCCCAATGTTTACTAAGAGTCTGTGCTTTCAAAGGGGGAGGCCCATCCCCTGCCATGCCAGGCTTCTTGATGCTTTGTTGCCAATTTGTTAGCACTAGTCTGTCAGAGCTGAATATCTCAGGAAGACAAGGTTCAGCCTTTCAGGACACAGGTGACAAAGCAATAGAGTGGAAGACTCCACCCCAGGTGGTCTCATTCACAGTGGTAGCATAGGTCTGAATCAGCTTGCTCAAGGCTGGGGAAGGCTACACTAAGCAAATTGTTGTTAGTCAATATTTATCATTAGATAGATAGATAGATAGATAGATAGATAGATAGATAGATAGATAGAAAGTGCAAATGACTATGAATATGTAACATATGATATATGATATTTGTATTCTGGGCTAATGAACTGAACAGACATTTCTTGAAAGAAGAAATACAAATGATCAGATAATTTAAAAGTGTTCAACATCCTTGGCCATTATGAAATTGAGAATATAAGATTTCTTGAGATTCTATATTAGCCTAGAAAGAATGGCTAATATCAAAGCAAACACAAAAGCAGAAGAAAGAAAGAAAGAGACAGACAGAGAGAGAGAGAGAGAGAGAGAGAGAGAGAGAGAGAGAGAGAGAGAGAGAGAAAGAGGAGGAAAAGTCAAATAACAACAAAGTTGGCAAGGATGCAGGGTAAGAGAAACTCTCATTTGCCACAGGTAAGCACGTAAGCAGATGCAGGACGGTGAGAATGAGGGAGGAGGGTGTTCAACATCAAAGTCAGAACTACCCAAGCTACTCTGCTCTGCCACTCTTTCTTATATATCTGAAGGACTCTACATCAGTATGTCACAGAGATGCTTGCATCTCCATCTGGTTTTGTTCATCCACTGTGACACTCACAATGTCCAGGAACCCGAGCAAGCATTTCACATCTACCAACGAAGGAATGAATAGGAAGCTGTGCTCTATGTGATGTGATGATACACAACCGTAAGAACTAATAAAAACGGCACGTTTCCAGGAAATAACCTTTGTGTTAAGCAAAATAATTAAATATATGAGCACAAATACCACCTGTTTTCTCTTCTATGTGGATTCAGAACTGTGTGTGTGGTTACTCAAAGCTAAAAGAGAGAGAGAGAGAGAGAGAGAGAGAGAGAGAGAGAGAGAGAGAAGGAAGTTTTAAGTGAGGGGAAATAGGCCAATGGAATACAAAACAACAACAGAACTCTGTAAAAGTGTCTTTTATTCACCTGATATAGTTATAGTCTCCAAGGTTTACTACTCCTTGGTCTGCTAATCCAGGCCTAGTCCTGAAAACATCTAGCTTCTGGACTTACAATGTTTTCAGCCTCTGAGACGTACGCCACCCTTTCCAGCTCTTTCTGAACTCTGGCTGCTTGATCAACTCAGCTGTTCTGGCTCAAAACTCCTTTTTATGTTGACTGATTCAAACTGGCTTCTTTTAGCTTCTGACTGCATTGCTCTGCTTGGCCTCATTCTAACGTTGGTAATATGCTCTAGTCTTCGGGCTCCTTCTCATTCTCTGGCTTGTTCTCTCTTCAACCTATCTCTGTTCAACCGTGCTGGTAAAACTGCTCCCCCGCCCTCTCTCAACATTGCTCTCTTTTACATAACCTCTCTTTTCTCTCTGTTGCATTGAGCATTGGACTGATCCTATTCTGTCATATGTTTCTCTAATTTGTCACTTTGTCTGTCTCTCAATTACACATCACTTTCAAACATGGGTGCTTCCTTCTACAAACTAACTTTACCTTCATTGATTGGGATTAAATGTGTGTACTGAGGATGTGTCTGTACTCAGCCAGTGAGATTAAGGTGTGTGTATATTTCATCCAGAGTAGTTGTGTTTCTAGATTACAATCCCTCTACAGGACAGTGTATGGGGAGGAAGATAGTAGTCAGAGGGAAGTAGTAGGCAAGGAAGAGAGCAAAGGAGAAACTTGTATGAACAAAAACCACTGGCATCTAGGTGGGAAAATGCCCACACCTTGGCATGAAATCTATTACTTTGTAAGCTAACATAAAAAGTTAATTGTAAAAAAAAAAGTAAAACTTCTTCAAGGAAAAAAACTACAACCACCACCTGTGGATTTCTACTTTTTTTTTTTTTTTTGATTAGATATAAGTTTTGTATAGGTTTCCAGTTGAATTTTTTTAAAGTAAATAGGCTTTATAAGCATTTTCTGAGATATTATGTTGGACATAATGAAAATATTTATCCTGAGCTGGTGATGTCCTTAATGGTTGACATTAGTCTGCAGGTGATAATAAAATATAGAAGGAAGAAGGAGGGAGGGACAGAGGGAGCAACTCTGTAGTTCTCCATCTTGTCCTCCTCCTGCTTGTGGACGTTGTACATCGTGGTGCGCACTAGGCTCCGCACCACGATGTACAACGTCCACAAAAGGGAAGGGAAGGGAAGGGAAGGGAAGGGAAGGGAAGGGAAGGCAGGAGTAGTATACAGTGAATGTGAGAGGGGGCAATAAGAACAAAGAAGCAAAAGTGATGGAGGTGAGAAGGGGACTGAGCTTTAGGACAAACTTGAACTACTTAGTAAACAGTAGACTTGATGCTAGCAGACACTACCTCAGCCCAGCTTTATGGGATAGGTTAAATAGCAGTGACATGAGTCATGCAATTGGCTACTCCTTTAAAAAGTAATGCCTTTTGTTGCTTTCCTGTGTGGCCTTAATTTGGAGGCTGGGAAGGTGACAGCTAAGTTTCACCATGATCAGAAGCATGTAAAGACAAAGGGAAGACAGGGCCAGGCACATCCTCCTCATCGAGAGGAGAGTTCAGACTTTACCTAATGAGTCCCCACCTAACTAGAAAAAAAAAAAAATGTGTCCTGATAAAATGTCCTTTCCCCACCTTCATTTAAAAAAAAAAAAAAAAAAAAGATTTATTTAAATGTTTGTGTGAGGTTGGTTTAGTTTCGGGACTCCACATCCATGCAAGTGCCCTTGCAGGAGAAAAGGCATCAAATAACCCGGAGCTAGAATTCCAGGCTGCTGTGAGCTGCCTGATATAGGTGTTAAGAATCAAGGTTCTCTGTAAAAGCAGTACACACTCTCAACTGCCAAGCCATCTTTCCAGCCTCACATTTTCATTCTTAATAGTCACATGCCAAGCGAGCAATTCTAATACTGTACAGGAAAGTGAGAGCAGAATTAGGGAACAGCTAACAGCTGGGTTTACAGTGGAAATAAATATTTGAGAGTTATCAACATTTAGGTAACATTTGAAAATATAGGCTTGGACATTAAGGACAATACGTGATGCTGGAAAAACATATTCTGGAAACGAAACTGTAGGCATAGGCATGAAAAACAAACTATTATCAGGGTAGGGAAAAGGAAATGTGGAACACATAATGTGTGTAGAAAGGCATTCAGTGAAATTAGAGGGCTTACTAGCTTCTGCCACACAGAACCTGAATCCAGCCTTGTATCCCAGTAGTTAGGAAGGTTTTATTTAATATGCTTAACTTTAATTAAATCATTGGAGTGATAGTGGGGATGTATTTTTGCATAGATGGAACTGAAAGATTAGAAACTGGAATTTACAGTGATTTCTCAAGAATCAAGAACCAAACCAGTGATCGCAGGCAGAGAAAGGGAACCACAAATGTCTTTGATTATATAAAAAAGACTGGGGCGAATATGAGATAGATAAGTTTTCAGTTAAGAAGAATTTATACAGTACCTTTGTTTTCTGTCCTTACATATTCAGCTCATGGAATCCCCAGCCCCATGATAATACAAACTGCTAAAGACAGTTTTTGTTAATTCTCAAGTGATAAGCTTAGTGGACAAGCTCAACAGTCTAAATGGATATTTCTTGAAGAACTTTTATGGTCCCAATCATTACATCCTCCATCCAGTCATTACATCCTCCTCACAATACACTCCATGCCTTAGTCTTCATTGTAACAAAGGGTTGGACATGAAAATGTATTTATCAAAAGTCCAGAGTTTCACCCAAGTGTAGTGACAAGGTCTACTTTCTCTTTCAGGTGGTGTCCCAGTTAAGCCCTTTCAAAGGGGCTTTGGGAGGGCATAGCCTTGCATCCTCATAAAACCAAAACTATCCTCTCTTAGTCTCCATGATTTGCCTCTAGCTCTGTATCTAGGTGTGAAGCCAGGTGAGATTTACACCATTCACACTGCTGAGCCAAGTGGTATCACTGTTCAGTATTGTTTAGCTAACTGTACTTTTAAGTTTCATAGGCGAACTTCCCTGTCATACATAGAAGACATTATCATCCAGTAGATGTCCTGGTCCTGTCTCTTGGGTTAGGTTATCTAATGCCAAGTGTGCAGCCTTGAACACATGTACATACTAGCAACACAACAGGGACTGAGTAGGTCATATTTAAAAAAAAAAAAATATATATATATATATATATACACACACACACACACACACACACACAGAGGCAATTTCCCACAAGATAATATTAAGAAGCCTAATAATATTTAACTGTTCTTAATAAGGTGGTATTGTGTGTGATTAGTATTAATCTGCTCAAAAATACACAAAGATATTCACTCATTTTATTCTGAGCAGTACTAGACTAGATACAGATGCAGCTTTTATTCAGTAATGTATAGAAGCCAATTAGTGGGTGTTTATGATGTGAATATATCTGAGTAGTCAGGAACATGGATTCCATTTTACAGATTAGCACCAGATCTTTGTGCACAGCATGAATTCCGAAGCCCATCTCTCCCTGTTCTTCTGCAAATGCCTGCTACTGAGAGAGGATAGTTTTGAATTTTAAGTTTTGTCTTGATGAGGATGCAAGGCTAGCACAAGAAACCTCTTTTCTGTAGGTTGCACAGTACCCAGCTTCCCGTAAACTGAGACTTTGATTTGTTACGTGTTCTTCTGCTGCTACTAGGGGCAAGAAAACCGGCAGCAAAGTTGGCAAGATCCTGTATTGCCTTCCTCCTCAGAGATGTGTCCCAGAAACCTGAGCTGGATTAACACATAGCTATAAGAAAAATAATGGCATAGGCAGAAAACAAACCAACTACGGCAATACCTCATTGCTTCTTCACACACTTTTTAGAGGACATCTGCTCTGACAAGGAAAAGGGGGAGTAGGATTCTCCTAGAGCTCTGACAGGTCACCAATTGCATGATTTGGGGTTCTAATTCAGGGAATTCCTCAAGAATAGAAAGAAACCTTGAAGCTTCTTTACAGTTTGGTTGTATTTCCAGTTCTGATATTTTAGCCTAATCTACAGACTGCCCTTAAATAAGAAGTTAAATCCCAATAAGCTTACCACAAATTGAAGGCACCCTAAGTTGTAAATGCATTTGAAATTTGAAAAACTGTGAGTGATATTCACTCCTGTTAAAGTCAACTGCCTCGTGCCTCCACTGTCACTTCTCCGAAATCATTAGTGGCCACTAGACACAGCACCATACACTCCAATATCATGCTGCATGTCAAGCTTCTTCATGTCAAGTTGTGTCTGACTGCTACCTAAGTACAAAATACAAGCAAGTGTTCCAAAGTTCAAGGGAAAGTAAATACTCATCATACCGGAACTGAATATAAAAGAATGAGTTTTATGTTAAAACATTTTAAGGCAAAATATGTTAGCACTCTCTCTTTTATTTTATGACCAGGAACAGACCTACTCCTTGGGAAGTTTGAACTACAGAATTTAATGTACAAGATAATGGAAGGAAAGGAATCCGTCCCTTCTCTGTTGGCCAATTGCTTTTTTTCTGAGATAGCTTCATCTTCAACTAATGTTTTGACCGGATTCTTATGAGGACCGTGGTCTCAGATTTACAGACATATGCATAAATTCCAGCTAACTGCTATTCCAGACTTCTGAAATGCAGTTCAGTATTGCCAACAGTAATAACAAGAGAGTTGCTTTAGTATTACAATTATTAAGACTGGAACAATTTTACAGTTAGGCAGTTCACATCCAACAAATTCAGATTACAGGCCTAACTCTGCCTGGTAATAAGGGGATCCGAATAATCAAAACAGGGAGGAAACAGGCACAGCTGGGCCATCTGTGTTTTCCCCTAGTGATTGTAACACAACCAGCAACCATTTTATGTCTACTATCTTGTAAAAAACATTGTATGTCTCTGAAGAACAGAATGTCTTTTATGTATTTTTTTCCCCTTTCCTATTCTTGCTCCCCATACTTTTTTCTTTCCCCATCCTTAAACATGGAAAGAAACTCTCAATTTAGACAAAATTAAAAGTAAATACAAAAGTATTTTCCTGCTTTCTTAAACAAATAGTTATCCTGTCCCAGTGATAAGACAAAACTTCAAGTCAAGATTCCCAGCAGACTGGGTCACACTACTAGTCCTGGAGAGGAGAGTCAGGGAGGAGCCTGAATAGAAGCAGGAAAAAGCCACATGCATAGGTTTATTGGACAGTTGTTGGAGAGGGAGCAAATGGTTAGGAACAAGTTCAGTGGCAAAGTTCCTGGCACTAGAGTCATCCAGGTGCTAGCAGGTGGACATGGGAACAAGTCTTAGTCCTCTGGTGTCCAGAACCCCCCTGGGAGGCAAGGAGGAAGGGTCAAGTAGCCTTCTACCACAGAAGCCTCTGGACACCTCGCACTGTAGGAGCCAAGGGACATTAAAAAAAAAAAAAGGCTGTTCCACAGAAGCTTGCAACTGGGGCTTATGGGATATTGGCAAAACTAGGCCAGAATTAAGTTCTCTTTCTACACCCCTTCCTTAAGCTCCTGAGGGAGCTGCCTAGCACTGATAGAGGGCACTCTGAGGCTCATGTCAACAGCCTGGAAACTAAGAGGATGTGAGAAGGAAGATGTGTTCCTATGACAACCCAGTAACACTGGGCAGCAGTGTGGGCAATGATCTAAAATTCATCCTTCTTTGTTCACAGCAGTCTCACTGAGTGTTCTGTAGGGAAGGGACACAAAGGCTTAAGATTGTCATGGTGATCACTCATCTGTCTGGCTTCATAATATTAAACTTTATGCCACACTCTGCCATGCAAAGCTTCGTTGGGACAGAAAGGTCACAGTAGCGCCCAGGGAGTAGTTTCTATCACTTTTAGTAGTGAGTTTTATCATTCTTGGCATGGAAAGTAACCTTAGGGGAGAAAGATTAGATAGTTCAACTAGAGGAAACAAAACAAAACAAAACAAAACAAAAAACAAAAAACAAAATGGTGTCAGATACACCATAGAGCTGTCCAGAATGGTGGAATGGCTTTCCTTCAGACGTTCCGATGCTGACCAGATACCACTCCATTTTTCAAAGTGAGACTGAGTATACACTATACACAATGGCAAATTGAAAATTGAAATGAGCCAGGCATAGTAGCACACACCTTTTAAATACCAGCATTTGGTAGACATAGGCTGACTCTGTAGGTTCAAGGCCAGCATAGACTACATCGGGAGTTGCAGAACAGCCAGAGCTACATAGTGAGACCCTGTCACAAAAACAGAAAGAAAGAAAGAAAGAAAGAAAGAAAGAAAGAAAGAAAGAAAGAAAGAAAGAANGNANGNANGGAGGGAGGGAGGGAGGGAGGGAGGGAGGGAGAAAAAAAGTTCTAATTGAACTGTTCTATAATAACAACCAAAAACCCATATAGCTGTTCATAAATGGTGTCATGTCTTTATATACACATATGGGGAAGGACATGTCATCTATGAATTCTTTCAAAGCAAATAATGTATTTTTTGGAGTTACATCTCGCTGAGGTGTTTCATTTTCTTTCATCCTCCCCCTACATGCCTTCAGGCTAAAACATTAGCATAAAGTGCTCTACTGCTGATCACAGCAATCTGTCCTGAGACAATGTTGTCAAAGCAGCTTTGGGACCAGAGTGTTCCCCAAGTCAGGACCTCAGCTTTGACAGCTTGGCTTTTTTGTGTCACTCTGTACTTTGACATCTCTGAAGCACTAAGTGGTTTGTTCTCTCATTCACAGAAAAAAAAGAAAAAGAAAAAGTCAAACCTGGACAATATTTTTTAAAAAGAACATGTCCTGCAAAATAATTAAAGAATGCTAGTCTTTTATCCTAATTTATTTTAAAAACAGACATCAATTGCATGGAAATAAATGTCACTGTTTTACCTTTCTGAAGCTGACTGAGTGCAGTTGCCTCTGGTCACACTGAATGCTGATGTGTAGACTACAAGAAGGCCTATGGCTCAGACATGCAAAGTTCACACCAGGTGCCCAGTGAGCTCAGTCACTAACATACGAATACATTATAGAATCATTGTATCTTCAAAAACATTGTTGTGTACACACTGATGATGATCAGCTACACAGATGGCTTAGAGATTGAGAGCACTTGCGGCTCCTCAAGAGGACCCGAGTTTGGTCCCCAGCACCCACGTCAGGCAGCGCATCACCTCAGGTCATTCCATCGCCAGAGCATCTGCAGCTTCCTCTGGCCTCTGTAGGCCGATGCTTGGCATCTGTCTGCACATACCTGGCAGACACGCAGACAGACACGTGAATAAAAGCAAACATAAAGTTAGGATAGCAGTGTTAATAATGAGGCTAAGTTGTGTTTTCTTCTTGAAACTTCTGTAGGATGCTCAAAATGAGATTGTTATTGGTTCAGTTTGTGTATCTGCTCAGCTAAAATGTAATGGGAATGTTGTCTTTTTCATTTTGAGGCAGCTGGGCCCAACCTTCCTGGATCCTAACGTGAGCCACTTATTTACTACAATATCCTGAACAACATGCATCTTACAATGGGATGCATGGGAAGACTTTGCTCTCACGGGTTTTATTGTGGAATATTAAGACACTCTAAATGGGGTTCCTCAAGTCTTATGTCCCTGTAACTACATGTCACTTTAAGTAGAGAGGAAAGTACTCTCTCTGACTTTCTTAATTCCATTAATCTCCAAGAATCTCAGATTTTCGATTTTGTGATTTTTTTTTTTTTTTTTGTGAATCGGGTTGAGTGAAAGACCTCCTATGGGAAGCTTGGATAATTTGTTAAGCTTTTTTTTTTTTAAATGCTTAATACAGAGGCATTCTATAGGACAAAGTTAAATAGACACTGGTGCTGCCTGTAGTTTCACATGCTACTGTCTTTGCCTAGGTCTGCCATGCTACTAGTCCCCCCTCCCCCCCAGCTTCCCTTTTGTTTACCCGACTTTGCTCTGGGAGGTGGCTGCACCTCCAGCTTCCCTGAGACCCTTAAATCCTCAGATAAAAGACACACACGCATTTCATTCCTTTACAATTTGCCTTCTTGGCACAGTTACTGGGGGCATATCTCTCCCACCTAGAAAAGTGGTGGGAGAGATATTATTATTATCTTCGTCTCTTCATTTGCCCTAAACTTAGTGGCTAGTCCCACCTAGACCCTGCCAAACATCCTTGGCCAACCACCTGTAGCAGAAGTCACAGGCTATAGCTCTTCCCAACACCTCACATGGTTGTTGTGTTCCTCTTCCTCCAAAGCATGGCAGAAAAGCCCTTTCTCCTTCCCTGGGGCTGCATCTTCCTCCTGGGATCCAGAAGTCCTACCTGTACTTCTACCCAGCAATTAGCCCCTGGCTGTCTTTACTGACAAATCAAGAACCAATTGGGGAACAGGATGTTAGTATCAGAACCTCCCCTTCCACGGTTTTCTTTTAAAATGATGGACCCAAGGGAAGTGAACCCAAGGAAGCACATGAAGAATTACTTATCATTACAGAATTTTTAGAGTCAACATTTCATGAAAGAGGTATATTCACTTTAAACAAAAGCAGCCATATAAGTACATAGAAATAATTTTATATATAAGTATTAAATATACTTACATGTTTTAAAAATTAGTAGTATATCTCTTTCGATCACAACATACCTGTAACTGATATGTAATGTAGTTTCAATTAAAAGCCTGTATAAGTAAACTATATTACTAAGTGAATGGTCTAAACATATAACGTATACATTTGGTGTATGTGAAAAGCAGTATAATAGAAAATTCATCCATATAGAAGATATAAAACTCTACTTACAAATATTAAAATAATTACAACTGGAAATAGCTTCATCAGTTTGCCTATGATGACTAAAGGACTTAAATCAACCCAGTAAAACCTGGCAGACCGTAAGTCACTCCAAAGAACACCACTTGGGAAATCCACCTGTCGGATTCAGTAACCTCAACAGAAGGTCTGGATATGTCCTTTGCCACCCGATGTGAGAGGCAGTAGCTGCAGATGTGAAATGTCAGCTGAAGGAATAGTAACTAAGGGTCTGGTGGTCCTTTGTGGAGAAAAGTTTCTGAACTATAGTAACTACCTCACAAGAAAAATAACTTATACAGATGCACGGAGCCAATGTAGGCAAGGTTTTCTCTTGTTTCTGTACATTGTGGTTGGGCTTCATTTTGTTTCTATTTTCATTTTTCCCCTCCAGAGGAGGAATTAGAAGCAACACCAGTAACAGTAAAACAAGTCACACTTTGTTTTTCCTAAATTTAGGTCAAACATAAGACTTCACATCCAATATGAAGCTGAAGTTTTATTTTATTTTTAATATGTGCATAGAGCATGTACTGATCCTTCCTAGTCAGAGCTTTGTGTTTGAAGATGTCAAGCTCCTTGCTCCTATTTCTTCAGAAAGTGCTGAACAATTATAATCTATATTCTCCCCATCCCTACTGTGGGTCTCCATACTCTTGAGGATCATTGGCTGACATAATCTAAGGGGGCACTGGGAAGAGAGATGGTGTGTGTGTGTGTGTGTGTGTGTGTGTGTGTGTGTGTGTGTGTGTGTGTGTGCAGAAGCTCTGTGAGTACATGTGATGAATGGCCTCTCGGGGGACTGGACCAGCAGTCCTTAGGCAGATCAACTTTATTTAGGGTGACTTAAGGTTTATAAAGTTTTGCAGGAAATGCGGAGAGGACCATCCAGGATGGGCAAATGTCATTGGCTGGGAGCTTAAGATACCTGGAGTGCCTTATTAGCATCAGAAAGCATTTCAGGAAACTCAGGAGAAAAGAAATTGTTCCTGTAATCAAACTAAGGATACATGACATTCCTCAGGTAGGGGGTTTTGAAGTCTCCAGACAAAGTCAGAGAAGAAGACTAGATAATTGAGAGTCTTCCACAATGGGCTGAGCTCAGAGGCTATCCAACTTTAATTAGCAGACTTTTCTCATACCCATTGTACAGTGAGATACCAGAGTTTACTCCTTCAGGTAGTTTAACTGGTTTTTGGTACTTGTTCTCTTATTTACCTCCAAACACCTTATTCCCATGTTCCTTAGCCGTTTGCAATCACTATTAGATAGTCAAGTTGAATTTTCTTCATCATCTGTAAGAAAGAATATGTAGTATTTGTCTTTCTCTGTCTAGCCTCTTTGGTAACATGACCAAACCTGGAATTGTTAAATAATTATAAGGGTCATTGCTTTAAACTAGGTCCCTGGACATTGACTGAAATTCAATTGCACCCATCCACAATTAAGTTTGATGGAGTTTGGCATCAACAAAGTGAAAGCAAGTCATTTATCTGAAGTGGCACTAAGGACTTCTAATTGTATGAAAATGAAAATATAAAATATATTAATATGTAAAATATAGAATATGAAAAATATAAGTGTATTTTAGAAGGTTCTAGATGTGAATGCCAATTATAATATAAGAGAATATAATTATTAATAATGATGGACGTGACATCAGTATTAATTAACATGGTAGTCTTGAGGATGAGAAGCAATTAGCCATAGCTGACTTGAGTACCAGCACCTGATGTTCTAACCAAGGGCATCTGGTTTGGATAAATTCAAAATAACCTCTAGACACCTAGGAAGTACATACATATCCTGCAACATCGGAATACTATGTTGAACCCACCTTCCTTTCTGTTCCTTTAATATGGAAAGAATAGCTGTGCTATGACAAATAGCAAGGATTAGAATGGAAAGGAAAAGAGAGATTATCTTTGGTCTATATGGCCATGAACTCTAATGAGCATGAGGAATCCTATATAACTGCCGTTTGAAGACTCTCTGGACACCCATAAAAGTATTTTGTTGATACACATTGAAGCAACATCCTTCACAGCTACCACAGAAGCTGCTCCTCACAATAAGTTCCTAAGAGGAACTGTAAAGTAAGGTAAGTTCCTAAGAGATTTTATACAGTAAGGTACGTGTGAATATGGATATGTTCACTCCTCAACTCATGTCTCAACCCACCTCAAATTGCAGACTTTATGTTCTCTTTCTCCAAGGAAATAAATCTTTCTGGAAATACTAAGAAAAGGAAGAGAAAGAGAGAGGGGGGGAGAGAAAGAGAGAGAGAGAAACAGAGAGAGAGAGAGAGAGAGAGAGAGAGAGAGAGAGAGAGAGAGAAAACATTGCAATATTATGAGGGTGGAACCTGCAGGAAATATCATCCAGGTGAATAAATGACTCACTGATGAAATTTGTTCAAAGGGCAGCAATGTGATAAAAGTAAAATGAAATTCATTTATGATTTTTTTCTGTACAATGTGACTGCAAACTAAATTAGAGTTAAGGAATGGAAGTTCATATTCCAAGTACTGCTAGGTAGTAAAGTGCTTAGCTAGCTCACACAAGGCCTTGGAATCAGTTCCCAGGACAAAAACAAGGAAGGATGGAAGTTAGTTCAATTTGAGGAAGAAGGTTATTATATTTTGTACAATTCAAAAGTTATTCACATGAATACTTATGGTCAAATTATAGGAACGAATATAATTTCAATTTTAAAGCAGGATCAAATTCACTAGAACATGATTTGATAACCAATCTGCCACCTTCATTTGGAATTTCCTTTCCCTCCTCCTGTGGGTCTACAAACTTTGAGAAACCCCTCAGAGTCCTCCGAACTCCTTTTTTTCTGCCTGAAACTCTTCTTTCCTGTTGACTCTTGTCCTGGATACACAGGTCATCAGCTCAGTGACAACATACCCTTTCTCTCTCCTATCAGTGGTCTACCTAGTCCCCAAATGCATTCAGGAGAGGTGCCTTTTTAATGCCTAAAGTTACACAACTTAAAAGTTTTCCAAGAGGCCCCCTTGGTCTTGCAAACTTTATATGACCCAGCACAGGGGAAGGCCAGGGCCAAGTAGTGGGAGTGGGTGGGTAGGGGAGCAGGGGCGGGGGGGGGTATAGGGAACTTTCGGTATAGCATTTGAAATGTAATAAAGAAAATAATAATAATAATTTTAAAAAAAAAGAAAAAAAGTTTTCCTCACAGTGACAAAATAGCTGAGGAAGGTAACTCTGAGAAGGAATATTCATTTTTAAGGACACATTTAAAACGATTTCAGTTCACAGTCAACCACTTGATCTTTTTGGACCGCGAGGAGGTAGACCATTGTGAGACAAGAGAATGAAGAAATAAATGTGCTGACCTAATGATGGCAGGAAGCACACAAGGAGAAAGGGAGAGATTAGAAGGATGTATAACCTCCAAACATGGCCCGGTTACTACTTCCTTAAACTAAGATCCAGTTTTTAAAGTCCCTACAACTTTCCACAGTAGCACCACTAGGCACTGGTCAATGGCTTCAACACATGAGCACAGGGACATGTCTGACACAAACCTTACAATTCTACCACTGCCCTCTAAGACTCATGTCTGTCTCATAAGGCAGGATGCATTTAGTCTCCATCTAGAAGTTTTCATTCTCCAAGGTTGCAACATTGTTCTGAAGTTCAAAGCAAAAGACTCCTGAAACTAAAGACAAATTCTCAGTGGTGAACTCTGGTAAAGTGGAAAAAGGAGGTTGTGTTCCTTTAAGACACGAGAGTACAGAGGGAATATTCTACTGTGAGATGGAAAAAGCGGTGTGGTATAGAGAGGAGGGATGGGCCAACATATGATCAAAACTCAGCAGAGGAAGCATTGCATAAAGCACGGTCCTTGGGAGACTGGCTGTGCACATCTCTGATTCCAATACTTTGGAAGTTGAAGCAGGAGAATTGGAATTGTGAGCTCAATTGGACTGCGTAATTAGATTCCCCTCTTCAACCCTCCTCCAAGATGGGTTTGTAATTTCACATCCTGGGTTTAGGACAAATAATGCCATATTGTAAAACCCCCAAGAGCATGGGTGGCCTCCTCCCTAAGGACAGCACCGCCTGCTACACTCCCCTTGGCATCTGTCTCAGTAGGATTCAAAAAACAGCTTTTCTTGGCGAACATTCTACTCTTCTGGTATCTCTAACTTCCTGGAGTCTCCATTGTGTCCTTAACTTCAAAAGTGGCCTTGTCAAAGACTTCCCACGGAGATCCCAGCTCTCTTATACATTGCTCGGCCTCCTAGCTTTTACTTTAAAGTAGGATGGAAGCCTACATAACTGTACTTCTTACATTTTCCATGCCTGCAAAACCAGCAGCTCCTTGATGATACCGAAGTCATCCCCAGCTGGAGCACTAGGTTCCCTTGGAACAATCTCCTCCCTCCCCACCTTTAAGCCATGGCTGGAATTACTTAGAGTACCTGGGCAGCTGATCCTGGGACAACACTTCCCTAGGCTCCACAATGTGAGCAGTGTTCTCTTAAGGGAAAGTCTTCCAAATGAGGCCACACTGTGCCTTGCTTGTTTCTTCAAGGCATCTCTCTAAAATTCCAGCCCTCTTTTTAATGATGCTAATCTCTACAATACTTCCTGTGGCTCCATCTTTTGTCTACTCTTTTCTAGGAACACTCTAAGCTTTTCTAACATTTCCATTCTTTCTGTTTGTGGTCATATTTCTCTCTATATGTTGATTAAAAGTGACCAGTAATATCCTGCTATATCCAGAGTTCTGAACTGTCCCCACTCACCCACCAAGTGCCAGCTTAAATGTCTCAGTAACATTAACAGCTGTTGTATTGTGTCAGGTTCAAAAGATGCTCCAAGAAAGTGAGGTAATTGATCACAGTGAAGCATCTGGCTTGCCTCAAAACCATCCCTAAAATTTAGCAGTATACATAAAGACTCAGTGATATGAGTGAAATATTATCAAGAATTTTTGGTCCTTTCCCTCTGAGAATCAAGAGAAAGTTTAGTACTTTTTAGCCATGATTAATAATGTGTTCTTTTCTCCACAGTTTTAAAAATGAAAATCATTTGCTTATTTGCTGAAGTCAAGGCTAAGTAAGAGTTAAAATGGAGAACACAGCAATGTTCTGACGTATCTGAAGGAGCAAAAGATGTAGAGAACATCTTTTATTGAACTATACATGTGTATATAAAAGCACATCATGAGATACATAACCCCATAGCATTACATTGTTTAAATTCTAAATATCTCCATGATATTAATTCAGAGGGTGGTTTGCCTAAATTCTGGTTAACTAACACAATTAGATAGGCTATCATATTTCATATATACTGTTTTAAGTCTTCCTATAGCCCTTGGCTATTTGTGATTGGAAGTGGCTGCTAATTCCTATTTCTTTCTGTAGCACAGTAACTGGGAGAGATCGCCATGTCACCTCTGTGGGTTTAAGTTATGCTTCCATGTAAAATACAAAAGGTCAATTACTGTTCAGAGCCTGAGGCTTCTGTAGGAGTAACTGCAAGTTATTTATTACACATCCTCTTGTAAATTACGTTAATTGTTCTGGATTACCAATGTCAACTGGAAGAATGCTAATTAATTTTTTTTTTTTTATTTTCTTCTATTTCAGTTGATCTATCTTTAGTGAGTGAGGATGACGATGCCATCTATTTCCTGGGAAATTCCCTTGGCCTTCAACCAAAAATGGTTAGGACATACCTGGAGGAAGAACTAGATAAGTGGGCCAAGATGTAAGTACCATGTTAAAAGGTGTAACTCTACATCTGAGAGAAGAATTCTGAAAATTACAAAAGGTGTCTGATTTGGACAAGTTACACCCTAGCATATTAGGACCAATGAAAACCATATTTACAGTAATTACCAATACTAAAATATTTTGTTGAAATAATCTTCAATCAGAATAAGTCCAAATGGCAAATTGGTGAAAGAGAGAAAAACAACATATTTAAATATGTAATCTTCTTTTCCGCATCTAATTCAATGTAACCATTTAGTGTCCAGCAAAGAAGTTAATTCATGACTTTGAGTGTTTAATGATGAATTCATGACTAAGTTAAGAGTGCCATCAAAAACAGGGAATACTGGCTTGTTAAGATAATAATAGGCTGGGTGACACTGATGATCATGGATGTACTGGGTGGTATGTATTATTTGATCTTAGCATTTTAACCTCTTCCGGTTTCCTCCCGAGGAGTAGACAGTTAAAGGATATCTATTTCCAGGCTTGCCATATATGGATTCTTACTTGAGCAGACTTCTCCCTCCTATCTCTATGTTTACTTATGTTATAGTTTACTAATGGCCAACCCTTCCTCCCGCCCTTCCTGAGCCCTCATCTTCCATAAGCTTGCCTTCTCTGCCATGCGTTACCTCTTACTGTTACTGCATTATGAACATGTCTCTTTAAACATTTAAAACTTTTCATTAACACATGACAGCTGCATATATTTATGAGTGTGATAATTTGATGTATGTTTATGATATATACCCATCAATTCAAGATAGCTGAGGCTCTCATCTGATTATTATTTTTGAACCTTTGAGATCTTTTAAAACAAACATAATAGCTTAATGTGAATAACAATCTTATCAGTTAAAAAAATTCTAGAACTATTTCTGTGTGAGTTCAGATACCCATTTTTAATCCTCTACACTCTCCCCTTGAGTAGACAACTAAGAAACCCTTATTTTCATGACTTTCATGATCTTAGGTAAATCATCTGGTTTTATGAATCTTCTCTCTTTCTACAGTAATTACTTATTAAACTGAAATTAGATATATTTGTTAAATATTTGAATCTCTTGTCTTATTTCTGAATTGTAACCACAAGTATTTTAAAGAGCCCCACCTCTGATCATATGAAAATAAAAATCATTATGGAAATGAGTCCCACTTGAAGGTCAGGAAACAACATTTCAGAACGATGAAGCCACATTAAGTACGAATTCCAAAGCAGGCCATTTGGCACTCATAAAATCTTCCCTTTCATGACCTTTGCTCCTTTTCTATGTTCCTTCATACTGGCAGCAGTATGCTTGCTTCACACTGCCGACACAAGGACAGCTACCAGCACTCATAGGTAACACTGCAAAGTTCTTAATTTTCATGGTTAAGAACGAGAGCTCTCACATTAATGCGAGAATGATGAAAGCTTATATAATTTATTAAGCATGTTGTAATTTCATCTCCATGACTTTTATGTGTAAGTTTCAAAATACACATCATCACATTTGGAAGCATTTTGGCCTAGCAGGTTTTAGTATTTAATAAATGAGGGTCACAGTTAATAAAAAATGGTTGATATTCATTTCGTTCCTTAACATGGGAGAGCAGAGTTAAATTGGATGATTTTGCACTTTTGAAAGTGTCTTTCCCCCTTGAATACTCCAGTGGCCAGGCTTTGCATTTTATGCTCTAGGTATTTAAAAGATGCTACCCCGCTGCTCCATTCATTCCGCAACACACCTCAAACCACTGAGGGCTGGTTGATGATTGTTGAGATGTTACAATTAGGTTTCAGGAAAGAGCCGGTCTCCCAGAGCATCAGCCATTGTTGCGGTTCCCCTTTCATGTTTTACTTTGTGAGTGGAGACAAAGCCCGAGTCTTAGTTAAGTCCTCCCAATGCTCATTTAAACAAATGATTCACACAGGACTGTGCTTTAAGACTGAAGGCGATGAAAACGGAATTAAAGGCCTTTTCTAAGCCAAAGAGCACCACCCCTTCTTGCTTTGATCCCTTTACTTCTCCTTCTCTTCGGCCCTGGAGTCCTAGTCAACCTTGTGGCCCTGCATGCTCCTAAATAGCAGCAGGGTTTCCGATGTGCAGTGACACTTCCGGTCCTCATCCTCCCTTCCCTGCCCCGCCTAGCCTGCACATCTTTGATCCAAACACAGTTTTTATTTGTCTTTTTTTTCTCCCCAAAAAATTTAATTTGAAACTCCATTCATAGCCTTTTCTCTATGAGACACTGTTGGAAAGATTTTTTTTTTTCTCATCAACTTAGCTCTGAATAATGAGACGACCTGCAAACTTTTTGACAGCAGAGAGATTGTTGAGAGGAAACAGGTTGTTCTGAAAGATCTCTGTTCTGGGGAGACCCTAGCTCAAGTCCCAGGATGAGCCGAGGTCCCAATCACTTGAGAGAAACCGTTCTTGATACAATATTGCATGAGGTTTACTTGGGGATCAGCATGCTGAGGTCAAGCTCATAACCTGCACAGGGGAAAAGGAGATTGACCCTCAGCAGTTGCAGTTAAGGGGTTTTTTTAAGGGGGAAAAAAAAAAACACAAAGAAAGGGGAGGATAAGACCACAGAGAATGGGGAAGCTGAGTAAACAACATAATAATGGGGATGATGGATTACAGCTCATCTCTTATGGAGGGGTTACAGGCTATCTTTGGCAAACATTCTTGGCCCCTTACACAATGAGTCAGGTGCCAGGGTGGGTCAAGATTGTGATGAGCCAGTTCCAGTGTTCATCAGTTTCTCAGGCTGAAGGCGAAAGAACAAAGAACTCCATGCTGGGCTTTGTTTCTAGGGGTCTAAGAAACACATTGAGTTGGGGTCTTACAGTTCGAGGAGACAGAAAAAAAAAAAAAAAAAAACCCACCCCCCCCCCCAAAAAAAAATCTTAATGGAGTGGCTAGCTAAAGAGGAGGGCATGAGCGATAACTTTAGTGATTCCTAGGTAAACACAGGAGGCTCTGTGGGATCCTTCACAACTGTGTTAGAGTTAGTGAGTGTTGTGATCATTAAAACATAAAGAAATATAAGAATGTGATGAGGTATGGGGGAAGGGGGTGCCTCAGCGGGCCCATGCCCATGTATCTCTTCCCCCTGAGAGACTAGCCACATGACTGACCATATAATATAGAACAGAGTGTGTTCAGGACATGGGAGGGGAGTTAAGAGGGTAGTAGAGCCAGAGAAAGGCAGAGAGAAGTAAGAGAAGAGAAGTAGAGGCCGGCCATGACCATGTGGAGAGAGGGGGAGCAAGGGGGCAAGAGGCCAGAGAGTAAGAGTAAGAGAGAGCAGGGAGCAAGCAGACTACCTGGCTGTTGGTGGTAACTGTGGGGGTAGAGTCCAGAGAGAATACCAACAGTGAGTGGTACCCTTGGCTGGAAACTTCCAGGAAGCACAGTAGAAAACTGACTTTGTCCCTCTGAATTTGGGTCTGTGGCAGCCCTACCTCAAGGAGCTCTTAAGTCAAGTTTAGACTATTTTTTTTTTTAAACGTGCTCACTTTGCACATGTTTCCATTTAAACATGATTTCATTTAAACTGTGGCACTGTGGTAGGCTGTCCGTTCTTTCTGTTACATTTCTGACTATTGTTTTGGTTTCCATATTCATCTCCCGTTTTTTGCCATTGGACCCTAGATTTGCGACTTCCCCGTATTGTGGTAAACTTTAACAGATTCAATATTACTCTCTCTGCATCCTTCTAAACCATTTTTGCTCCAAGGTAGATACGGAAGCCAGTATCTATGCCCCTCTCATTTGACCAATAGAAAATTCTCAATCAAAGAAACCTATTATCTACATCATGTTTTTCCTTATAAAAAATTGCAACATAAAGTGATAAGTTTCAATGTGATTTTTTTATACAAAATTTATGTTTGTTGTTCCTCTTCCCCTCTACTTGGTCCCCCCAATCCCTGGCTTGTAGCATTCCATTTAATGTAATTTGGCCTCACCTTTCATATCTTATGCATGGAACTCTAGTCCCATCTTCCAAACATCTGTTATCTGCTATAGAGTCCCATTTCTAGATTCATGACATACATCCACCCTTATGTTCACATATGGTCTCAAATGATAGAGAATATGCATTATTTCTCACTCTGAGTCTGGATTATTTCATTCAGTAGAATGATTTCCAGACCCATCATTTTACTACAAAATTTCACAATTTCATTTTCCTTATAGATCAATAAAATTCTCCTGTATGCAGGTCCCACATTTTCATCATCCCTTGATAGAACTCTTGCACAGTTACTTTTCTATAGAATAGCAAAATGTACATACAAGTCTCTCTACACATGCTGTATTAGAATATGTCCATAAATAGTATTGATATGCTAAGAAACGGGGGTGTGGGCTTGGAATTCAGGGAGACACTTTCTCACTCACCCCAGATAGACTTTAACTCAGAAACTCATGGTCACACAGAACTTATACTTACAAATTTAAATAATGAAATTCACAGAGCCCAGCGGTGACTTGTAGGTAGTTGTTAATTGTAGGGAGTATGGAATAAAATGAGTCAAGATGCTACACAGCAGAGCAAGTATGTCATCCACCTGCTACTCTGGGGGCTTTTAAGGAACTTAAAGTAGAAAGTGGGATGAGGCCTTGAGAGAGGGTGCCCTGCTCAGTGTGTCCCATGGGGTCCTTTCAGTGTCAGTCAATTCCTCATAACAGCTTCCAGGCAAGCGTGCTCATTTACCTGAAGAGAGACAAGCAGAAACCAGACCAGGAAAGAGAACTCCTTTGGGATTCCTGACCTCTAACTAAGGTGAAACCAAGGAGAAGAATAAGAACAAGTAAATATCTTTTTCCATTCATTATGCTCCCTGTTCTGATGGCTGACAGTTTGGGGGTTTTGTGGGGTTTGGTTTTTTTCTTTTCTTTTCTTTTCTTTTCTTTCTTTATTTTATTATTTTTATTTATTTTTTGCTATGATCTTGAACATAATATTATAAACCTAATATCCTAGTGCTCTGGAAGTTGAAGCAAGAATTGTGTGTTTGAAGATACCATTAGTTATAGAGCAAGACTTTGTCTCAAAAGTAAAAAAAGAAATATCATATAGTAATAAATAATAATAATATTCTTTAACCCCGTGAGATGTGATAAAAGATAGGCTCTCAGCTTACAAGATTTGAGAGAATGTTTTATTTTAAATATTTAATAATATTTAAATATTTTTTATGTTTTATTTTAAATATTTAATAATAGTCTACATTATTTAAAGGAAAGTAACATAAACTTCAGTAGGAATTCAGGGAAAAATCCATTAACTAGAAGAACATATTTTACATTGAGAACCATGAATTACATCCCGAAGACAGAACCTAGAACCATGATATTTAAGTCATTGGGATTCTCAAATGTGCTAGATTGATGTTTTCTGCTGTGTTTGTGCCTTTACAGGGGCTTTTGTAAAAGACTGACAGCTTAGGCAGGATTAGTTAAAGAAGGACTGTCCTGTCGATTTATACTCCAGGAACACTCCACCTAGCTGACATGGGATGATTTACATGGTCATGTGTATATGGCCAGGCAGTGACGAAGTAGGCCAGAGACGTTTTCATCTGAAGACCACTACAATAGTTTTATTCAACTATGAGTTTCTTCTTTTAAATACAAGGGAGCACATGAATTAAAAAAAAAAAAAAGGCACAGATTATAGAACCGTTGTTAGCTATTCATCAATTGGGTCATGGATAAAATTGGGCTTCATTAAGAAAAGCTGTGAAAATTTATTGATTTACTTACTGGGAAAGCTTTCTCAAATAAGACTGCTTCTCATTTTGTAGGATGGGTAAAATATGGTCCTATTTTAAAGAGAATCCAAGCTTCTATTAACTTCCTAATTAGATGTTGCATCCTGAAATCTAATTTCATGAGCAAATATTGCTCGCAGCTACCTCACAAAACACCCCACTCTTGGTAATGATTAATGCTGTGGTATTGGGTTAACTCTTCCCATTCCTTTCTCAACATTTGTCAAGGATTGCAGCTGGGCTGGGCTTATTTTAAGCAACTTTGAATGAGAGCAATCTCGTATCTTTCTTAACTCTAGCACATATGTTTATAACTTCACTTTAATCTACATCAATTCTTCCTAATGACAGGCCACTTTACTTGGGGTTTATTTGGATAAAATGTTCTAAATACATTTCACTACCCCAGGCTAGTGGGCTGACAAAATAAGGAAGTAGCCTTAGGGTGTAATATTTTAAAGAGAGGGAGATGCCAAAAGCCTTGCAGGGAGAAACACATTCCCTAAAGATTATTACCATGGTGTCTACTAGAGTGAGAAGTAGGTGGCATAATATTCTGAGATATAAATTCTCTGAGGCAGAACATAGAATTTTACTACCTAGATGTAATAAGATATATTGTGCTATCAGCAAAGGCCAGGGAGCTCTATGTGATTAAAATAAAAAAGGATCCAAGTATCTGCCTTTAACTACCATTTAATGATAATGATTTTTGTCTTTAACATTTATATTGGGAGTCTAGAGAGGCAAGCTGCAGGCTATCTAATAATGATATGAATAATAATAATAACTAGCAATTGAATTGCCCTTTTCTTCCTCCCAGTTCTTAGCAGCCTATGTTTATTCACACAAAAACTCCTCTCCTTCATCTCAGTTTATATGGTAATGGAAATATTAGCTTAAAAATCCCTGTTATGTACCGCATGTTGGTGAAGGCCTTTAAGCATTACATTTACATCAGGAGAGATGAGTCAGCAAAGGAATATTGGGCATCCATCTCTTTTATGTGTTATCTCATTTACTTTTCCTGCAAACCCTGTAAGGAACATATTGTCACTTATTCATCTACTTTTCCAGATGTGGAAAACTAGCCCCTGTAAGCTTCCAATAAGTGTGGTTTCCCTCCAGCAGAGACCTGAAGTTGACTCATACTTTATGATAAAAGCCAACTGTCAGAAATTCAGAAAGTGTATTTGGTAGCACAGCATCAAATGTGCAGGCATCCCAGCTCACCACAGGCAGATGAGAATTTCAATTGGCGTAGATAAACCTTGACTTCTCATAGATAAAAAAAAAAAAAAAAAAAAATAAATCTTTAAAAAAAAAAAAAAAAAAGGATGTACACAAGCCTTATTTCCTAGTCTACGAGGTGTCAGACTCAGACCAATCCATTTTAGAACTGTGGAAGAAATAACCAGGCAACAGCACTCTAAATACTCCTCTAAGCACTTCGATTCAATGACCTTTGTACTGCTATGCGTGTTATTTTTCCTTATATGATGGAAATGTCTTTGTACTGAAGCATTCCTTTGTATTTCCTGCACCCTCCCCAAAAAAATCTGCTAGAAAATTTACTGCAATAATAAAATCGAGCTGTGATATGATAGGTCAGTCACTAGAAAGTGTAGTGTTGATTATGATTGTTACTAAATGTTATTATTTCCATAAAATGTTTTCTCAAGTATAATTGTATATATCTTATCACATTAATAAATTTTGCCTTACCCAAACAAAAATAGTACATATAATGTGGTATAGTTACTACTCGCAGGCTACAGGTAAGTAGAGTGTTCTAAAAACCTTGAAAACTTTAAAATAAACAAAATACAGTAGCTTAGAGTAGAAAATTTTTTTAAAAAAATTATGTAGTATATGGATAATCTCCCACCAACAATGGTTAAAAAAAAATGTAAGCAATGAAAAAAAAAGATGATAACCAGGCATCGCTTGGTTAAAATGTTATACATTAATATTACTATGCCAACATTACAAAGGTACTTATATTGTTTACTTGTCTTCTCAGTGTGCCCAAAGCTTGCAAAGAGTCAACTGAAAGAAGGAAGATTTATTTTGATTCATGGTTTGAGGGCCTAGTCTACCAGGGTAGGGAATGTGTGACAGTGATTGTAGCTTTCTGCTCCTGGGATGAGAATATGAGACCGTTTGCTTCATATCTGAGGAGATTAGAAAACAAAGACACATGACTGGCCTACAAACCTCATGTCATTGTCTCCACTCCCACCCCTCGAGTTACCCACTCCCTTCAGCTAGGCTTCACCTTTTAAAGAACCGTTACCTCCCAAAACAGGGTCACCACTTTATGAACACATATTCCAGTACAGGAACCTGAGGAGGACATGTTAACCTCTAGACTAAGTTGGTATACACAGAACTATTTTTCCAGTTAATATTTGAAAAATATCTCTCTCTCTCTGTCTGTCTCTCTCTCTCTCTCTCTCTCTTTCACACACACACACACACACACACACACACACACACACACACACACATTCCACCATAACTACCATACAACCACGAACGATTATTTCTCTTTTCATCTTCAGGGGAGCCTATGGCCATGATGTAGGAAAACGCCCTTGGATTGTAGGGGATGAGAGTATTGTAAGCCTTATGAAGGACATTGTAGGTAAGTACAAAGCAGAGTGAATACTTTCTCAAAAAGAACTCTGAAGATATAGTTTTGCTACAAAAGAAAATAATATATCTTATTGACTAACATTCTAATTTCTAAGTTAACCCATAATGGTGATATATATAATTATATATGTATAATTATAACAATCTATAAGTATATAATATAAATAATGTAATTATATAATAACATATAAATAGATAGTAATATATAATATAATTATATTTTTATTGTTATTATTATTAGCCAAAGATTTTTAATGTGGAATAGAATATCAATGTACTTGGTCTAAAAATAAATATCTCCCATTTTAAAAATTATTTTATTAGATATTTTCTTCTTTTACATTTCAAATGCCGAATGTCCCCTATACCCTCCCCCCACCCTGCTCCCCTACCCACTCACTCCCACTTCTTGGCCCTGGTGTTCCCCTGTATGGGGCATATAAAGTTTGCAAGA
>NC_034592.1:30642233-30664829 GCF_900095145.1 Mus pahari
ACTACCTCACCAGCATCTGCTGTCCCCTGAATTTTTGATCTTAGCCATTCTGACTGGTGTGAGGTGAAATCTCAGGGTTGTTTTGATTTGCATTTCCCTGATGATTAAGGATGTTGAACATTTTTTCAAGTGTTTCTCAGCCCTTCGGTAATTCTCATTCCCTCAGTTGAGAATTCATTGTTTAGCTCTGTACCCACTTTTTAATGGGGTTATTTGAATTTTTGGAGTTCAGCTTCTTGAGCTCTTTGTATATATTGGATATTTATTTATTTTTATTTATATGAGTACACTGTAACTGTCTGCAGACACACTAGAAGAGTGCATAGGATCCCATTACAGATGCCACCATGTGGTTGTTGGGAATTGAACTCAGGACCTCTGGAAAAGCAGTCAATGCTCTTAACCACTGAGCCTCTCTCTCCAGCTCCCAGTATCTTCTATTTTTAACTCTTTCAATTATTTGTTTGTTTATTTAATTCCCTATTTTGTGGTACTGGGGGTGAGCCCCAGTCCCTCTCTGCACATAGGTAAGTGTTCTCCACTAAGTTGTACCCAGGTGCGCTCAGTAGCTCCTTGTTTGTAATGAACTCTTCCTCTTTAACCCAGGCAACTCAGACTACTTGCCTTGGTCTCCTAAATTTAGGGATTACAGGCATGTTCAGCTTCTTATATACTTTTAAATCCCTGCTTTTCTCCTTCTATGAGGAAGAGCACATTTTACTGATTTTAATAAACTTTTTAAGTATAAATATAAATGAGGACTGTACTACTATTACATGATAAACATTAATTTTCATAAATATGTTTAGCATAAGACTCTGAAGTGTTTCAATTTAAATCTTGGTGATCCACTTCAATTAAGACTGAGCCAGGTAAAGGAACCAAGGAGGAGGTGTGGCAATGCTGAGTTTATGGCCAACAAGGCTGCATAGTAAGTCTCCCACCCTAAACTTGACTAATTATCAAATACACAATGTTTTATTGTTTTGAATGTGTGAATGTGTGTGTGTGTGTGTGTTACAATAAGAATGGTCCCCCATAAATTCATATATATGAATGTTTGGTTCCTAAGTAGAGGACTATTTAGGAAAGATTAGGAAGTGTGGCCTATTAGAGGAGCGTGGAAGAGGTGTGTCACTGGGGGTAAGGCTTTGAGGCCCCATCTCTCTTAAAATCCTGCCTGTTCATCAGGATGTAAACTTTCAGTTACCGCTTGAGCACCATGCCTGCCTGCCACTATGATCTTTTTCACAATGATCATGGACTCAGTCTGAAACTGTACGCAAGACCCCAGGTCATTGCTTTCTTTTATAAATTGCCTTGGTATAATATTTCATCACAGGACCAGAACTCATTCTCAATCTCTCTGTCTCTCTGTCTCTCTGTCTCTCTTTCTCTCTATCTCTCTCCTTCTCTCCCTCCCTCGGTGTGTGTGTGTGTGTGTGTGTGTGTGTGTGTGTGTGTGTGTAAATAAGTAGAGTGTAGAGTTGCCAGCAAAGGCCAGAACAGGCCTTTGAATCCCCTAGAATTGAAGTTCAGGCACTCGTGAGACATCCAACGCGGGTGCTGGGAACACATCTTAGGTACTTTGTAATCTATAGCTCAAGAATTCATCCCTTTATCAGTAATAAAACTGATGCTAGTTTGTGGCATAGTGAGTTCCCTAGATTATATTTTGTATCCTATTGGTAGAATTAGTGATAATAAATTATTTCATTGGCTTGAATATTCAGCATTGACTGAAATTTTCTGTGACATTTAGAGTACATTGTATTTTTTCAATTTTTGAAGGCTGTATGAAAATATTTGATATATTTTAGTAGGAAATTCCTGGTTTCCAAATTTTTTATAAAATCTCACCTCCTTGTCAGGAAGTATAAAACTATCTTATATTTGTCTCATTTGTTTCTGGGCAAACTACTAGATTTCATCTACATGGACAATAGGCAGAATTGTAATGGAGAAGTAAGACTTGTACTCAGAAAGGCTCTAGCAAACCAATAAAATGCAAGGAATGGAATGTTTACTCAAAACTAATTTCTGATCCTTTGCTGAACATCTCAAGACTGTAGAGAGGAATAAATAAAGACAAAAAAAGGATTCCTGGTTATATCCTCACTGCAAAACAAAAATTAGCATGCACACAACCACTGAATCACAAGGAAGTCCACAACTCATCACCGTGACTTGGGCTACCACAGGAATTAAGTGTTTAGTTGACTGAGGACTAGACATATGTATGGAAATATATGTTATCTGAATGCTCACTCAGAAATTATTTAAGGCATTGGAAAACAATTTGTAAACTCTCAGTGGATAAAACAGAAAGTCAAACCAAATGGAAGCATTTAGTAGCAGGAAGACACTTGTTAATTGCTTCTGCAGAAATAAATAAAAATGAATATGCAAGAAACCAAATTTTAATCTAACAATGAAAAAACAGACAAATGACACCCCTTGCATTATTCTGGTGATTATCTTTCAAAGGTTTGGAAATTTCCAAGTCAATCATGTGGGGGAGTATGTATGAAGCTAGAAGTGAAAGGGAGATCTAGAAGTGAAAGGCTTTATACATAGTATCCACATGACCAGTTTCTCTTACCCCTGTACCTGACCTCCAGCCTGCTCCAGGCTCCTTTTATGTCAGAGTGCAAGAGAAGACTGAAGGGTTGGGATCAGGGGAAACATGGCCCAGGAAGAGGAACATCATCCGTGTCAGTCATCCCAGGCAGCCATAACAAAGACTAGGCAGCTTTAAAAGACCCATCTTCTCACTGAGGCCAACAGCTCATGATCTAAATGCTACCAGGCTCTCTTCCTGGCTTGCAAAAACCAATTTCACATTTTTACCAAGTGGGATTAAGACTTTACCCCCATGACCTCAGTCATTAATTACCACAGGGGATGAGGACTTCAGCATATGGTCTTTGGAAGACATGCTTAATTCATAACATTTAAATGTAAGCATGTTCTTAGTGACAGTTAAAACTCACCTGAAGACTGTGTACCTTCTCTGTGTTTTAAATCTAAAGGTGCAAACAGGACACTCACCTTCCTCACCAAAGAACTTACTCGGATCACCTTACCGTCAACAATATCACATGCTACATCTTTTACATTGTAAACTACATTACTCTGTTACCTATTACAAAATTTTAAACTCTGAATCAAAAAAATTGCAAGCAAAAGCAACCTTAATTTCCAATTTTATTGAGTTCCTAATGTGCAAATTTCCATTGGTTTAATGAGGCCTTATTATGGGATCTGAATATTTAGTGCATACTAAAAATACCACCCCTTCTGAGAGATGACAGGAACAATATAAGCAAATGTGTCTCCACAGACCAAGAGCATAGCTGTTATGAAAGAGTTCAGGAATGTGTAATCACCACTTCTGGGTAGCACAGGAGCCTTCATAAGAAGCTGTAGGGTGTGTGTGCTACCTGGGGTCTGGAACATAATAACCAAGGGTAACAAAGGACATCCAAGCTCAGGAAGGCAGGAGCGCAGCATCTCCTGATGTCCTGGAGGTTCTCTAGGGGCAGCACCCTTGACACAGCTGTCAGCAATCCCAGGGCAGGATAAAAGAGAGAACTCACCAAGAAATACTCTGCATTAGAGGTGGCAGTGGACTGAACGGTTGTTTCATGAAGTTTCAGTTTTTGAATACTATTCATATTTGTTTAAATTACTAACACAATAAAGGAAAACCTGGGAATGTTTCTTTATATTAATTCAACATGAGAGTATATGTTTTCTTAGATGCACAGTGTGTGTGTGTGTGTGTGTGTGTGTGTGTGTGTGTGTACTAGGTATTTTTTTTTTTTTTACAGATAACAACTGCATTCTAACTCTGTTATTTTGTGTTCAGTATTTATCTTCCTCAAAGGGGGAGTTAATCTATTTATATACAGGCCAGGGAAGTCATAATATGATATTATTTAGTGAGATTTATTTATAAAGCCAATAAACTCTACACAATTTTACTTTGACTATTTAAAACTTTATAGGACTATTGCAACTCATTAAATGTACAAGTGCTTTGTTGCTCAATAAATACAAGCATGTCACATAAAGGTAGCAAAAAATTTCAAAGCAGTCACCTTCCATTGTTATTAATAAGGAGAATAAAAAAGGAGTGCAGGTAGTCAGTTTGTTTAGAAAAGAAAAAAGGCCTGAAGATTTTTACATTTGAAGACGCTGCATTAATTGACCTTTGCTTTGCTACATGCTGTCTAGTTGGCAAATACTACACAGTGTCTTGTGATTCACAATTTGATGTGTCTCTAACATTGGAAATCAGTTCTGATGTTGAACTGTGTTAGCAATCATTTGATTAAATCCCAACACCCACTTCCCAGAGTTAGACCACTTTCCAGACTCTGACCAGCGCATTTTAAAGAACAGACCCAGCACAGCAGTCAGGAAATTAAGAACCGTCTGAGAGGCCCCATAGGCCCTTTCATGCATGCCCTCAGACCTTGGGTCTGCTTTCCAACTCAGAACCTGTGGAGCTGAATTCTCTGAGGATCACTGTCTTGCCCAGGCCTAAACAGTAGGTAGATGAGATGACAAGTTCCCACCATCTGGTCACATGGTCTTTCTTCTGATTTCACCTAAGTCACACCTTGTTGGGATGACAGACTTTATCATTAGGAGGAGCGATGAGTTGAGGTGCTCTGTACCAAAACCTTGGAGTACAGAGCCAAACATATGAGAAATTTCTTTAATTCTTTGCATCTTTTTAAATTGAATTCTGTATTAATTAATTTAGAAATGTTTCAGTTCCCAATGTAAAAATGCATATAAAAGATAATTATTCTTGAAATATTAAAAATCTACTTTGTATGCATAAAACTCAATAAAAATGTATAAATAATTTCCCAAAGTTTCAAATCATACATAAAAACATAATTATAAACTTAAACACATGGATTTGTGCTGTAATTCATAATTTGCCCAGTGAAATATCTCTAATGTTGTTTTACTGTTTACAGAATATAAACAATGTACATAAAAGTGAATTATAAGTAATATTCTAAAAGATTAGTTTTATGATTTAAATAAATTCTATACCCTAAATTTCTAAAATTTTATGTAATAGAGAAATATTTATGTACAAAAATAAAAAGTAATAATACTATCAAAGTCCAATTTGATGACCTAATGAGTTTTGGGGGATAATTTACAGTAGTATGAGTGACACAAAGGCAGTTGCGTTACAGATAGCACACCACAGCAAGGGCAATGGCTCACAAACCTTGGAGCTGAAACCTTGGAGCTATTTGTACAATTTGCAGGTAGCCCAACAGGTTGGAAAGTATGCCCCCCATAGTAATTCTTACTGCTTATTAATTTTGGGTTAAGAAAGGCTTTGTGAATCTGGTAAGTTTTAGAGACTTTCTGAGACTTATGAGTTGTCTCACTAGTCTTAACAAACTTGACTTTAGAACTTCCTAAGTTTCAAGAAACTTCTCCCAGGAATGGAATGTGTGAAATTGGTGGAAATTGTTACAGGAACTTAGGAACTTAATGACAAGAGTGCAGAGCTAGCAAGATACAGGCCCTGGATTCAGTCACTAGCATCAGAGACAAACAAGAGAAATTGCTAACACAGTAGTAGAGTATGCAGTCTTATGAATTAACTACAGGAGTTTGGTTTTATCAAAAATAAAATAATAATGAAAAAAAAAACAACAAAACCAACAAACAAGACAGAAGAGGGAAATAGACTAAATTTATTTCAGGAAATGTTACTGTGTCAATTAAACATGACCTGTTTGGAAATCTGGATATCTCTCAGATCCTAATTTCATCATCATCTTCTGCTTCTTCTTCTTTCTACCCCTCCCTCTCCTTACCCACCCCCCCCGTGTGTGTGTGTGTGTGTGTGTGTGTGTGTGTGTGTGTGTATATGTGTGTGTATATTCTCAGATGGAACCAAGGGTCTTGCATAAGGATATAAGTACTCTAACATTATGCCATGCTTCCAGCTCTATTACAGCTTTTATTATTCTTCCTTACATTGTATCATAAGAAACATAAATTGGCTCCAGATGATATGATGTAACTATTATGAAACAAGTAAAATAACAGTGAAGTGTAGAAAATTACTTTCCATTAGTTATTAAGCTATCTACATATATCATAAGCAGACATGTCTTATTCTAGCCATTATTGGGTCTTCTAGTTACTTGAGAGCATAGTCTTTAGTTTAGCACAAGAATCTTTAAAAAGAATTGCAATAGAGCAGTGATAGCTGTAGAATCAACAGGAAGAGAAAGAGACAGTGAACAGCCATATTTATTCCAATATAAAAGAATTTCAATTTTAGGTATAAAGAAAAACTATTAATAAAACATCTTATATATAGCCAACAATTCCAGAAAACATGGAACTTGGAGTAACTTTCCTTTATAATTAGTGTCATATTAGCAAGATGCTACAAATAGATGTGTTAGAGAATATTATCAGGATTATTATTAAGTCTTCCCTTGGATACATAAAAATCACCAAGGGTTAGATGCATGCATTTGAGCTTATAAAAATGTAATATGAACATATTTGCCCTATGAAACTTGTGGTTGACCAAAAGAGGGGCAATGATCCGCAGGTGATCTGCTTCAACTATTCTAGAGCCTTCTTTATATACTGACCATCACCAGAGGACATAGAAATTTGCAACTTTAAAAATTCCCTAGGGCTTTGCCTAATTACAGTCCTGAAATCAAATGCACAGTAGCGTTTGCATCTGCTTAATGAGGTAGAAAGAAGATGATATGACAATCCAAGTGGACTCTCTTACCAGACAGTAAACAGCTTGGGGAATTGCTCTTCTCAGCTTGCAAAACTTTGAAAATATATTGGGATGAGAGAGACAAAGAAGGAAATCAGTTATGAACCTATGTCTCCCTTCAAGGGGAATGTCTTATAAACAGTAGTTTTAAATGTAATTCTGAACAAAAATTATTCTTATTTGAGAGACTTTGGGTCAATTCTATTTCAGTATCAGTTTCCATGCTGATATAATGAAGGGAACCCACAATAGATTCCTTATGTGTTTGCTAAGAAGGCTTTGTGGAATTATATAAGTTGCAGATTTCAAAGTGTTGGTGCACTTTCTCACCAAAGTTTGTATTGGTTCAGCTCACTTTCGACTTCCAGATGTGGCCATTTAAACATTTATGAAATTAAAATTTTTTGCCTCATGGCCATGGCTCCAGAAATGTTACCTTATCAGGCTTCAAAACAGGAATGAAGTGCTTGCATTTAGATGCAAAGAATAAAAATGCAGAAAGCACCCACCTCAGATGAAGCAGCTCCAACTGACATTTATCAAAGAAAATCACAAGTGGTCCTCTAAGGGGAAGAGCCTTGCAAGTCTTAAGCTTTCAGAAAGCTTCAAAAAAAGCTGTACTTCGAATAATTTTAGGTCATGATGTTTCCTCATTAATTCAAAGAAGGCTCTTAGGACAAGAAAGGGAACAAGGAGAGGCTACTTGAAAGAGTTTCATTTAGCTTAAATAATTTATCTCTTAAATAATATTGAAATGCTGTAGAACAATTTTGTATTCAGAAGTACAACTTGAACCCATGAGGTCAATTAGGTAAACTTTTCCTTTGAAAACAAACTAAAAATAAGTTCAGTTTACGTTGCTCCGATGCTAAGAATAATTTGCTCTTAAGTGTCTTTAGTTATATTCACAGTAAAGATTTCTGTTAGCGTTTTAGGACTTTATTCTAGCATCCTTCCGGCACATACCTGGGTATGCACATTTGCATCTTAAATAAATGAACCCTGCCTTTGGACTGGGCTCAGCAGTAGGTTAGGATGGCATTTGGTGAAGTGCCAAATGAATCTGGTGGATTTCATTTGCAGTAGTCAAAGTTCTTAGTAAGTGGTTTTCACAATAAATATTGGAAAAATAACAATGAATCAATCATATAATCAAGGTACCATAGAACAGAGTTTTATTTCAGAAGGATCAGTAAAAAATTATGCTGCAGTACAGAGAAACAAATAGAATAGTATTGATAACATTCATTTTAATGCCGTATTTTCAAGGTATTTTTTGTATAGGAGAAGGCATGTGTCATTCATTCCATGTGATATAAGCTTATTATGTGAATTTACTATGTCTAGAGATGTAGAAAGAGATTTTATTCTGACCCCTTGATTTTAGGCCTGCTCCCCTTTAAAAATGACCAGGGATATCTTTTAACACCCACCACTTTTTCATGAATTGTCCAACAAATAAAGAAATCCATTTAGCTAAACATGGTACCTTTGACCAAAGGAAAATACAGGCTTCTCCTTGAATGGCTATGTTGGTATATGAATTCATCAGTTAAACACTCATTTCCAATGGCCTCACTCCAAACAAACTTATCCTGGAACTTATCAAACTTATTATTCCATTGACTTCTGTTTCTAAAGGGAACTCACAGGCAGGCTTCTGAGTAAACAATATAATACCACTGTATTTTCATGAACATTATATATTTTCTCTAACAGCTTTATGAACTTTGTGATAGATATTTTCCAAAGAGTGAGAAAAATAGTTCTAGATTTGTTTGTCTTTTAAAGAAACATCTGGAAAGTTGAGCCACACAGAGAAGGTGTGAGGGTACCTCTGAGTTGCCAAGTCACAAGTCACTAGTCACTAGGCTCTGTCTTCCACCTAGTTCTCATTCCCAAACACTAGCCATTAGGTCCAATGGTGAATTTTGCATATGTTTTCATCAGATAGTACACACTTATATTGTCTTTTTCTTCTTGCATATGAGTAAATCATAAAGATATTTAAGCTCTGGCATTTTGCCATGCAGCTCTTATGTCCTGACAACTACGACAACACTGTGATAGCAGTGAAATATGTTTGGTAGAGCTGACTTCTGTTACTACAGGTAAACTTTAACTTGACTTTGGAAAGAGCCAACTTTAAAGGTATGATTAATCCTGATTTCATTTTAAAGATACACACACATTCAAAGTACTCTTTGAGGATTTTGCAAACGGATAATAGGATAAATTGGTCAGAGTGTGCAGGCCATAGAAATGATTAATATATTGGCTTTGTTATTTATAACATAAAAAGTAGAATACAATTCTTTATCTTTGTCGACATGTATGTAAGTTCAGGTATAATATGGTAAATGGGTCAGGTAGGGACACCTCTGTTATTCATAATGACACATCAATATGCCCTTATCTCTAAAACCATTGACATGATTGAGTCTATCCTTGTTTTCCAACTACATTCCAACCACCAAGAAAAACCTCAAGTATGATGTATTTCTTTTTATGATTATTTTACAGGAGCCCATGAGAAAGAAATAGCTCTAATGAATGCTTTGACTGTTAATTTACATCTCCTGCTGGTAAGGTTTCTTTCCCATCTGTGTTTTGAGTTCTCTTGTTTGCATAATCTCTATGTTTCTTCCTCAAATTCATAAGCCTCTGGTAGGTTACTGATTCAAAGATCATATGTGCCATTATTTATTTTCATCAAGAAACGCTAGACCATGATATCCTGGTTCCTTCTTAAACATGGAAGATTTGCCTCTTCCATGGAAAAATGGCACAGGTTAAGTACCTGTGAGGTCTACTCATGCACAGGGGAAAAAAAGACTAAATGAAGCAGTCTGACGAAAACACTCAGGGGTATGTTTTCGAATCATGTCTAAAAGTTTGTGCATCCTTAGTTTAGACTGCCATCTAAGTTCTTTAGTGTCTCTGAGAATTATGTTTTAACCTTTGTAACAAGGAGGACAACATCTTCCTTATAGGTGTACAGAACTCAATAAGGGGATATATGAAAATTAATTTAGCACCATGGCCAATGGGATGAGCAGCACCCTGTTGACAGGTGTTGTCATCTGTATTACAATCAGGGACAAGCTTATCATCCAGAGACTGCATGGAGACATGAAATGGCTAGTGCATAAGTAGGCTACTTCTAGCTGGTGCCTCTAAAATGGATAGGGGTTTCAGGACAGGGCCAAGGAGCATTTACCTGGACCTAAGCCAAAATGCCAGAAAGCAAACAACCTGATGAGGGACAGGCGACAAAGGGAACCAAATTGGCAATGTAAGATATGTAAATAAGACATGGATAGAACAAGCTATTTCAGTCCCACTCTAGAGAAATTACCTTTAAATGCTTAAGAAGATAAATTTTCAATTAGCATTTAGATAAAGCTTTTGGAATTTGGTTTTATCTGCTTTACCGTTTCCTCTGAGTTTGTTTTCCATTGATAAACATAATGAGCCAATATCTCCGCCCTCTTCATAACTCACTGGAAACTAGGCTAATTGAAAAGGTAACCCTGTGAGATATCTAAGATGGTTAATTAATGAATGTCTTCAAACATTCTTGCTCATAACATGAACAAGTGCCATAAAGGAGCAAACGTGTAACTCGTAGACTAATGCCTCTCAATAACTCTGCTTCCTTGTAGTTATCATTCTTTAAACCTACACCAAAGCGGCACAAAATTCTTCTAGAAGCCAAAGCCTTCCCTTCCGATCATGTAAGGATTTCTTCGAATGATATTCATGTTCTTTCTACTCTTCCTAGAGGGATAGAGCCTTTCTCTGACTTGAATGTTTATTCGCTAGTCATTTCCAAGTAAGCTTACTAAAAAAAAGATCTGTCAAGTGCTTTTGATTTAAGTATTTTTTCTAGATAGTAGATTTATTTCTTTTGTTCAAGTAAAACATGTGTTCATGAGGAAAGGGCTGAATGGGGACATTGATTTATTAGTCTTTTTAAAGATATTGAGCAAACTGTTGCCTAAATCAAGAGCGGCTATAAATGTTTTATTAATTCCTGTTGCTGTTTTACTTTTTGAAATCAAATCAATACAATCTCTACTGCTTAACCCTTTAGCAACATTAAATTGTCATCTAAACTTGTAACTATACCTCTTTGTCATAGTACGCTAAAAATAGTTATTGATTCCCTTTTATGAAAAAACATTAACAATTATATAATGGGGATGCAGGAAGAAGGTCCAGTGTGTAAATAGCTTGATGCATAGATATAAGGACCTAAATTGTAATAGTTATTACTCACAAAGAAAACTGGCGGTGGCTTTGTGGGCTTGCCATCTCAGCATGGGAGACAAGAGAGGCAGGAGGAGGCTTTGCAGCTTACTGGGCAGTCTGTCTATCTAGATAGTAAGTTCCAGGTTCATTGAGGGATGCTGGCTCAAAAATGATGTATAGAATGATCAGCGAAGACTCCTTGACATTGACCAATGGCTTCTACATGAGCATGTGAACACATATAATAAAATGTGCCCATACATAAACCCCTATACGCAGTAAAGATTAAAAGATTTCTTGTGGTTCACTCAAATAACAAGAAAAATTCTTCCAGATCTGTAAACCGATGAAACCTTTGTTTCATTTTAAAGAAACCTGACACTTTCCTTTTTGATCATTCTATAGTACATCTTGTAATTTTAAAGCATGTACTTCCATTAAGGTAACTCATGATTACTTTTGCTAAAAATAAGATTAAGTCCTTGCTATCTTGAAGAAAATTCCAGCTACTCTTAGTACTGGATCTTCTGTATGGAATTTTCAATGTGATCTGTCTTTGCTGTCTAAATCTTCCTATGGTGAACTGGTTTTGTACTGAGACTCAAGCCCAACACGTCACACTCCTCTCTTTGGTTATTTTACAAGCCCCCATTGTGTCTTAAACAAGGTGAATTTTATTGTAAAGCTTACCTTAGCTCTAAAAGCTATTCTGCACTGCTGATCACCTTTAGTACGTGGTACTTCAACAAGTACCCCGATTCACAATAAGGAGGATGTCTGTGAGGTAGCCATTCATCCTACTTCTGACATGTGGTTTTATATACTGCAATGGTTTCAGTATTATTTTTTATTTCTTTTCAGAAGAGACTCTTTAATGCACTGCTCTGCTTTGGGCTTAATTTAATGAATAGATTTTCCTTCTTTTTCAGTATGCTATTGAGTCACAGATTCAACTTCACGGACTTGATGTTGAGAAAAGTATGCGGATGGTAAAGCCACGAGAGGTATCTGAGAAAGAAATGCTCATTATGCTTCCATTTTGTGTTCATTTATTTTCCTCAAAAGTATATTATCTTCATGGCTCTGATGTAACAAGAAAGCATAAGAGATCTATGCATTGTTACTGTTAGATCCTTTTGTTTAAGTAAAGAATGTCAATGGGAAGTATATTTATTTTCATTTTCAAGAACTAAACACACAGTGTGGGACTTTTCTTTTTAATAACAATGGAGTTCATAGTGGTCAAGCAGGAGAAAAAAAGAGGGCAAATTGAGTATTCCACTTTAAATTTCCAATGTATGAGCTGGTGGCTCCCATCAAAATCAAATTAAACACTACTTGACCATTGTGAAATTATACAGACACTATCTTTTTCATGTTCTTTTGCAAAGTATCAAGTATTTTCTTGTACTTAAAATACAGCAAGTTTTCTAAACTCAATAAGTTGGAGAATCTGGGATTCCAGTGTGCTTAGTAATCAACATGCAGGATTTATGATTAGGGATTCACACATCATCTATAGGTGGCACTCTTTTCACATGTGCTATATAAATGACTTGTTCAGAAGGCTCAGTGTTACTGATGCCCAGCAGTTTATCCTCTGGGCCCACTCTAAACAGTCTTTTCCATTACTAAACAGCTTTAAGTCAACATGAGGAGAACTCTATCTTACCAAAACCTTATATCTTCTTTGATTTCATGGTGATTCTTTAGATAAATGAATTATGGTTAGTTTTTGTGATACTCTCATTAGTCTGATTTTTAAGTTGTAGCTGTCAAACTATATTAGAGTTTTAAAAAACTCTAATATAGTTCCCTAAGTAGAATTTTTCGTATAATTACTAAGTTCTTTTCCTTATATGTATAAAAAGTGTATTTCTAATAAAACAGATTTCAGCATCAATATTTCCTTTTGGTAAATATGCCCCAGGACTCTTCCAATAGAAGCTGCACACACACAAACACACACACACACACACACACACACACACACACACACACTCATTCATATAAGTCCTCTAACATAGACTTTGGTCAATAGAATGAAATTTAAAAACTTAAATAAAATTGTTTTAAGGAATTTTCTAAATGATGTTAAGGCAATTAAGCATGCACTGGTCCAAAATTTATGTCATATTTACTACAAAAGAAGACTTGTGGGAAGTTGTAAGTACATCGGACCTGCTCTCTCGTAATCAGGAGAGTCCCACTTGATGGAACTCTGACAACCGGTTACTTCTTCAAGACCGAGTCTCACTTCATTGACAATTTTCAATCGATAGTTATGGGTGGGGAGTTTCGACCCTGTTTTGATACTTTATTTTGACCAGTTTTCTTCATGTTTTTCTTTATCTTTAAATCGACTTGGAAAAAATTAAATTTTAAACTAATTGAAACATCACTTTGACAAAACCCAGTTGAAAGATGCATGAGTGAGTTCTCATTGGAAAAAGGACCACTAGCTTGATAAGTGCAATATGAACCTCCAGCTCGGCTGTAAGATATGTCATGTCTTTCTTGCTTTTTTTTTTTTTTTTATTTTTGGTTGGATAAAGATAATGGGGAAATCATTGAGGTTTCTGAATACTTAATTAGAAAGAAGCAAGTAGATGCAGACTGGCCCGCAAATGAAACTTCTGTAACATTTGACGTTTTATCTCTTAAAACACAATGCTTCCCATTGCTGCTCTTTTGCCAGATTTGGTTCCCTCTTTTTGACTTATGTAGAAAAGACATTTCTGGAAATGGAGTGACACGTTTATTATTGTCATGCTGTGTAACTTGCACTGAACTTGATTTAGGGGGAAGAGACCTTAAGGATGGAGGACATACTGAAAGTGATCGAGGAGGAAGGAGACTCGATTGCAGTGATCCTGTTCAGTGGGCTGCACTTTTATACTGGACAGCTGTTCAACATTCCTGCCATTACACAAGCTGGACATGCCAAGGTAGACCACTTGGTTCACTTCTCTCCTTGGTACTTTCCCAGAAAGTACTCTGCTCAAGAGTGTACTTTATATGTACTTTAAAGTATTGCAGGATTTATTTTCTTTAAAAATAACAAAATGTATTTGTTTGTTTGTTTGTTTGCTAGATTTTCCAGATTAAGACTTCTCTGTATACCCTTGGCTATCCTGGAACTTTTTCTGTAGACCAGGCTGGCCTCTTAAACATCTGCCCGCCTCTACCTCCCAGGTGCTGGGTTTAAAGGTGTGTGCCACCACCACCTGGCCAAGTCTTCAATTTTAAGAGATTATTATTACTATTGCTATGATTGGTGTAGTTCATCGCTTGTTTACATGACATCAGTGATCCAATCTCATTCCTAAAAATGCCATCTTCATGTGGGTCCCTAGTGTCCAGGATAAGCAAGCTTTGCATACATGATGTGGCTCTCAGACAGCAGAATGAGGATAAAATGCTAAGGGTCTACAGGACATGCAAGATCTTCTAAAAATCCCACTTTAGTACATTTCGTACTGTAACTCATTCTAAATGTGAACCAGCTCTCACTTAAAGCTACGTATTTCTAGATAGGGAAATATAGGCTCTATTAGCAGCTCATGTAGAGTTACCAGTAAGGTGACTTTTACCCAAGTGACTTTAAGGATGGCATTTAACTCTGAACAACTTTCTAGTTTTATAACACTATCCATAACAAAAGTGTTTCCCCCCTGCATATTATTGATTAAGTTATTTTGTCCATATATCATATCTCTGTGTATATAAATAAGTGATTTAAGGTATCATATCTTTTTATATCAGAGTATAAATAACTGATTTAATCTTTTAAAATTTTTTGGCCTATCAGAAAGAAATCAACTGGGAGAAGAATTCAATAGCCATAAGTTATATTTAAAAACCTAAGTAGCAGTTCTGTTTGATTATGCAATCAAGGCTTGTATTAAAAAAGGTGACAATTGAATTTTACTCTGAACATTAATAAGTTATAGGATTACTATATATGTGAGATCTAGCTAATATATGCAGTTATTGAAGCTAATGAATGGAACTAATGAAAAGGAATTTAGCACCGTCTTCAGTGGTCTCTAGGAATTTCCAACAAGGGCCTCCAGCTGATTTGATGGATAACTGTGAAAGCGGTGCATTACAAAAGATATAAAGATAATGTCTTCTTAATTTAGATATTAAATCTTAAGCACCAAAATAAAGGGTAGCCAATAAAACTTGTGTTTTAAAATGTTCTGCAAGTAATCAGCAACCTTGTTCCCTTAGTATGCAAGCATGTTTCATTAACCTCCTAGAAGTGAGACAAAAGGAAGAGAAGGAGGACCATGAGCTCTGCAGTCATACAGTCTGGGGTCCTCACACTGGCTGGGCCATTGCTGGGTTAGATGGTCCCCTGCATGTTATTGAACTTCTCTGAGCTTCTGCTTCAAAGTGCTAGTTCATCATAAAAGCATCTCCCTCATGCACTCAGGGTAAGGAATGTGGTGTTTAAAGTATGCAATGGCTGCCACTCAATTCTCCTGTGAAGCAGCATTCCCTCCCCTCTTCTCCCCACTTTTCCTCAGTGAATAAGAGATTATGGGAAATGCCTCAGATACAGACTGTATTTCCCATTGCAAATTAAAATAAGGGAGATAGAGAGGTAACCCCATGTTTAAGAGCAATTGGTTCTAGTGCAGAGGACCTAGACTTGGTTTCCAACACTCACCTGGGAGCTCACAGTCATCTGTAACTCCAGTTCCAGGGATCCAATGTCTTCTTTTAGCCTTTGAGGCACTAGGCATAAATGAAATACATATACATACTGTGATGGTTTGTATATGCTTGGCCCCAGGAGTGGCACTATTAGGAGGTGTGGCCTTGTTAGAGTCGGTGTGTCACTGTGGGTGTGGGCTTTAAGAACCTCACCCTAGCTGCCTGGAAGTCAGTATACTGCTAGCAGCCTTCAGGATGAAGATGTAGAACTATCAGCTCCTCCTGCACCACAACTGCCTGGGTGCTGCTATGTTCCCACCTTGATGATAATGGACTGAAACTCTGAACCTGAAAGACAGCCCGTATTAAATGTTGCCCTTCTAAGAGCTGCCTTGGTCATGGTGTCTGTTCATAGCAGTAAAAGCCTAACTTAAGACACATACACATAGGCAAAATACATAGGCACTCAAAATATAAATAAAATGTAAAAATCTTAGAAAATAAATGTGCTCACTAGGTTCTATGTTTAATTCTTGGTAAGGGATTAAGTAGCTGAAACCAGTCTCTAAGTGTGCCTTAGGCTGTCACTCATTTAACATATCTATAGAGCCAAATTCTCCTGGCACATTCAGCCAAATGAATGAGTGGAAAAATGAGCAGCTCCAATCTAAATGGAAGAATGTCATGGGAGCAAACTGGGGATACGGTTGACTTAGATTTACCCATTATCAAATTTATTTTAACAAATGTTTACCCTCTTGCTGTACAATTGCTCTCCTTCTCAACTGGAGTTGAGAAATTAGGCTAATGTAAAATTAGACGTATATAACTCTCCTGGGTGGCCAGTGAAAATCTAAAGCTCAAGAAAGAGACAGGGAGAAAATTAGAGCTGTCAATCAAGAAAGAAATTGACAATTCTAAGGGAGAGGGGGACTTAAAACAATCACTGTTAAGATTGAATAAGTGAGGCAAAAGAGAGGAAAGCTTCCAGCAATTAAATATAATAGCAGCTGGAAATGACAGGGAATGGAGTCAATGACTGGATTATGAAATACAAACTGCAAAAGCCCGGAGTAAAATAATTCAAAGTCACATGATAGGAAAGCAGATACACAAAGTATAGCATTAAAAACTGCATGTACAACAGCAAAACCACAAATCAGAAGTAGACGGCTTAAGGAGCTAGGTTGTACTTTGTAACTAATTTCACTATGAGTGTGCATAGTTCTCCGGGTCTCCTTAGGCAGCCACATCGCTGCGGTGTGATAGATAGACCTTTCAGGTCATACCGAGGAGGCTCTTTCTCCCAGCAGATTTCCTGGTCCTCTGGCTCTTCCAGTCCTTTGCCCTTCTGCACACAGTGTTCCCTGTGCCTTGGGTGTAAGAGTTGTCTTGTATCAGTTGGGACCAGGCACCCCATACTCACTTCTTCTCTCCTTTTCAGTAGATGTGCTAACATGGAGGGAAGAAATCTCAAGGGGACCTAACTATAGACAAAGGACTACAGAGAACTAAAAAATTCTGAGAGCAGGAGAAATATTCTTCCTCAGGGATGAGCTCTCTAGTTCCTTTTACCAGGTGGTCAAACCTAAAATCATACATATAAAAAGAGCACTAAACAAACTGAGCAGGCTATGTTCGTATATTTGATATGTGTCTCTATGTGTGCCCACACATATACAGATGCACATGCACACAAATGGGTCAACTAATCCCATTTATAGGGGAGGAACTCTTGTGCTTTAATTGCTACCTGGTGCCCCCATTCTAATGCGGTCACAATTAGTATTATTTAGTAATTTGTGAATGTGGAAAATATATCAATATTTAGAGGTTAGAACTTTAGTTCTAAAATTCTCATAACTTTACCAATATAAGTCACGTTGAACCCTTTGGCTCTTTATAGAAGTAGAAAGCTTGTGTATGGATAGACATTTTGTGCTTGGCTTATTACCAGATCCTAAGACTAATTGATCTATGCTGTATTCCGTAGATCTTGCTCATTTATATTTCCATTCTCATACAATATTAACAGGAAACACAGCACAACCTTTATATTTGTGGGAGAGCAGATAATTGCCCCACTCCCTTTTCTATTTGAAGCCTGTAACTATACATGCTACTTAGGCTGTTATTACAAATTACTTAGGGTAACCCTCCATCACATTTCTGGTACATCTGTTAATTAGGTTCCCTGGATCATGCGTTGTGTCTGAATTCAGTCATAATCAGCAGGATCCACTTTCCTGTGGACTTATGTAAATTTGGTGCACACCCCGAGCAGTATGATTCAGAGCATCTGTTTCCGGATGCACCCGACAACAAGCACTGTTGCCAATTTTGGTATCAGCTATTCAGTGACCTGATTATTCATCAGTCAGAATCTTCCAAATACACGCTTTCAAACACACGCGATATTCCTTGGGTACTTTTTTTTGTGTGTGTGAAAAGCTTTTCTTTTTAAGGTTTCCCTCTGCTTGCTATTAGATCTGCAGTTCTCTGACTTTCTATAGCATAGTGATAACATGGTTGCCCAAGACATACTATTCAAGGTAGCAAGGAGGAAGAATGGAGGCTAGGGCAGATTCATCTGTCTCATGTGTCCCTTCTATGTGAAGTGCTAAGTTTTTTCCACGTTCATGAAAGCAGAATCTATTATGCAGCTAGTTATGAGTGGAAGACTTAGGCTGAAGGTTTATGAATTAAACTACAGACTAATGTACCATTTAGTAATTTATTTCTCCAAAGTCTCAGTGCAAACTTCTTGAGCTTCCTGTCCTCCATCAAGTGTCTTACACATGTTTTCTGGCAAATAGTGGGTATCAAATGATTACACATCAAACAGGTAGACGAATAAATGAGTTGCTCTAGTCTCTCATCTCTTTTACACTTTGCAGTAGCACACATATGTGGATGCTCACGTATTTGATTTGTGAATGCAGATGGTGGATTCAAAAGATTCTGCAAACCATCTCTTTTTATGTAACAGTTTTTATTTTGGCATGTGAATTACGCGTCAGGCCCAACCATAAGCTCTTTCAATTATTAATACGTATTAATAGCAATTACAGTCCAAGCAGAGTTAATAAAGTTGAATTAATTCTCAGTCATTCGTGTAGTTCTAGTTACCATTTAAGAGTCTGGAGAAGAAGAATCATTTGAGTCCAGCAATTTAGGGCCATCCTAGACAACATCAGAAGACCCCATCTCTTCAAACCAACATGGAGTCTCGGGGAAGACAAATAAAGAGCCATGGGGAGAAAGATGAAGACAAGGCAGTCTGAAGAGATGGCTCACTGGATAACAACACTAGTTGAGTAAGCTGAGGATCTGAGTTCAAATCCCCATGTCAAAATGGTGGCCACAGGTGTTTCTGTCACCCAATCAACATAAGGAGGAAGAGACAGAAGGATTCCTGTGGCTTGCTGACCAGCCATCATAGTTCATTAAAAAAAAAAAAAAAAAATGACAAGCTTGAGTTCAGTGAGCAACACTATCTCCTAGAAATAAGGTGGAGGTGATTGAGTAGGACTCTCGACATGTTCCTCTGACCACTGTATATGTGCACAGATGTGTGCAATGCACACACACACACACACACACACACACACACACACACTTAATTCTGAATACTAAATGATGAGGAAAAATACAGAACCCCGATAAATATCTAACTGGTAAAATCAATTTATAAAAATTCAATGAAACCAGCCAGGCCGTGGTGGTGCATGCCTTTAGTTCCAGCACTTGGGAGGCAGAGACAGGAGGATTTCTGAGTTCGAGAGGCCAGCCTGGTCTACAGAGTGAGTTCCAGGACAGCCAGGGCTATTCAGAGAAACCCTGTCTCAAAGAAAAGAAAAAAAAATTCAATGACACCAAAGCAACATCCACATATGAATGGTCACCAGAACTATTCATTTATCTTGAGCATAAATCCAATTTTTCTTTGAAAAGCTTTACCTTCTGTGAGTTCAATAATAAATGATTGACTGGGATTTCGACCAAAACCTTGGCTACAATGGTTGGCATCAACTTCCAGGAACAGTTACTGTGCCATATCAATAATGCTTGTGTCGAGCATCAAGACTTGAAGTCAGTTTGAATGCATTAATAATAAACTATCACAAATAATGTATCGGTGTCACATTAAGGGACAAAAATCAAACCTTTTTCCCTTGTGTCATTTAACCAAGCGAGATTCCCAGATTTGAATTCTCTATTCATTCTCCCTGTGTCTTCCGTCCAGTCTGAATCTATGCCCTTTGGAAACTCTGCCTTGTGAATGTGTCCCTGTATCAGTCTGTCTGTCAGAATGTGTCTGTACTTAACAAAGGACTTTACTCTTTTCATTTAACACCACAGAAAGAATCACATGGGGGAAGGAATGAGAAACCTTAAAGAAATCTTTAACAGAGTTTTACAAAGGATTAAGTCACTGACTCCAGCTCACCCCAACCCGCCCAGACAACGCACAGTATTGCAAATAGCATTGTCTTAAAAGCAGGATCTGTACACTGCTTAGCTTACAACATTTGTGGTGGATGATTTTAACTTTATAAGGATGCTTCTGGCCTTCGTTGTCTATTTTCAGCATATGGTTATCATAACACACATATAAATATATATGCATTAACCTTGAGTAGGGAGCATGGAAGACACCTATGTATTAGTTTAGGTTGTAAATGTTGGTTACTTGGGAAATCCCAGGCAAATGGGGATTGTTATTAAATATTCTCTTAATGGTGAGTTAAACAAAGAGAGTAAATATGTAGTAGGATGGCAGTCTGAATTCTTAAGTGACCTCAAAGTATATTATTAACTCTGTCTGTGAGGTAAGACAGAAGCTCTTGTCTCTTAGAGTATTAGACATACTTTTATAATATTGCATTTTATAATATTGAGATGTTCATTAAATGAGATAGTTATATCTAAATATGCAAACACACATATTTTTATATTATATTACATGTATATACATATAAATAATGAATTGGAAAGATGTGCATGAACGGTTTTTTTGTAACCCAGTCTGACAATGTTAATGATCCTCCTGTCTCAGGCCAGATATGTGCCCACCTGACTGATGATGAAAAGAGTGCTTATAGGAAAGAATTAACCTGTTATCCAAGTATTTAAAAATTATGATTTTATTATTATTTAATATTATTACCCACTTTTACTAAAAAATTTAAGTTACAGTTTACTTGAGAAGATCTTAGAATTTTGCCATGGAATTCTCTGTAGTAAAGTGGCGTATATTTATATCTTTTACTCATCAGTAAATATTTTAATGGGGTATTATAATAATAGAATGCAAACAAGGAACACTTAACACAGCACGGTGTGCTGAGGTGACCTTCTTTGAGAAGACAAGACAAAGCCGGTTCTCTCAACATGAGCAGATATTTTCTAGCTGTGACCTTTTCTGTCAGGGCTGGATGTATAGTAGGACCTATTCTCAGAAGTGTAAAGTATTAATAGGTTTGCAAGGAAGAAATGGTTCTGTATAAATTTAATTTTAGAGCTCTAGAAAAGAAAAAATAAGACAGTGCGTGAAGAAGGCAGAGTCAGAAGCAGCTTCTCACAAGCCATGCCAACTACGTGGAGACCCACGGAAGCCACTGCAAGGCTTCGGCTATTTAAGAAGGAAGATCTATTTTAATTTTTGAAAGAAAATTTCAACCTGCCAGGGTGAAAATAGACTGGAATGGAATAAAAGTGGGCACAATGAAATAGTACATTATTATCTTCGCAAAAACATGAAGACTATCATCGTGGTGCACTTCAGAGTATTTTTTTTTTTTGATCTATTGAGTAATCATTCTTCTCTTCTATCCTTCTCTTATAATAAAAGTGGGTTTTAAAATAATCACTGAAAATTGTTTCTACACTGAATTCCTGACATATGATCTAGACTTGAATTAGTCAAGGGAATTCAAGGAAAAGCAAATTGAAAATGTGTATTTATATACATATGCATGCACATACATATAGGTGTGTATATGCATGATTAAGATAATTAAAAATGTTTCAGTTACACTTAAAATGGTTGCTAGAAGAACACCAGTCTTTTCTTTTATAAGGAGAGAAGTAAAATTTAAACAGACTATCTCATTAACTCTTGTCTTTGGAATGGTAGAAGATTTTTGTGCTACACGAAGAAAATTATCCATACTCATAATTCTGCGCATTTGAGATCCAGAAATTACTAAGTCCAAATACATTGGTAAAGATTAGTACCCAGGAATCTAAAGCTATAGAGCTGTTTCTATGTCGGCTGTTTTATTTAAGACTTGATTGAGAGGACCATATAAAATAAAAGTAATTAATGCCCAGTGGAAGAGTATTCTAGACTCCAGATGTTGTTTTAGGATTATAGGTCTGGGAAAAGCAAACCTCCTAGTTGTCAATCAGGATTTGTGATAGTGCATCCATTCTTACTGAAGGCACGAGGAAGAAGGACTTCTCTGGTATCAAACCACATTTACCTGTTAACTCCTGGACCATCTGAAGGAGATGTTATAGTCAGAAGATTTTGTCTATGTTTCTTTTTGCTGTTTTAGATGATACAAATTATATAATTAGTTGTCTAGGACTCAGAGTTGTTCCCCTAATATTATATTTTTCTTCCCTCTTTACTAATCAAGAAAGACTGATTTGTCTTTGTTATAACTAAAAAATTAAAAATTCCAATATAAAATGTAGACACCCATGTATATAACCATTTTAACTTATTTACTATTATAATAATGAAAACCTGTGGAATTCTATGAGTATCCGGCAAAAAGAAAGAAAGAAAGAAAGAAAGAAAGAAAGAAAGAAAGAAAGAAAGAAAGAAAGAAAGAAAAGAAAAGAAAAGAAAAGAAAAGAAAAGAAAAGAA
>NC_034592.1:30665034-30673892 GCF_900095145.1 Mus pahari
AAAAAAAAAAAAAAAGTTAGATGAGTTACAGAATGCTCATTTACTCACAAAATGTATACATAAGGGAAGGTGGAAGGTGGTGACCAAAAAAGAACATTAAATTATATATAACAAGTCTTATTCTATTCGTTTACTTTCCTTTTTTTTTTCTTTCTTTCTTTCTTTCTTTCTTTCTTTCTTTCTTTCTTTCTTTCTTTCTTTCTTTTTTTTTAATGCACGCGGCACTTTTCCTGCACTTAGGCATGTAAGCCAGACGTGTGTCTACTATCTTCTGCCACTGTCCTGTCAGATGTTTATGGGTCCCTATATAGGCAGACTGAACCAAGCCCAGGTCCTCTGCAAGAGCAGCAAGTGCTCTTAACCCCTGAACACCACTGAACTGTCTCTCCAGAACCTGCTCTGTCACCTTCCTGCCTCAGCACCTGTCTTGGAAATGAAAGCATTCATCCTCAGGGGCAGTTTAAAAAACTGGCTCTGATGGAATAAACTTCGGAGAGGTCTCTTCAAGGATTATGTATAGATTTTTAATACAATATCATCATATTTAGTGTATAATTAAAAACAGAAAATAAAGAAAAGTTGCTTGGGGATTTTATTACTATGATTTGTACAGAAATCACCCCAAAAATATCTTCTGAAAGGATGTTTCTTGGCCTCTCATCAAGGTGGGCATTTCTGCAGATAGAGATGTCATTACTAAGTAAAGAAAAAATTAAAAGTCTTTTTCCCACCTGTGACAGAATCTTTACAGTTAAATGTCCTTTGTCTTTATTCCCTGGTTTGACCCCTGCCTGATCAACAGGCAAAAGCCTGCTCTAGAGATTTTCCTTGTTGCTTTCATTCAATTAGTAAACATATAATTACCTATCAACAATTACAAGCCATGATATTTTAAATAAAAATTACTATTTGCAAATATCTCAGGAAAAAAACTGAAAGTTTGGATCATGATTTGTGCATTGAAATGCTAACCTTAGAACTTTCTCAACCGCATACTCTGCGCTGTCCTTGGTGCTGAATCTAAACCACAGTTGATCATAGTATGATTACTGCATTCCTACAAGAGGAAAGTGAAATATTTCTCCCAGGACCAACTCATATGTTACTTTCCTGAACTTAGGGCAGTGGTTCTCAACCTGTGGGTTGTTAGATCCTTTGAGGATCTAACAACACTTTCACAGTGGTCACCTAAGACCATCAAAAAGCATAGCTATTCACATTATGATTCACAACAGCAGCAAAATTACAGTTATGAAGTAGCAATGAAAATAATATGCTAGTTGTGAAGTCACGACAACATGATGAACTGTGTTAAAGGTTAAGGTCACTTTTTTAGAGATCTTGAACGTGAAATTCTTAACCTTCATCGTGAAAGTTTTTGTATCTCTGTGTCTGGAAGAATGTATGAGAAATAATATATCATTGGATTCTTTTTGTTCTGCTTTACAATTCTTTCAAGTATAGGAGGCTTACATCAGTAGAGTATCAATGACTAACTCCGCAAAATTCATAAGCTGCAGACTGTGCTTTCCATAAAGTGATTTATTTTAAGTACATGCTAGATCTGGAAATAGATATGTGTGTGCAATCAACAAAAGTGTTGGTCAGGAAAGTTGATGGATTACAGTATTGCATGGGGAACAGAATTTTAAGTATAATTATTTTCAGGAAAATGGCAAATAGTGTCTAGCTATCCTAAAATTGTGATCTGCATGCTCATGTTAATTTTAAGATCCTTTTCAAAATCAGGAATATTCCATTAGGTCATTAAAAATTAAATGAACTAAACTAAACATGAAAAATTACCTTAAGCTATTTTCTCACTTAAGCCAACTGAAATAAATAAATTACAAAGCTTAAGCTCATTTTTTGTTTGTAGGCCTAATATAGGGCAAGAAGATGGTGCCACTGAGTCTGTTTTCTTGCTTTTGTACATATGAGATTAAATAAATAATGGAGCTCAAGTATAGCTAGTGGTAGAGTTCTAGTCTTGAATGCATGTGTCCTAGAGTTCTATGCCCACCACTGAAGAAGGTTGGGGAAATCATTAATTAGGGAGTATAAGTGACATAATTGTGAGAGAGGTTTCCACCTGAAAATTATGCCATGCTGCAGAGCCTCTGAATTAATTTGCTTCTCCTGTCTCCTGAGTCCATTGGTCTTACTCTCTAAGGGGCATTTATTTGCCTTATTCCTTCAAACATTAAACTTCACTAAATACACACTAGAAAGATATCCCTTCTCTCATTTCCATTCATTTTCACTTCTAGGTTTGCCATGCACAACATATGCTATGAATTGAATCCATGGTCTCATGCTACCTAAAGGCTTTATCACAAAAACTCAGCGTTAGCCTTTTAAGAATAAGACTAAAGAGATGACTGTTGAAAGATGATTTTGTGCCCTGAGTAAAGGTTGGCTTTGTGTTATTCAATTGCCGATTTTTGTACCAACCGGGAGTTGAGTACGTGCTGGACTTTGTTGTTTTTATGAAGCATCCCCTGTCTCACTGTTTTGTAAACATTCTTCCCCGTCACCTTCTGATTGGTTAATACGAAACTAAATCAGCCAGTTATCTGGGCAGAAGAGAATTGGGTGCGAATTCCAATGTCAGTCAGGAGATCCCAGAGAGATAAGAGGGGAGAGTGAAATACCAGGAGGAGAAGAAGGCGTGGGAGACCATGTGGAGGTACCAATAGGATTTGCCATGAGCTTATGGTGAGAGAGCAGCTATGATGAAATACATGGACCAGAAGAAGTCAGTGCAAGAACAGATAGCAAGTCACAGATCTTGTCACAGATCACTTGTCTGTGTATTGTCAGCCTAGTCAGGCTAGAATAGCTGCCCAGCCAAGGCTTGAATCTTGTTAATAAAAGTACAAGGTCTCTGTGCCTTTATTCAGGAGCTAAAACAGGCTAGAGTAGGTGTGAAATTGCACCGTAGTTATTTGAAAATAAGGATGTATAGGAAATCCCCCAAGAATTATTTTAATGGATGAGTATCTCTGGAAAATTATGCACCTTACAAGTGAGAACAGAGTAATAGCTGCTACTTCCGGTAATATACTATGATTTGGGTGCTTGCTAGCCAGTGCATTTTCTCAGAAAACCCATTAGTGACCCTTTCATCAGGGCTCAGATGAGAGAACTGTTTCTGCAAAAGCACTTGCCCTGCCCACTTAAGCAGATAATGAAAACGGGTGTCCGAGTCTACTTACAGATGATTCCAAAGATGTTTTCAATGGCTGCTATGGACAATCTCTTTTCACTAGACTACCTCTTTTTATTCATTACAATTAATCCTTCAGTGGCAAAGAAATCTCAGAAGGTAGGAAAGGCAAAGTAAAAATAAGTAATTATTATTTCTTATCCTCTCTTTCCTTGAGTATTAGGTTAGTCCCAATTTTCAAGGATAGGAAAGAGAAAGTATTCCAGGTAAGGTTCTTATCAGTGCCAGCATTCAGAAATGACTTCCCAGACTCTCAGAAACACAATCTCCAACTCATGTGGAAAGATCTTAACACATGGTACTTCCATCCATTCTGATGGGTATCTCATGCAGCTGCCCTACTAACAACAGCCCTGGATGACAGTCTACATATCCCATCCACCTGCATTTCTTCAGCACTTTATGTGGCATCCGAAAGACTTCCTTCTAATTAAAACTGAGCAAGTCTTTAGAGGACTAGATGAGAATTACAAAATCCTCCACAGATTTGCAGCAGGAAGTCCCTGGACACTTCTCAGGAACTGGGATACACAACACATCCGATAAACTTGGTTCTCTCGTCTGTGTGTTGACCTTTCCCTTCTGGGAAGATTGGCCTTCAAGGGCATCCTAGAGAGAAGACTGACTGGGGGAAACGACTCTCTTTAAATTAGGCAGTTAGTGTGGACATGAAAGCATTTGACTATTAAATACTGACAAAGGAAAGAACACACTAATACACAAATACACATTTCATGCATCTCATGATAACAGGACAAAATTGATACACATGCACATTGTAATTTGTTTAAAATTTGGCCAATATCACGGATGGACTCCACTCTCAATGCTGAGTCTCTTGCTTTCCTTTGTGTCTCTCCTCACATTTAAGGACAGAACCACGGTACTAACTCTTCTTTACCAGTTTACCTCCAAGAAGTCTCTGACTATGTAAATCCCTTTTCTAGAAAACTGAATCTTAAAGGATAATTTAGATTACATAGATGTTCATGTCAACAAAATGTACATGTGCTCTTCCTATGGAAGAGACAGCATGCCCAAGGTTCCTAAAAGTTATAATAGCTTGGCCACTGCTGCATCTCAGTAAGGTTTCCTTATCCACATTTGGTGTTCTAGGGATTTCGGCCAAAACCAAGCATTTGGTGGGATTGTTCCCACCTCTTTCTAACCTGGGTAAACAACCTGACACTCTCAATAGGTCATTTTACATCATGGCGACTGTTGGTACAAAGATTTTAAATATATATATATATATATATATATATATATATATATATATATATATATATCTGAAAGCAGCTTGACTCCAATGAAATGCCCATACTGTGTTGCTTTAATTTGCACAGCTTAACTACTTCATGAAGATTTTTAACTTTCATCTTTAGATTTATCCTTCCACATCAAAAAGAGTATAAAAATAAGATGGTTGAAACATCCATTTCAAATCTCATTTAGATTTTAAAGCAAACAATTTTTTTTTTTTGAGTTTGGATATTGTAGGTTGGCCTCAAACTTCCAATCCTTCGGCTTTAATCTCCCAAGTGCTGGCATTATAATCATGCACCATTATATTTGCTAAAGCACCGTTTCTACTGCAATAAGCCCTTTGATTTTTGTGTATTCCTTTCTCAAGGCAAACTCTCTCTTGTTCTCTCTCTCTCTCTCTCTCTCTCTCTCTCTCTCTCTCTCTCTCTCTCTCTCTCCTTTTTAAATTCAAAACACTTTCTTACTGGATTTCTTATCTTTAAAATTAAGCTCCCTGGGACAGGCAAGTCACAGAGCAATGTTCACTTTATCAGGAACTGTTGTCCGCTCTGCAAATACATTGCTTAAATACCATCAATCGATACATCTGGGACAATGGGAACTGTGGAATCAATTTAGCAAGTAGAGTGAGTGTTACCTAGTAACTATGCACTTATGTATTAAAATATTTCTTTTTAAATCATCAGACTTCAATATCAGGGTAACTGTTTGAGACATAATCCCAGCTTCCTCCATTCGGTTTTAGTTGGCTACTGACCTTCAATGTGAGCATTTAGAATTCATCATCAGCCAGATCTCTGCTGGGATAAAAGATTGGGGGATTTATTTTCTATAATGTACATTATTTGTAGTTTTCAGCTTCTGCATTACTTACAAGAGCCTAAGGTCTAATACAACCTTGACTAGCAGAGTTCCGCGTACAAAAAAAGTGCACGCTGAGTTATTTTGCGATGCAACTTGACTTCTAAAAACTATTTCCGCAGTTGCATAAGAAAGACTACATCTCATCCCTAAAGACTCAATGTTTTCACATCTGTTTTAATACTGAGGAGCCGCTGTTCCCATTGAGCTGTTTGTGTAACTGAAAGCATTATGCCCCTCCACTACAAAAGAGTAGATAGCCCTAGGTACTGTTTGGAAAGAATTGTGACCCACAGAATTACTGACTTTTGGTACAAAAGAGGCTTAATATAGAATGTAATACTAATACCTCCCCATACCAGAGAGATGAAAAAAAAATGATAACAAAGGAGAGGTCATATGAGAGTCTTGGTAAAGTTGTTATGGATAAAAGGAAATATTTTGTGGATTCTGACTAAGATGATTGACAGAGATGGTGGGATGATAGGAGGCACTCTTATAGGACTGCTAGTTTGCATTTGTTTATGTGTGTGTGTGTGTGTGTGTGTGTGTGTGTGTGTGTGTGTAGAGAGAGAGGGGGGGTGATTACACTGTGTAACACTGTTTGACAAAAATCTGTCAAATATGTGCCAGGCTAGCTTCTAATTTACAGAGTATCTTGGATTAAAGGCATATGCCACCACACCCAGTCAGATCTTGATTTTTGGTATTGTTCTTAACATGGTTTCTGTGCATGACTGTATCAATAAGGGAGTGAATTTTGGAATTAAATGTTCTAATTCTGAGACAGGAAACCTTATTAACTTCCATCCTCTACTCCACTCCTACCTCTCTCTAATAATTTAGCAGACCTCTAATTGTGAAAATCATTGCAAAACCCAACATCAGACTTTACCTCACAGACCTGTGTTACTAACCCACCACATGTCCATATATCTCTATAAAGTCAAGCTGCATGTTTACAGGTATGTATGCACGTATAAATGTACACAGAAACTTTCTTATTTTGAAACAAATTTTTCCATCACACAGTTATCTTCTTATAAGAATATTGTTCTAATTAAGTACACAGTATTACCTGGATTTTGAGTCAAGTTGAGAAGGCTATACAGAAATCTCAAAGACTTCATTGCCCTCGAAGCCATTTTATAATCAACCAAGACCACAATCAGCCTTGAGGGAACTGAGGAGACTAGGGGCATGCCTAGTACAGTGCTAGTGGCACTGGAGATAGACCTGCCTCATTCAACAGAGATTGGTACAGCACCTGGCAGTGAACATTCAGAGGCTGGTTTTACCAATGGATAGAGTTACCCTTATATGTGCTAATAAAGACCAGGTGGCCACATCTCTAAGTTGGAATGCAGCCGGATTAGCACACTGGCTGTTTGTCCACCTCATTTGTGAGTTTACAATCCTTATGCTCATATAAAACACACCTGGTGAATACCAGCCCCGAGTATTGATGTAAACCCCTGTCTTGTGTTCTGCACAATTCAGAGGGCTTTCTTGAGTGAAGAAGGAAAATACCAAATAATAGTAAAAACTTAGCATATTGCAGAACTTCCAAAATTGTCAAAACTATTCTTAATCGCCTTCAGTTATCTCATTCTCTATATTGTTTATTAAATTCGGAAGAGATGGAGATGTGGGTGTTCAACCTGCTCTGCATTCCTCTCCACTGATCAGGAAAGATTGTTGGTGCTGTGTGAAAGAGGATTACAAAAATCAAACTCATGTGGTATTTACCAGAGAGTAATGCAGAACATCTTGAACTTGCTGTTTTTAACTAAAATACGCCATTTTAAAAGATGCCCTCAGAGGAAAAATAACATATAATAAAACCATATCCAGATCAAACCTCAATGAATTCTCATTTGTGATTCAGCACTGGGCTTTTCAGAGGTCTCTATTTCTTTAACCATTTGCTTTAAGCCATGCTCAGCCATGTTCAATGTCATTTTGGGATATGACACTGGCTGCAGGTCCATCCATAGCAAGCAATTTGAGGTTGAGCACTTTACCTTAAAACATACACATCTTGGGACATTGCTCATGGCAAATACTAAACCAAACCCAAACAGCTCCTAGGTTTTGATTTCACTGCCAAGATTGAGTGCCTAAGTGACAAGCCTGTGGTCTTTGGGAAAAGGAAAGATGATGTAAGTATTGTAGAAGGCATGAAACTCTTTGAGTCCAAAAGTGGCAAAGCTCTCAAGAATGATCATTGGACGATGGACAGCTCTGACTCTTGGGACTTGGATGTATCTGAACTACCAGGACATTCCTTGGGTAGCTAAAGGGAGCTTCCCACTTCCCATCTGTTTGTATTAAGCCAAGATTTTGTGTCCTCATTTAAGTTTTTTGGGGTCTCAACTCTAGCTGAATTTCAGTGTTAAGTATATGAATGTAAATAAAAACTATTTTATAAAGAAACTCCAACATCAGATGAGAATAACGACTGGCTGTTGCATGATTTTGTTTATTCTTTTGCTTCATTTATTTAACACTTTTACTTATTTCATCAGTACACAGAACTACAAGATTGGAGATTTGCATAAGAGTATATAAATAGGGGATGTATTGGGAATGGTGCCTATCTTTGGAACATAATCTGAGCCATCCAGGCCCATTTGTTTCCTTTGGCTATAACTGAATAGTATACCCTATTCATAATTCATTCATAAAGGAATGTTGTTCTATTTAAATTGTGGTTCTAAAGGTTGAGAAGTCCAAGATCAGTCCCAGGGATTCTTGGGAACTGCCTTTTTGCAGTTTGTTATACCCTAGCAGGGGGCATCACCAGGAAAACAGCAAGGACAAAGCTCTTTTGTTTTTGGTTTTGTTTTTGGTTTTGGTTTTTACCACAGAGCACATTATGATTTCAGCTAATATTAACTACTACCGAATGACTCCACCTCCAAATGTCATTTATATATGAATCTCAAGGTAAAATTCACAGCCCTTCAACTTTGAGGGACTCTAAGATCAGTTTCAGCAAAATAAGGAGGGAAAGGATATCAAGGAAAACATAACTAAAGGGATAGTAGGGCCCCTGAGCCACGACAACTAGAAAGGACCAGTTTACAGATGCTCAAGAGACACAGAAAAAACTACTACAGCTTGCACCCTGATCTTAACAGGAGTTTTTCAGAGGGAAAGCAGGATATCCTTTGAAACTGTGGTTTATAAAGTTCTCTGGAAAAATGCAGATCGAAAGGATTTGCATTTAAGAAATAAATGACTAGAATTATTCAAGGACGGCTAGAAAGTAAGGTACTGTGTTGGCCAAGCACAACTGTATTCCATCTAATTATGTCAGAGTGCTTATGCAATAACCATCTATGGTATAGTTGGTATAAAATCCTGTTGAAAAATTGTGACTTAAAAACATTGTATAAACTAGGAAAACAAGCTTTGAGGTCTTCTATTTCTTCTTCCTCTTCTTCTTCCTCTTCTTCTTCCTCTTCCTCCTCCTCCTCCTCTTCTTTTTCTTCCTTCT
>NC_034592.1:30673917-30678611 GCF_900095145.1 Mus pahari
TTCTTCTTCTTCTTCTTCTTCTTCTTCTTCTTCTTCTTCTTCTTCTTCTTCTTCTTCTTCTTCTTCTTCTTCTTCTTCTTCTTCTTCTTCTTCCTTATCTTCTTCCTTTTCTTTGAATCTCAAGTCATCTACTCCATTTGAAAATTGTGGAAATAGCTGAAGGAGGGCTCAGTTTTAGTTTTGTTTTAAGATGCTGCCATCTAGTGACTCGTCTGTAAAATTACACGTTGACCGTCTCTTTCAAATTTGTAACTTGCTACAGTCCCCACTTTAATAATTTATGTTGTCTGCCATCCATACAAAAGAATTGTACATTCAATAAAATGTACTGTGAGAGCCTGGAGTGGTTTTCTGATACGATGCCACAGCTGTGACCACAGGGGATTAATAACAGAATCTGGTACGTGAACTTGGTGCCTTCCTCATAGTCCATACTTTATGAATAATTTATCATGAAATAAAGTACAGATTTTTCTTTGAGTGTTCTAAGAAAGTTAAACTCTTAACAATGTATAAAAAGGTGAGTTTGAAATTTTCTCTTGTTCAAAAACTACTCCTCTAATTAGAAATGCAAGTGAGTAGAAAGAGCACTTAAGTTTCACAATTTCTGATTTTTCCACATGGAATTTCAATCATATGGATATCTTAGAATTCACGGTAACAAACATGAGTGTCTATTATGCTTAATCGTGAATCTACAAGCCAAGATTATGATGACCTCTAAGTCTGCTTGTTGTGAACTACTTGTATTGCTTCCCAGTCAGTTTCAAAATGTGTATTCCCATAGAAAAGGCCTTGCTTATATATATATATATATATATATATATATATATATATATATATATATATATATACACATACACACACTGCAATTTGAAGTTAGAAAAACGGTACAAATTCATCTCATAGCATTAGAAGAAAACAATGAAATAAGTTACACATTCTAGATAAGGTGTTTCTTTTGTTAAATAATAGATGTAGTCACATGATAATAAGTATAGTTTTGTGAACAGAATTTCCAGGAATAAAAGTTATACATGAGTTAAGAATTCTACAAAGCTGAATAGAATAATGACTGGAAAGATCATCTGAGATTGTGAAGAGCTTGGATGTGGTAATTTTGGAGGACAATAATCTTAGCTATCTTCAGTCTCCTTAATAGCCATTCATTGCTCACCTCTGTGTGTGTCCTGCCATCCTTGTGACTACCAGGTGGAGTATTTGGGAATGTGCTAACAAAAGCAATAAGCTTCCACCAGCCCACAGACTTAGAATGTCATTAGATAGCACCTGGGACCTGTAACAGAGATTTTTCTATTTTCTTACAATACCCTGATATTTCCACGAAGTACTTGAGAAAGTGACATGATTTATGGCTTTCTTTTGTTCTGTTACTGCAGGAGTAACTTGAATGAGGTACTAGCATGAGACTCTTATACCCAACGTTGCCCCATTGGGTGGTTGTTGGAGAGTTCATTTGAGAGGTTGGACTTACCTTGCACTGATGGATGGATGTTCTATGGGTTTGTTTTGAGATGATAGTTGAGATACGGTTCAGTTTGGATTCTATTTGTATTTTGTTTCTGAAGCATTTGGTTCAAGGTTAACTGTTTAGATATTTTCCTGGAAGATTCAGTTACAGGTATTTGGTTTGTTTCTGGTTTTAGATTTGTTAATTTGCTAGAATTTGGATTTTTCCTCCAATATCTAATTTTGTCTTTTACTTGGCCTGCCAATCAGAAACTCCATATTATACATCCAATTGTGAGGAAAGTCCAGAAAGATACATTTATCCTTGGGATGGAAGGAATTTTACTGGCTCAGCTGGAAAACAGGCATAAGAACTGATCACCCGGTATCTTGAGTGTCCACACGTTACATGTAAATGTCCAACATGTAAATATCCAGGGCAAGTCTGAGATACAGTGGAAGAAAAGGACAGGATGAGTGATACTGAGGGAGTGTCTGCCAAATGTACCATGCGGATTTCGCCCAAAGTGCAGGTCCCTACCCAGCAGAGAGGAGCTTGTAATGTTCAGGACAAAATGGAAAAACAGATTGAATGAAAAAGGAAGTATTTGGAGAGAAACTGTGATTTGGTATTTTTCCCCATTTTATGTTTGATGGTTTTATTAATTCAACTTTGGAAAAAGTGGACAACTAAAGACAACTTGGCTTACCATTTCCTTGAGGGAGAACATATGATATTTCTGGGTTCATGTTTATTTGATGGAGGTTTTCTTTGTTCTTTTCTCTTTTGTTGTTGTTGTTATTGCTGTTTGTTGATTTTATTGCTCTGTTTAAACTTTTATCTCATCTTGGTTTACTTCTGGAAATTCATTTTCATCTAGAAATTTGACAACTTCTTTAGATTTTTTTTCCAACTCACTGGAATATCTTTCAAGATAGGGCCCAATAAGCTTTGAATTTCCATGGCAACTGCTGTAATGGCTACCTTTCATTGCTAATTTTATCGATTTGGATCTGTTCTCTATCCTGTTTGGTTAGTTTGGCTAAGGCCTTGTTAGTCTTATTTATCTTTTCAAAGAACTTACTCTTCATGTTATTGATGCTTTGTATTTTTTATTTTGCTTTTCACTGCCCTGATCATAATTCCTTCTATTGCTGTTATATGGCCTTTGTTCTTTTCCCAGTACTTTTAGATCTCTCTTATTTCTCTTCTTTTTCCTTACTTATTTCATTTTCCCTTCCTTCCTTTCTTTGTCTTTAATTTACTTCATTTCATTTACATTTTTAGTTTGTTTTTTTTTTATTTTTAAATATATTCAATCAAATTTCCCTCCCTCAAACTCTTCTGGATTCCCTCCATCCACCCAACTTCGTGTTCTTTCTCTTTTTAAGTCATAGAATTTTTAAAAAGACAAACAACAGGATCAACTACAAAATACTTGATTTCTTTCCATAAGCACATAGAGCTACAAACATCACTCATATGAGTTTAGAACCTGTTTTGTTATCATTTGAGTCGATTCTAGTAATGGTTTTATTTTTTATTTGATTTCTCCAAGAACTCACTCAATGTTAAATGGTGTATTATTTAATATCCATAAGTTTCTGTAGGGTCTAGAGTTTTTCTTGTTGCTGTAGTCCTAATGCACTGTAGTCAGATGGAATATAAGCAATTATTTAAAATTCATTCTATTTATTGTACTTGATTTATATTCTAATACGTGATGTGTTTAATGCAGTGTTTGAATGGCATGTTATGTAAATGTCTGTTAAGTTCATTTCATTTAATTAAAAAATTCCCGTATTTATTTATTACTTAATTAATTTTTGTGAGGAATGACCTGTCAATTGGTGAGGGTAGGGTATTGAAGTCATATCTACTACTATGACTTTATCTCTGATAGTACTTCTTTTATGAAATCACCCAGTTTTCGGAGCATATATGCTTAGAATAGTAATGCCCTCTTTGTTGATTGCTCCATTAATAAGTATGAAGTTGTCGTCTTTATCTTTCCTCACTTTGTTTGGTTTAAATGATATTTGCCCGATATTGTAAAAGTATGGCGTGCTTGTTTGTAGAGCCATTTGCTTGGGACAGATTTCCATTCTTTCATCCTAAGGTAGTAAATTGGTGACACAGTGTATCCTTTTGGAGTCAACAAATATATGACACATGCTTTTTGGTCCAATCAATTAGGCTGTGTTTGCAGATTAGGGAATTGAGGCCATTAACATTCAGGGTTATTGAAAGCTGTGTATTGATCCCTGCCATTCTGCTGATTTTGTACTTTTTTCTTCTTCTTCTTCTTTTTCTTCTTCTTTCCATTGTTTAGTATCATTCTCTTATGGCTGATTCCTTTCTGTAGCCTCATGGAGGGATTTATGTTTCTCTTTGGTCTGTAGGATTTATTTAAGTATTTTCTGTAGAGCTGGCCTAGTGACCATAAATTTATTTAGACTATTTCTATCACAAAAGATCTTATTTTTTTTTCTTAAATTGTGGTCATTAGCTTCACTGTATATAATACCCTGGATCATCAATTGTTATCTTTCAGATCTTAAAATACATCATTCTAAGACCTTCTAGCCTTTAGACTTCCAGTTGCATTATGTGCTGTTATTCTAATGGCCTTTATGCATGACTTGGTATTTCTCCCTGCAGCTTTTCATATACCTTCTCTGTCCTATTTATATAGTATTCTAATGAGAACACGATTAGGGGACGAGCTCTCCCTGGTCTTATCATTCTGGATAGGCACCTCTTTTCTGAATTCTGCTCATTTTTCTATCCTGCCTCTTTAAAAAAAAATGTTTTCTATACCTTTAGAATAAGTTCCTTCTCCTTATTTTATGCCTACAACTTGTAATTTGGTCTTTTTGGAGGGACCTCATACATCTTAGGATTCCCACTAATATCGTTTCCTCATTATTTTTGTTGGATTCCTCTAGTCCTTATTCCTTGTCTTCAAGCTCCGTGTTCTCCCCTCTTACTGGTCCATTCTATCGCTGAGACATTGTGAAATTTTTATTTTAGTTACTTTTGATCCTACTTTACTATTTTATTTTACTTACTTTAACTTTTATATCATATCAGCTTTTCTTCAGTATTTCTTTCTTTCTTTTCTTGAATTCTTCTTTCACATCGCCTATCCCCTTCTGTAGTGTTCCTGCCTGCACGCAGACCGGCGCCTTGTCTGCATGGGCAGAACACCTTGGGGTGGGTT
>NC_034592.1:30678622-30734999 GCF_900095145.1 Mus pahari
TCTGGTGCGCTCCAGCTGCTGTGCTCTGGCGTCCCTGTAAAAGGCAGGACCTAACACCCTTCCTTAGTGTGTTTCCCTATCTGTGTCTTTGAACATGCTTATGATCATTATTTTAAGTTGTCTGCTAGGAGAGCACCTCACTTACACTAGAAGCCATTTTTGCAGGAGCAATCCTTTTTGGAGGAGATGATGTCTTGTTTGTTCACGTTTCTTTCATTAGTGCATTGAGGAATATGCATTTGGTGAGACTTCTTCGCTTGGTTTAGTTTTAATCAGCTATATTCTCTTGGTTGGAGGATTTGTACTGTTCAAGTGGGATTTGGATGAGGAAGTGTAGATTGTATAATTCAGGAAATAATTTTTCATACCTGGAGCTCCAGATACCTGGTATAAACTCTGTATAACGCCCTCAGTGGGACATTAAGTGGGAGAATGAGAAAACTTGTTTGGTATTATCACTATGTAATTTTCATACTGGCAGAGGCCTCAAAGACTATTGCAAGACATATTGTAGTATACTCAGATTTTAGTTAAAATGGTTAGAAAGGGGAGTGGAGTAAGGTAAATAAGTAGAAGGACTAAGTATTAGATTGATTTTGAAGGAAAGAGATTAAGGTAGGCTAAGTAACTAGGAAGGGAGAGTTGAGATAGAGTTAGGAGCTACAGAATTTAGAGATTGCTACATTGATTGGATGTTAAAATTAAGAAGGAAAAGAAATGGGGGCTAAGAATGATAACAAGAAGAGAAGCCATGGCGGGGGGGGGGGATAGAATATATAACATGTGACAGCATGGAAGGATAGCGTAGACCAGACTAGACTAGAATGAAATGACTGAGAGTAAACTGGGTAGAAAAAAAATGAAAAGCCATCTAAAACCAGCTGAAAAATGGACAAACAAAAGCACAACCAGCATAAAACATGTGTGCCTAAGTGGAAGGTAAAAGACAGAGGATGCATGAGAAAAGGAAGGCTTACAGGGTGATTGTGAGCACAGATGTGCTGAGTTGAAAGGTAAATACCTTAGAGCCTTCTGTTTCTAGAGAGTACTGCATGGTGCGGATTTCAGAGGGTTGGACAGGGGTCTTTGACTCTGCAGCCTTGATGTGTTTGGGACTCTGAATCTGTTGGGAGCAGGGACCTGCTACTACGCTGTTACAATACTCACCAGTAGAATTTCAGTAAATCCCTCTGTCTCCCACAAATGAACTCTGGAGTGAGTGTAATCAAGGCAGTTCAGTTGGGCAGTGCTGACTTTGTTTCTCCTGCTGGACCTGAAGTTTCATCCCTACCCGCGTTTTCCCACAAGCGAAGATGTCAACGTAGTGAAGAAGGAAGTAGCTTTGTGAAGATGGCTTCTGTCTAGAGGGCTGCCTAAAGGGTTGAAGGAGTTATGGGTCAAATGTTGTGAGCTGGGGTATCAGAACATGTTACTGTTCAACATACTGCAGTAGGCTTGAGTCATTTGACCTAATCATGAAACAAATCAAAAGCTTGAATGTTCTTCCCCAGGGCTGTTTTGTTGGCTTTGACCTAGCACATGCAGTTGGAAATGTTGAACTCCGCTTACACGACTGGGGTGTTGACTTTGCCTGCTGGTGTTCCTATAAGGTAGGAAATAATATCTGACAGCCTTTTATTTCACATTGGTTTTAATCAAAGAAAATGTTCGCTGGGCATGGTAGCGCACGCCTTTAATCCCAGCACTCGGGAGGCAGAGACAGAGGCAGAGGCAGGCGGATTTCTGAGTTCGAGGCCAGCCTAGTCTACAAAGTGAGTTCCAGGACAGCCAGGGCTATACGGAGAAACTCTGTCTCAAAAAAAACAAAAAACAAAAAACAAACAAACAAAAAACTAACAAACAAAAAAAGAAAATGCTTGGTCCATAACTTACGTTCTATTTCTGCCAATGCCATGTTTTCTTCTTTAGGGACTAGTGAGGTCATATGATAGAGTAACACGAAAACTAACTTTTTTCTATTCCTACAACTATAGAAAATGTATTCATTAAATGTCTTGGCTACTATGAAAATAAATTAAATATAGAGAAAGACTCCATACTTGGAGCATAATTCACATTGATTGATGCCTTTGGTTTTTTGTGGATATGAAAACTAAGTTACAATATTTCAACATATATAAATTAGTAATTGTTTGGCATAGAGCACTTGAACAAAAGTTTTGAAATCTGTTAGAACTTAGTTTAGCTGCTACCTACAAGTGATACTGTGCATTCCATGGACACCTCTGGCGTGTCCCGGAGGAAGGACTTGATGCAAGAAAACACAGATACATGAAAAACAGCCAAAGCAGAGCTGGGGATTAGAGAAAGGTCACTTCCTAAGGTAAGAAGTGTGCAAGAGCAGCACACACCTAGTAGTTCAAATGGCTCTACTCTACAAGGACTGCAGCTTTGGGGTCAGTTTCTGTTTTGTTTTGAGCATTCCATGTATATCCTATCAGTTAAATGTAGTTCTGTATAAAACTTCATGCATCACATACACATGTTTTGAGTATTTTATGTCCCCCCCACCAGGGGCGTGTGTCAGCATTTTGATGAGTCTCTGGTCACTTTTAGATGCCAGTCTCTTGCTTCTTCTCTGTATCTGCACTGGTGCTAGACTTAGTTGTCCTACAAATGATCAGGCTAGCTAAGTTTTTAATATGTGCAAGGCCCTCCAGAACCTCATTCTACCCTAGTCTCCTACCCCAATAATCTGAATAAAATTTGGTGAAAATAACATAGCCACATATCTTCAACTTAGTAATTTTTTCATTTGGTTTCTTTTAACAATAAGACCCAGCATTCTGTTTTTCTCCAGAAGCTTACATAATCACAAATTTGAAGCTGGTTTATTTTATTGAATTAAAAATAATGTTTATATCTTCTTCATATATTCAAGTAAAGCCATAGAATTTCACTTGTCTTCCAGTATTTAAATTCAGGAGCTGGAGGTCTGGCTGGTGCCTTCGTCCATGAGAAACATGCTCATACAGTCAAGCCTGCGTGAGTAGTGTCTCCAAGCTTTTGTTCTGGTATGAATGAATTGGTGTGTATTTCTAGGATCTTAAACATTCCTACAATTGCTCATGAACAAGATCTGGATTCAATTATAATTATTTTACCACTCTATTAATGGTGCTGTGCTTTTTCAGAAATAATTGCTTTCCAAAGATTTCAATTGGCTGAATAAGAAATTTAATAAAAAAAGAAAACTTCAATGCAAAATAAGTTCCTTGCAACCATGGAGAGACAATGGTATAATGCAAAAGCCCTCTGGAAATTGATATTTTTAAATGTGCTGCTTAGACTTGCCAATTGCTTTAAGTACAGTCTGTCTCCTAACCCAAACCACAATGTTGTGGTTTGAAAGTCACAGGTTGTGTTTAAGTTCCCAAATTCCAAGGTGTCAGATGAGCCACTGGAACCAGGACCTTTATGAACTTCCTATTGTTTTGCCCTCTGAGTTGTCCAGCTCATCTTCAGAATAAGGGCTCAAATACAGAAGTAATTGTAATTGTGACTCAAATACGGAAGTAATTGGGATTGATTTTGAAGCACATAAGCTACCCACCCTTAGCTTCAGCACTATGTTTTATCCTGCCTATGAAACAAATTTTGTAGCTCTAAACTATTAAGCCTGTGGGAAGGGATGAGTGCTTCTCCCTCACATATGTATATGTGTTTGTGTATGTACATATGTATAATATATATACATATATATGCTTATAACATATATATATATGTTATATATGTTATATATATATATATATATATATATATATATATATATATATATGCTTGTAACAACAATCAATGAAAAGAGAAGCCACGAATTTGAAAGAGATCATGGAAGGAAGGGTGCATAGGAGGTTTGGATGGAGGAAAGGCAATGAGAAAATGTTGTATTGTAATCTCAAATCATAAAATAAAGAGAATTAAAAAAAAAACCCACAAGTAAGAAAGAAAGGAAGGAAGGAAGGTAGGTATGGAGGGAGGAATGAAGAAAGGAGAGAAGAAAGAAAAGAATGAAGCAAAAGAAAGAAGAAGAGGGAGGGAGGGAGGGAGGAACGGTGGAAAAATCAGTGAGAATGACAAAGGAGGTGCTAGCTTTGTAGAAGAGGGAACTAGAGAAACAAGTTACAAGATGTAAGTGGACAGCTCAGCTCCATGAAAAGTCCTCGAATAGCAAACAGCAGTGACCCAGCAATTCCAGCCCCAGATTAGGCTTCTCACCACCACTGCCATCTTCCACACTAGTGATTCTGGCTAAGGGACAGATGAGGCAGGAGGACTCTACTGGGCTGAACCCCTTTGTCACTCTATCCTGCCACTTCCCTCCTTGTTGTGACACCTATCATTTCACTCCCGTCCATAGGAAATCTAGCTATGTAGGGAAGAGGAACGCAGGGACATTCACTGAAAGAGGGGCACGAACAAAATAAGATGTACTTCTTAGACTGCTTGGATGTGAAGTCTCTTCCGAATGACGGAGGTGGGGCAAGGGTGTGGGTATGAGAGGACAAAGGCCTGGCACAAGGGTACCTGAAGCCATAGCTGCCATGCTTACTCCTAACGGTCCTGTTTTGAAGTTGTTTGTTTTAAGCTCTTGAAGCTAGCTAAGACAGGGAGTAGATAGCCACGTGGTCCTACCATCAGCCTCTTACCATCATCTAGCGAGAAGAGACAGCAGTTCTTTTTCTTGTTTTCTGTTTCCCTGCTCCTTTCCCTTCCTCCTTCCACTCCATTTGAAGCCTGGGGATTTGTCACATCTACATTTGGATACCCGAACTGCCTTTCCTTCATCATTGATTCTAGCTTGGGAATAAGGAAAAGATCATTGAAAAAAAAATTTATACTAGAAAATTTCTTATTCCTCATCAATATAAACGAAAGACAGGCAGACTGTGCCTAATAAAGGCCTAAGTGTATTGTTATTCAAATAGCATCTACCTTTAAAGCTGTCAGTGCCACAAGCAAGCTTGTAAGGAATATCTTCTATCCTGCAAGACTTAATTATACATGAATCCTGAAGAAACTGAACATTGAACAATGCAAAAATAATACTGGCTGCTTCATCCATCTCTTCATATTTTACAATAAGTGAAAACACAAATGCAATATACCAACACATTTTTGTATTTTTACTTGATGAAGAAACTCATTGTGTGCCTTTTATTTTTATCTATTGTGGAGATTAAAAAAATATCATTCTGCATCTTATTTGTGTTTGTTCTGGAATGTGTTCAATGAGGCCGCAGAGAATGCCACTATATGACTCAGTGCCATTGGTTAGTTTTCTGTATCCCTTAGCCACTGGCTCAATGATTTAACCTTAAAAGAAATTACATCTGAATTACTAGACCTTGGATCACCTCCCATTTCTGCAATTCTCTGCATATTAATCCTAGAAATTTAAGATCATTTTCTGTATGTTACTTAATCATGTCTAAAGTCTCTTCAGGATTCCAGGCTTCTAAAATTAAAATGTGCTTTTCTTTGGACAATTATTTAGCCAGGCATGTATTTTCCTTTAATATATAGTGCTGTCAGTGCTTTAAAGAGTTCTCTATATCTCAAATCTTCAGAGAAGATTAGTACATATTAATAGAAAATGTACATATTTTAAGTCATGTTTTTGGTGTGTGTGTGTGTGTGTGTGTGTGTGTGTGTGTAGAAACGTGTTAATTACGTGTGTGGTGGTGCTTGCATGTATACCTAAGTGTGAAGACTAGATGTTGACTTCAGGTCTCTTCTTCTGTGGCTTTCCACCTTATATTTTGAGACGGGGTCTCTTGGTGAATCTGGAGATCACTGATCAGGCAAGGCTAGGTGGAGAGCAAGTTCCCACAATGCTCTTGTGTCTGCCTTTCAAGTCAAGGATTGCAGCTGTTCACTATCACTGCCAGCTTTTTATATAGGTGCTAGGGATCGGAACACAGGTCCTCATGCTTAAAAGCCAGGAAGACGGCTCAGTGGATAAAGCACTAGCCCAAGCATGAAGACCAACAATACGAATGTATTCCCAGAATCCACAAAAATCCAGATGTGGTCGCACACACGTTATAATATCACCCTGCCTGTAGTATAGTTATAGGTGCAAACAGAGCATCTCCAGAAGTTCAGAGGCCAAACAGCATGCCTGGCATATGTCGCAGTGAACACCGAAGCAAAACAGGAAGAGAGATATCCAAGGTTGTCCTCTGAACTCCCTACATGTGCGCCACGGCGTATGCGCAAACACATGCATAGAAATGTGCAGACACATACAACACTCACACATACAGTACACACACACACACATATATATATATATATATATATATATATATATATATACAACACATATACAACACACACATAACAAATGTTGTTATCATTTCATCTTGCTTAGTTGTAGATAATATACAAGATATTTTTCAAACTTGTGTTATGAGTAGTTATCTCAGGCATTTCTCATCCTTTGTCATTTAAATCAGGATAGAAGATCTGCAGTGTGATATCAAGTTGAAGGGTAAACTGGTTACAGATGGACGGAGGAAAAAGTAATTTATAGATGCTTCAGGCCATGCCTGGAGTTAAGCTCTGACCTACCAGCAGAGGTGGGCTGCACTTGATTTCTCTTGCAGCACATGAGGAACAGGAAGGACTAAGTATGCACTTTGTTCTGTGGAATTCGTAAATCATGGTCTCTTGCTGGTGTGCAGTGTCAACAATATTTCCACACATTCGATGTACTTCCCCTAAAGCAAATAATGTCAGCCTCTGTTGCATACACAAGTTTGCTGAGGAAAGAATAATTTTCTGTATCCCAAGGCACTAAATGTTGCCACTTAATTTTATTATATGTCACCAATTCATAGAAAGTTACATAAATATATTCAAATCTTTAGGAAGCATATCATTGGGTGACATTTCTAAAACTGTCATTAAGACATTCTCTCATCCTTACTGAATGGGTGCAGAGCTGACTCCCAGTGAACATGTAGCATTTTTCCCAATTGAAAGTATTTTTCTCAAGCACAAATGGTAACCCCAAAGTTTATGGTTTCTGACCTTCTAGGGCATCAAATCATTCTTGGCTGTCACCAGGTTCAGTGGAGATTTGAAGAACTGACTAACTTTGTATTCTTTAAATTCTCTCTTCCACTGACCTTATTGCGAATTCTTTTACATCTCTCATTCTTCCTCCTCTTCCCTCCCTCCCTTCCTTCCTTCCTTCCTTCCTTCCTTCCTTCCTTCCTTCCTTCCTTCCTTTCTGTTTTAGATTTTCAAGGGAGACTGGTTTGGAAGTCAGCGTGTTCTACCTCAGCCTCTGAACACCTCAGTTATGACAGGTGTGCCAACCATACTGAAGAGGGAGTTCCTCTTTTGATGCTTATTTTGTGATTTTGATGTACTGCTTTTTAGCTAGTCAGCCTGGCATATGGATGGGCTTAAGTCAGGCTTAACCAGCCAAGCTGCATTACAGAAGACTGGCTTTTCCTTCTCTGTTTGTTGTTCATTTCGTTGTGTCCTTAAAGCTTCTCTCTATGTGATGTCAGAATGACAGACTCCAGGGTTTCCTGTTTCTAGGCTTAATTCCCTCCTCCAAACCCAGGATCATGTGTTCACTTGTGTTAGGGACTTAGAGCTCTGTAGGCAAGGGATGTTGCAGACTTTCACAAGAGCCTGGTGATCTCTGCCTGTTTGCAATGGGAAGCTTAGTGCTCTGCCGGAAGTTTCACGGTGTGCTCTGAAGTGTGTTTTCCTTCTCTGTATATCTGCAAATCAAAGAGCATCCCTGGGAAAATGTTAGAGGAGGATTGAAAAATGTCAAAATACGACACTCAACTAGACTGGTTCCATAAACAGTAGTGATGCTCAGTAAAGCTATTTTGAAATGAAAGGATATTTTCCTGTGAATAACAACTATCATGCAGATATCACATATAAATTGAATTTCAGAGTATATATGCTAATTCTTTTACCAATTAATAATTGTATTTCCATTGTTAGGCTTCAGGTTTCAGTTGCTTAATTGTGTTTAATAAAACTTCTAATTCCTATACCTTCTCTGTCTTCATAGAACTTCAGAGAGAGGCTCTTGTTGTTTCTGTTATTCATTATCATACGTACAGCCTCAACTCAAATGCAAGAATCTAAGGGCTATCATGACAAAATTGGCAAAGTCAGCTTTGTTGCTTGAAAAGGCTGACATCTAGTGGTTAAAGATGTTATTTCAAATAAATAAGTCATTGTCATTCTTTTAACATAGTTTTGCTACATATTCCTCTTTTAATCCCAGTGCTGTGTACATTGCAGCAGTCTGATAATGAATGCTTTCAAAGAGATAAAGAACAGAATGTGGGTAGGAGTAAAGGTAAGGTAGTTTCAGGTGTATGCTGAATTTCATCTACATTTTAGATGTTCATTATGAATGTGGGAAGAACACCCATGCAGAAATGGGTGGTCCATCTGGTGTAGAATAAATCCAGGGAAATGAAGTGCATCCTAGAAACTTAGTGTTTGCTATATAATTTTGGAACATTTTTGATGTAATGTCTCTATTAACCTGATTCATCATATCTATACCAAGAATTTTTCTCATGTGTTGCTGTTAGAAGGTGCTTGTTGGATGTTATCTACAGCTGATTACATGCGATATTTCTAAGTTCTTTTTTTTTTTTTTTGTGGATGAGGAGCCTATCACAGGACAGAGGCAATCTACTCTGCAAAGATCAGAGCTCAAGCAATCTCACCTGCTTGTTCATCAAAAGCTCCTCTCCCTGCAATTTTATCCTAGCCCACACTTAAGGATTATAATATATTATAACTAGCTAGGAAAAATTACATATTGAGAATCCCTCAACAGATACTTATGATGAACTGCTGCTCAATGTACAAAGTTAACAACTGCCCCAAAATGTGGGACTATATTTTAATTTAAATTCTTTGAGACTTTCAAACGTAAGCTTTGTATCTACGTCCGTGCCACCCCTCCCTTTACTTCCCCAGCTCTTCCTGTGTCTCCCTAGATTTTCAAGCTCATGACCTCTTCTTCCATCATATATACATGTATGTTATATAAACATAACTTGCTGAGTCCATTTAGTGTTGCTCATATGTGTTTAGGGCTGACCACTCAGGGCTGGATAACTTATCGGGGGGGGGGTTATCCCAAGAGAAGATTGATTCTCCCCCTCCCAGCAACCATTGTCTATCATTCCACGTCGCATGGGACCTTATGAGATCTTCCTCCACCACCCTCATGGGTATGTCATTGGGGTTGACATTATCCACATCTTGCTCTGAGGGTGAGGTATCAAAGTGGGGTTTGGCTCCCCACTCTCAGTTATTCTTTCCATTTGGATCAGTTGTGACTTCCTAGAATGATCCATGGCTACTACAAAGAGAAGCTACTTTCATGAGAGGTGAAGATTTACTCTTTTCTGGAGGTATAAGCAGGGTAAATATCTAGAACGCCATAAGGAATTATATTGGTTTAGGGCAGTGCCAGTCGCACATTACCCTCTGATTCATGACCTGACTAGCTGCCAGTAGTTGGCTAGGTTTACAGCAACCATTATGATTTCCCTCCCATCGAGTGGACCTTAAATCTATGTAGATGAATGCTGGTTACTCCTAAAATATAAATATCAATATAATCCAACAGGATATCTTGCTTTTTCTGGTCATTGTTGTAGTTCATAGGCTTTAGAAGTGGTTAGGACTTTTGGTTGCTTCCCTGTCTTGGTAGTGTACATAGCAACTTTAGCTACTATGACAGTCCTCATGCATGGGTTTTCTAGGTCCATTCCAGCTTTAGTCCTTTAAGTACTGTGTCTTAAGTGGTTTCTTCAGCAATAGGTCTTACCTTCAAGTTCTGGAAAGAAACTTAGGAGAGAAGCTGTAGCCAAAGTTGTTTGGAAAGTCTCTTGAATTCCCCTGTCCAAAAACTTGGTCTAACTGCTTCTAAGGGGGAATAACTTCATTTAATATCTGTGTACATATATTATATATGACTTTCTGAGTAAATATAAAATAATATGAAAGTAGTACTTTAAATTTCAAAGGCTTAGCAATCACAATATGTGACAAGCAGCACTCAAATGACCTTGACTTTGTGTTAGCTTTACAAATGTCAAAGATTATATTTCATGTGGTCCATGTTTGTCCCTTTGATTTAAGAACTTCAATATGTGATATGTTTTTTTCTGCAGGACTCCTTAGGCTGTAACTCAATATTCAGCCATAACCTGCTTTAATAAAAATGGATATTCTGCTTTGAGAATTGCAATGGATCAGATGTGCAGAAAGATGATTTCTGTTCACAATCTTAACATTATTCAGTGAGACCATGGTACTCAATGTTGTTGCTGCCTACTTGCGACAGGTTCAGCATATCTTCAAATGCTCCCATTGTGTAAAGTTTTACTTCCATTGATGATAGTTTGAGGACATTTTAAGTGGCCAAGAATGATGCCTATTGAGAATTTTGATAGAATTTCTCTAATTTTTATTCATATAGACACATCTTTTTGGAACCACTTAGAGTCCTTTGATTGAAATTCTAAAATAGAGATGACATAAAGGGCTTTTGTCTTAGTTATTATTACAAGTAGTGTGTAAGTTAAAAAGATTATGACTAACTTTAGCGAGAGGCTAAAACAAATTTCAGATCTTAAACACAGGCTATCGTTGTGTTGCCCCCTGTTATGCACATAAAATAATTCTCAAGGAAGTCCAATACAGAATAAACATGTGTATCAAAATGTCTTACCAAAAGATATTAAAGATTATACCATGTAACTTATACCATGTTTCATACAAGTAAACAAGTAGTATTTGTGGAAATAAGCTTATGCAATTTTGTTTGTGGATTTACTATTTTCCATATCCACATACATATAGAGGCATGTCCCAAGCTGTATCTAAAATGTAAACTTTGTTTTAGTTTCTTAGTGATCTCATCTGACTCTCCCCCATAATGACTCCTTGTGTAAATGCTCTTAGAACAGGGATTTTACGATTGCTGAGGAAAGTGCTTGTCTAGGAGTAGCTCAACTATGGTAATAATTAAAATCACATATTTGGTTAAGGGAAAAATTTCATTGCTAGTCATTACTGTCATCAAATTTAAAATTGTGAGAGCTCCACATTATCTAAGCATTATCCAGTGTTGAACACAATGCAGAGTAACAAAGATTTTCCTACCAGAAAAAAAAAAATGTTTATGGGTCAACCACCCACTTATAAAATTAGTTCCTACTTCATCAACTAAATTGACATCCAATTCTATTAATTACTTTGTGTAGTCTCATACTGTAAATAAGAGTTGATAAACAAGTATAATGAACACTCATTATAAAGTATGATATTTCCAGAGAGTTCATAGTGTAAGTGAAGTTGAAAAACTCCTGATTCATGATAGGCAAGGGTATCCCACAGTTAGAATTTTTAGCACAGATAGTTGAAGATATCTGACAAGAATTTTAAATCAAATAGCTGAAATGTTAAAAGACTTTAGAGAAAAATAAACTGTGAAAATCATCTCCAAGATTTTGTAGAAAAAGTTATACCTTATATGAACGGGATTATATTTTGCCACCATAGCATTGCCTCAAAATGCAAATCCAAAATAAACAATCGATTTATTGTTTCTTCTTTTTAAAAATGGTATCATACGGCTGGAGAAATAACTCTGCAGTGGAAGAGAACGGGCTACTGTTTCAGAGGATCAGGGTTCTAATCCTAGCACACACATAGCGCTTCACATTTGTCTGCAATGCGATCTCTCACCGCATTCTGGCCTGGCATCACCAGGCATGCATGTGCCAGATAGACAACATGCATGAAAACCACCTATACATATAAAAACAAATAGCAAAATAACCATTTTAAATGTTATTATTTTAACTTCAAATTTATCAGATTATAAATTTAAATCTTTTATTATTTCAACTTCACATCATTTTTTTTTTTACTTATTTATTTTTGATTTGTGTGCACGAGTGTTTGTCTTTGCAGCAGAATATCTAGTATCAAATGATGGTGCCACATCACCTGGAACTGGAGCTGTAGATGGTTGTAAGCTGCTGTATGGGTGTTGGGAACTGAACATCATTCCTCTGCAGGAGCAGCCAGTACTCTTAGCTGCCGAGCTATGCTTCTAGTCTTTTGATTCAATATTTTAAGGCAATGCTTTAATAACTATTTTCTCTATTATAAATAAAATTTATTTCAGAGGACATTTCTCTGTTTGTTTTCAAATGATGAGGAATTCTGGTGTAGCCTTACATATGTGTGTTGTGAGTGTATAGCCATGTATAAATAGATTTCCAAATCGATAATTAAATATTGTAAGGATCACTACATATCTTATTCTACTGAATATCCATCTAAGTTCTCCTTGCTTTGCCATGTGAGTTGAGTAATAGTGAGTGGATCAAAATGATACATAAATATGACTTATAAATATGACTTATCAATAAGACAAAAAGGCCACCAACAGATTGGGAAAGATTTTTTACCAATCCTAAATCTGATAGGGGACTAATATCCAATATATACAAAGAGCTCAAGAAGCTGAACTCCAAAACCTCAAATAACCCCATTAAAAAAAGGGGTACGGAGCTAAACAAGTAATTCTCAACTGAGGAGTACAGAAGGGCTGGGAAGCACTTGAAAAAAATGTTCAACATCCTTGATCATCAGGGAAATGCAAATCAAAACAACCCTGAAATTTCACCTCACACCAGTCAGAATGGCTAAGCTCAAAAATTCAGGGGACACCAGATGCTGGCAAGGATGTGGAGAAAGAAGAACACTCCTCCATTGTTGGTGGGATTGCAAGCTTGAAAAACCACTCTGGAAATCAGTCTGGCAGTTTCTCAGAAAACTGGGCATAGTACTACCGGCAGATCCAGCAATACCTCTTCTAGGTATATACCCAAAAGATGTTCCAACTGGTAATAAGGACACATGCTCCACTATGTTCATAGCTGTCCTATTTATAATAGACAGAAGCTGGAAAGAACCCAAATGTCCCTCAATAGAGGAATGGATACAGAAAATGTGGTATATTTACACAATGGAGTACTACTCAACTATAAAAAACAATGAATTTATGAAATTCTTAGGCAAATGGATGTATCTGGAAGATATCATCCTGAGTGAGGTAACCCAATCACAAAAGAACTCACTTGATATGCACTCACTGATAAGTGGATATTAGCCCAGAAACCTAGAATATCTAAGATACAATCTCCAAACCACAAGAAAATCAAGAAGAAGGAAGACCAACTGGTGGATACTTCACTCATCCCCAAAATAAGGAATAAAATACCCATGAAAGAAGTTGCAGAGACAAAGTTTGGAGCTAAGAGGAAAGGATGGTGTCTTACTCAGGGTTTTCTAGTCCTGCACAAACATCATGACCAAGAAGCAAGTTGGGGAGGAAAGGGTTTATTCAGCTTACACTTCCATACTGCAGTTCATCACCAAGGAAGTCAGGACTGAAACTTAAGCAGGTCAAGAAGCAGGAGCTGATGCAGAAGCCATGGAGGGATGTTCTTTACTGGCTTGCTTCCCCTGGCTTGCTCAGCCTGCTCTCTTATAGAACCCAAGACTACCAGCCCAGAGATGGTCCCACCCATAAGGAGCCCTTCCCCCTTGATCACTAATTGAGGAAATGCCCCACAGCTGGATCTCATGGAGGCACTTCCCCAACTGAAGCTCCTTTCTCTGTGATAACTCCAGCTTGTGTCAAGTTGACACACAAAACCAGACAGTACAGATGGACAACCCAGAAACTGCCCCACCTGGGGGTGCATCCCATAATTAGCCATCAAATGCAGACACTATTGCATATACCAGCAAGACCTTGCTGAAAGAACCCTGATATAGCTGTCTCTTGTGAGGCTATGCCAGTGCCTGGTACATATAGAAGTGAATGCCCACAGTCATCTATACGATAGAACACAGAGACCCCAGTGGAGGAGCTAGAGAAATTACCCAAGGAACTGAAAGGGTCTGCAACCCTATAGGTGGAACAACAATATGAACTAATCAGTACCCCCAGAGCTCGTGTCTCTAGCTGCATATATAGCAGAAGATGGCCTAGTCAGCCATCATTGGGAAGAGAGGCCCCTTGGTCTTGCAAACTTTATATGCCATACAGGGGAACGCCAGGGCCAAGAAGTGGGAATGAGTGGTCAGGGGAGCAGGGTTGGGGGGAGGGTAGAGGGGACATTCGGGATAGCATTTGAAATGTAAATGAAGAAAATATCTAATAAAATAATTTAAGTAAATAAATATGACTTATAAATATTTTCTGCAAAAAGCCTTTTTCCTCTCTTATTAAAAATAGATTTTTCCAGCTGGGTGTGGTGGCAAATGCCTTTAATCCCAGCACTTGGGAGGCAGAGGCAGGCAGATTTCTGAGTTCGAGGCCAGCCTGGTCTACAGAGTGAGTTCCATGACAGCCAGAGCTACACAGAGAAACCCTGTCTCAGAAAACCAAAAAAAAAAAAAAAAAAAAAAAAAAGAAAAAAAAAATTCCCAAATAATATGTATACTGAATTCAGTTTCTCCTCACTATACTCCCTAATCCTTCTCAATTCCCACTCCAATCTGGATCTAACCCCTTTCTATGTCTAATTAGAAAACTAACAGGCTCCTAAGGAATACTAATAAAATAAACTATAATAAAATAAAATACAATAAGATAAAACCAAAAAAGACACACACAGAAGGAACAAGTTCCATCCATTTGCCTGTGAGTTTCATAATTTCATTTATTTTTTCCAGCTGAATGATATTCCATTGTGCACATGTATCACATTTTCTTTATCTATTCTTCTATTAAGGGGCATTTGGGTTGTTTCCAACTTTTGGCTTTTATAAATAAAATAGCAATCAACATGGCTGAACAAGCGTCTTTGTGGTAGCATATAGTATCCTTTGGTTAATATGCCCAAGAGTAGTATAGCTGGACTTTGAGGTGGATAGATTCTCGTCTTCCTGAAAAACTGGCACACTGAGTTTAAAAGTCGCTGTGCATTCCCACCAGCAATGGATGGGTGTTTTCTTTTTTCTTCTCTTTTATAAAAATTTATTTGTTTATTCACTTTATATCCCAATATCAGCAACCCCCCCATCCCAGTACCCTCTCATACAGGTTCTCCCCTAATTTCTTCCTCCTCTTTTCCTTTGAGAAGGGAGAGCCCCCGCTCTGGGTATTACCCTTCCCATCCTTCATCACTACCTTCCCAGTGCTCCCCTCCCCCACACTGGCACATAAGCTCACTGCAGGACTGAGCGACTCCTTTCCCCTTGAGGCCAGACAAGGTAGCCCATTAGGAGAACAGATTCCTCAGGCAAACAGGCAACTGATTCAAGGACAGCCTCTGCTCCACTTGGGAAACCTACATGAAGACCAAGCTGCACATTTGCTACATGTGTGTAGATGGCTTAGGTCAGGCCTGTGCTTGCTCTTTGGTTGTTCAGTCTCTGGGAGTCCCCAAGGTTAATTGACTCTGTTGGTCTTCCTGTGGAGTCTCTGTCCTTTTAGGGACCCTCAATCCTTCCCCCAGCTCTTCCCTAAGACTCCCTGAGTTCCATCCTGAGGTTGACTGTGAGTCTCTCAATCTCTTTCCATCCGTTGCTGGATGGATGGATCCTCTCAGAGAATAGTTATGTTAGGCTTCTATTTGCAAGCATAACAGAGTATCATTAATAATGTCAGGGATTGAATCTTGCCCATGGGGCAAGTCATTGGTTGGCTATTCTCTCTGTCTCTCTGCTTTAATTTCGTCCCTGCATATCTTGTAGGCAGGACATTTTTGTGTGTTAGTTGCTGTCTCCATCTCTCCACTGGGAGGCCTACCTGGCTACAGGAAGTGGCCACTTCAGGATCCTCCTCCTGCACTGCTAAGAGTCTCAGCTAGAGTAGCTCCCATAAACACCCTGGGGCTGACCCCCATCCAGTCTCTCTAGCACATCCTAGAGATTGCCTGACCCCACCTCCACTGATTTCTGTTCTCTCTCTCCTGCTCTTCCTACACTTAATCCACCCAACTCTCCACTCCCCTGGCCATCCCCTCTCCCATCCAGTTCTTCCCTCCATCCACCTAGGATAGAATGAGTGTTTTGTTTGTTTTTTTTTTTTTTTTCCCACATACTTGCCAGCATAAACTGTCACTTTGTTTTATTGATCTTAGTCATTCTGACTGGTGCAAAATGAAATCCCAAAGTAGTTTTGATTTGAATTTTCTGAAGACTAAGGATGTTAAAATTTTCTTAAGTGTTTCTCATTTGAACCTCCTCTATTGAAAATTCTCTATTTAGGTCTGTACTCCATCTACAATTGGATTGTTTGTTTGTTTTTTTTTAAATATCTAGTTCTTCTTAATTTCTTTATATATCCTGAATATTAGCCCACTATTGTATGTATAGTTGGTAAAAATCTTTTCTCATTCTGCTGGATGCCCACTTATCTAAAAAAAGATTTTTTTTTTTCAGATTGACGAGGTCTCTACTTATTAACCTTAGTGACTGTCCTAACAGTATTCTCTTCAGAAAGGTTTCTCATGTGCCAGTGAGTTCAAAGATATCTCTTCTCCTGGGTTCAGTATACCTGGTTTCACGTTGAGATCTAGAGATATTTGCAGTTGAATTTTGTACGGGATGATAAGTACATATTTGGATTCCTTTGCATGCAGCCATCCAGTTTGACCAGTACTAGTTACCTAAGATGCTATCTTTTTTCCAGTGTTCATTTCTAGCCTTAAAAAAAAAAAAAAAGAAAGAAAAAAATGTGTGCATGTCTGATCTTTGTGCCAATCCAATGCTGTTTTTATTGTTCTGGCTCTGTAGTACAATTTGAAATCAGGGGTGGTGATACCTCCTGCAGTTCTTTTAGTATTTAGGATTTTTTTTTGTTTTGTTTTTTATCTACACTGTTTTTTTTAATTAATTAATTTATTTATTTATTTACTGCTGTGTGTTTCCATATAAAGCTGAAAATTGTCCTTTCAAGATCTGTGAAGAATTGTGTTAGATTTTTTAATGGGAATTGTATTGATCTGGTGATTGCTGCAGAAACCTCTTTTTAAACCTAAAACATCCTTCCTCTATAGTCTAGGCTGGTGCTGAACTTGTGGTCCTCCTACCTTAACTTGCCAAGTGCTAGTGTTCTAGTTGTATAATATTTTGAAGAATTCTCAGGAAAATAAAAATTCTTTCTGATGGAAATTTTCAAAAGTGTTACAATTCATTTGGGAAGGTGCCACGTCAACAATCGTATACTTGATTTAAATGCCAGACAACAGTAAGTTATAATCTGTGTCCCAAAGCAACTTGTAATCGTTGGCTGATTTTGTCACAGAAGTGAAAATGTATGTGACTAACTCAGGGTTTCTTGGTGTAGGCTCAGACCAGGAAAGGGAGAACTTATAGCTGCAATTTCTCTGTCAAATAGAACGCAATATTAACTAAGTTATTACCTTTATTCTTTTACTTTGAGACCTGAAATTGTTGTCTATAAGAGAGATTCACTCCACAAATTCCATCCATAAGGAGGTATAAAAAGAAGAAGGAATTGCTTAAATGACATTTCTTAAGGTTATTTCAAGGAACCCCTTTCTTTTTATTCCCTTCCCTGGTACTTTCATGGAAATGTTATTGCCTTAACATTTTAAACCTGCCTCAGCATCATCAGATTGCCCTTTATCCCAACTCTATAATATTTCATAAATTATAAACAATAGTATAACCAGAATTATTTTAAGCTTTCAGTTCTGAAGCCACACTGAGCAAGTTGGTTCCATCTGTGTTCAGACTTAGTCCTCAGGTTGTAAGTGTATGAGGTCTGAAAGCAGACAAGTCTCCTTCAGAAAATTTCATTTGCGCATTCATGATACACGACTTACTCTGTTTTCATTTATAAATTATTAAAACTTAAGATCAGCCATTGTGAAATTAGTGTCCTTATCAATTGGCAAGGTGTGTGTGTCACATATAAGAATATGTGTCTCTGTGTATTTGTGTGTGTGTGTGTGTGTGTGTGTGTGTGTGTCTGTGTGTCTGTGTGACTGGGGGAGGCAGGGGGAGGAAAGGACTGAGTTCACCCCAAAAAAGCAAAGATCAATCACCATCTGGTGATTTCCCCTTCCATTCTTCACCTTATTTTTTATTCTTTTCTTTCCTCCAACTCCTCCAAGTTGCATCCCACCTCATTAACTACCCATATGCTTGATCTCTCTGTCTCTCTCTGTCTCTCTGTCTCTGTCTCTTTCTTCCTCCCTCTCTCTCTCCCCCTCTCTCCCTCTCTCTTTCAAAAAGAATGCATAAATAAAACCACAAAACTAATAAACCAAAAGTAAAAAAATTAAAAAAAAAACCACAACAAAAAAGAAGTGCACAAAAATAATATAGGTTCCATTTTGTGTTGACTAACTATTTCTGGACATGCGGCTTGCATGGGCGTGTGGTCAATATACCTAGTCACACTCCAGTGAGGAAAACTGATTTTCCCTTTCTCCACACATATCAAATGCAAGTAGATTCAGGGTTAGGTGCAGGAGTTTGTGTCTACTTCCCCTTCTCAGTCAGTGCTGATACATACATATATATGAATATATATATTTCAGTCCATACATTGTTATTTGAATAAATATTTGGCACTGGACAACCAATTGGTATGCAAATGTGAGAAAGACCACTTCTCCCATGAACCATTTAATCAGTTGCCTATAGATATTTTTGTAGAGTTAAGGCCTGTGGGCTTCCCCCATCCACTTCATCGTGCCCATTGGTACTGTCCTTGTTCAGCTCATGTATGGACAGCCATCCTGATGAGATTTTGTAGCTCTAGCTGCTGACATTACTAAGAGACACAATCTCTCAGCAAACCGATTGATCTGGCTCCTATAATCTTTCCATTCCATATCCCACAATGTTCCCTAAGCTTTACAAGCTGGATCAGTCTGTATAGATGTATAGGGTTTGAGGTCCATAATGTTTCATCTCAATTGGTGGTGGTTTTCTGTCATGGTCTTCGTCTGTTGCAAAAAGAGTTTTCCTTGGTGAGGGGTGAAAACTACACTGATATGTGAGTATGATGACAAGTAGATTGTTGTTAGGGATTATGTGCGCTTAGTGAACTAGTGGTTGTGGAGGCTCCCGCAAGAGCCGTGATGTCACTAGCCCTGAATAGTTAGCCAGGTTTCCAGTACGAGCCACTGTTTCTCACTTACTAACACATCAGATTTTTTTCACGTGTGTCCACATTCTGAACTTCGCTTGTTATTCTTGTGCGGTAAGTATTTCACTCACTTAACCTTCTCTGCAGCCCCATCCGTTTCCATTGTGTGAAATTTTCAAATAACTTTCCCATATGTTAGATTTAAGGTGTTACCATAAAAATAACTTATTTGTACTGAGGTGTGATCACAATTAAAAATAAATTTGGTTAATCATCTTGTTTTCTTTCTACTCAGGAAATAAATAATACCAGCTGTTAAAGGAAGCCAAATAGTAATTATCCACATTATAAGATCCTTAAGGCCCTTCTTGCTAACACATCAGTCTTCACTGGTAATCCTGACATAATCATTAATTTGGGGATGATGAAGTCCTTTGAAACTTCAAATTTTATTTTATCCTCTAACACTGCAGTCTAGGATCTCAGAAGGCACAATAGGTCAATGAACCTTTCAGACTTAAAGAGTAAAACTTGTCAAAGATCTTCAGCATTCTGTGTTAATTATTTCAAGTTCTGTACAGAAAGTGACCTTTGAAATCTGCAGGGTTTTCTTTCCTTAAAATTTTAGACAGTATTATCTAGAAATTGCATGCATTTTCCAGCTCTGTTGGATTGCCAAAAGAGCTGGGGTAGAAGCCTGCTGTGAGGATACACACACCTGGTGTGTAGGCAGCTTGGGAAATTGCCTTATCACTCACAGACCCAGAACATCCTGGTATGTTCAAGACCCTCTGAATATAGTTCTGGGAAGAAATGGCTGACTTGCAGGGTCTAGTTTCTCTTGCTTGTTTGTTTTGTTAGAAGAAGGAATTTGCTTGGGTGGAAAGTATACATTTACCTTCCATTCTTATGACTATATAGAGATGCTTTGATTTGCATATCATTTTCTGTTTCAATCAGCTTTGGTTGATGTCTCAAAAAACTTAAGACAGCCATATAGGCAGAAACCAGCATGTGACACATTTTTTTTTTCAAGTAAGGGGTTTGTGGTCCTTGTGTCTCTAGCTGCATATGTAGCAGAAGATGGCCTCAACCATCATTGGGAAGAGAGGCCCCTCAGTCTTGCAAACTTTATATGCCCCAGTACAGGGGAACACCAGGGTCAAGAAGGGGGAATGGGTGGGTAGGGGAGCAGGGGATGAGGGTATAGGGGACTTTGGGGATAGCATTTGAAATGTAAATGAAGTAAATACCTAATAAAAATTGAAAAAAAAACATTAAAAAAAAAGATGTCATCATAGCCCATTCAATGTGATTGAAAAATTGACTGTAAATCGAGACTTAATTCTGAGTTATTTGAATAAGGGGCATTACAGTCTTAAATTCTCCTTCATAATCCAGAGTGCCATGCAAAATTAACGTATGGCTCTTTCTTTCTTTATTCCTACCATAATAGACAAACCCGAGTTTAGCATATGGAGGCATTTATACTCTGCAAATTATTCTGAAGGGGTGTGATTTGCAAAATGCTGACAAATTAAATATGCATTTCCATATGCTTCTAAAAAAGATCAAATATATCTGTGAAAGCCATCTACATAAATCCTTCATGAGTTTGGGTTTAACACTGATGCCCAAAATTTGAGTACTTTCTAAAGTCCCAGACTGAGCTGTCTTTTTCCTGTTCTTGTACTCAGCACATCAATAATATTACAAAGGATTACAAAGCAATATTTCAAGATAATGAGATACTTCAAAAAAGCACGTTCAAAAAAAAGAAGAAATTCAAAGACTTTTTACAAATAATGTTTTGTTTCAGCATATTGACTCAGCTCTTAAGAAGAACAATGTAATAATCTAAAACTTCAGTAAATAAAAATTTTCATTAAAATGTAATCAACTTCGGAGATATGTTTGTATGAACGTGCTTATCATATTGCTAGCTCATTGACCACATTTGAATAAGTTTTTTGCATACTAAGACTTGAAGAAGTAATTAAACATGTGATAGACCCAAGCAAATCATCTGTATTTATTCATGGAGGGGCAAAGGAGAGGAAGGAGATGAATTGAGCTCAGCACTAACTTATCAAAGTGCTTTGCAGAGAAGTGTTCCACAGCTGACATAGAACTAAGCACAGAGACAGTGAGGAGGTGAATAATCTCAAACAGAAGAGATTGAGGAAGACCTCAATGCCCTGCCATATCGAGTCTGTTACCAAGGCTCCTTAGGGAAAAGGTTGCTAGTACCAGAAGCAAAACCAAAATTTGTAGCCTCAAGCAAGCTATGTGGCATCTTCACAGGAAGAATCATCATTGTGTTCAGACTCTCAAGCCAGAGTCTGTTTCTGTCACAAAAACCACACTTTCATTTTTTTTTTTTTGCCAATATGCTGATTAGCTAGTGACTGAATTTAGACATCCCTTGCTCTTTCTCTGGTTGTTGAATTTGTATTTCATTATTTTTTTTTATTGCGTGCTTTACTGTTTCAACCATTGCTCTTCTTTATCGCACCAAGTGAGCTGACCTCTTCTTGTGCCTGAACTTCTGTTAATGCTGAGATACACTGTCTACTTGAAATGTTATGAAAGAATATCTGATTCCTTGGTTTCTCCTTACTCTACCTGTTGCTTTAGTCAAGCAAGGGCTGCTTTGACACTGTGGCCAAAGAACATGACCACATGATGTATACAGCTACCCGGGCAGGCTCAAATGTTACCCAAGAAACTTCACATGCCAGAACACAGAGTTCTAGTATACTCTAACTGAGGATATTTGCATTTGTTCATCCAAATTGGATTTTATGTCTAAAACATTGTTGGGGTAGCTTGCAAGAAACACTGTGGCTGACCACACATGGCTAGGTTTTAAAACAGTCAAGAATGATGTTCTAACCATCTACAGTTGTTTGTGAATAGAATTTATAGTCACTGAACATCAAAAAAGAATGTTAATTTATGATTTTAAATAAATGTTGTCCACTTTAAAAATATTTTTGTACATCTACTGCATACCAAACAAAATGTAAGCCAAATGGAATGTACCAGCAAATAAGCAATCTTGCTTATATCCATCAAGTTTGTATTTCTGCCAGACAACAGACTATCCACATAATATAGAGAAACTTTAGGTATGTTAGAAATTAACAAATCTTACAGTGTATGTTAAAAATATAAAAGTAACTTATGGACACATATTTTGTGAGAACTTTAGTACGTATAGTTTTGAAAAGATCTTTATAAAAATCCATCATGAGGACTGAGGATACAAGGATGAAGTTCTTTGGACTTGCAAGCAAAGGAAAAACTTTAACCATGACTATGAGGAAAAGCAAAGATGGTCTTAATAGATTGGAATAGCTGAGAATAAATGGAGACAATTAGGTAAAGGCCACTGAATTTCCCAGTCCTTTCTTCTAAAGATTTGGGTCAGTTGCCAATTCTGGCAGAAAATATTATGTGTTGAAATATTCACCAAGTTGGATTCTTGGGGATAGGATGAAGGAAGTTAAGGACTGGACTTTAGAAGTTCTTCTGAGAAGCTGCCCCAGTGACCAGCTGGCAGATGGCCTTAATTCAAAGAGAAGAACAGTGAAGGAGGCCAAGCTTTCAGATCTAAGATTCCAGGTAGGTAGACGCTTTCCTGACTAAGTCAAGAATCAAAACATATTTTCCTCAGGAAAAAGAACAAATAACAGGTGGTTCTGGTGAGCAAAGCATCTGAAACACTTGGAGCTTGGGGTTTGGGAGGCTGCATCAGCCTGATCCTGGCTTCTGTAGTAGTATCCAGAGCTACAGTCCAGGTCCAGGGCCTGGGTTAAAGCTTTGGGGCTTGCAACAAACCTGAAGACAAAGAGAGTATTCCCGTAATTAACCTAGTATGCCTGATCAAAGACACAAGTATTAAGTTCCTGAGAGGCATCTATCTGTTCTCTTTGCCATCGGCGTGTTTGAGGCTGTTGGCTTACTCTTGGCTGCATCCTTTAAGGAAGAAGGTTTGAAGATGATGCCAAAGAAGAGGCAGACTTAGCTAGCCAGAAGACTTGTTGCCAGTGATGATTACAGTGGTCATTCATGGGGGACTTTCTTGCCTTTTTTTTTTTTTTTTGAAATAGGCAACACATTTTTGCCAATTACTGTCACCTACTCTCCTGTTCTTATCTCCTTGCATTGAATGGCTTTTCTGCCCCTTTCTGTCTCTAGTGAACTCGTCTACTCTACTTACTTCTGCAGTGCATCTGAATAAAGACAGGTGTTACGTTCTATGCCTTGTCATTTTGTGTAGCATCCTCCAGTGTTACCACCAATGACAGTATTTTTTTTATGTGGCTGAGGCCATTCCATTGTGTACGTATGCTGAAGTCTCTTGGTACATCCAGCTGCACACGAACATCTCAGTTATGTGTATCTTGGTTGTTATGAATTCCCTGCAATTAATGCAGCATTCTCTTTGTTTGTAAATATTAGGCCAAGCTGCCAATCATTTTCTACAAATATAAGAACACATAAAAGTTTTTTTCAGTGAATATGTCTCAGATTATTCGGTTATACTTCAAACAAAACAGCCTTTGTGAAACTTCTGACTCAATGAAACTTGATTTATGGCTATGTAGATTATGTATGTATGTGTGCATGCATGTATATATAGTAATATATTTGCATTTCAGCTACAAAAATTGGACTGAGACATTTTAACATATCTCTAATTGCTTTTACAAATTTTATTTCATTTAGGAATAAACAGTTATGGCGTATCACATTGTGGTTCTCTTTTTTTGTTTGTTTGTTTTTTTTTCCAACACTATACCACTTTTTTCAAGTCAATATATTTTAAAAGTCATAAAGTAAGAAAATTGTATTTAGCTTTAAGTTGTGAGGGGGAACATGTAAGAAAAGGTTATAAAAACCACAAAACATAAATTCTGAATTTATGCTCATAAGATGTAAGGTTAAAAGGCATTATGAATGTAATTTTTCATGATGTTTATTCTTTATAAAGTTTGGGATCTGACTTTATCATATTTTGGACTTTTTTCCAAGAGCAACTAAGTTTTTATAATAAGCTACAAATGCAAATGATTGCTTTGCTTGGTTTCAGGGAAGTTTGGGGAAGAAGGAAGATAAGAGGTATAAAGCATCTTAATTTAGTAAGTTAGATATTGATATTATTTTGTCCAGTTTTTAGTCTGAAGATTCTGGCATTAACGTCTCCTTGAGGCGATCAATGATGGGACTGAAATAATGGCCCAGTGGTTTAGGGTGCTTTGTGTACCATTATGAGGGCCATGGTTTGGATTCCAGCATCTGGCATCAAGCCCAGCATCCAGCAAAGACATGATAGAAATAACTCTGCCCTCTGCCACCCTGTGTGTATACAAATAGTAAGTCCAGGGGTTTAGATTTGCTTTGTCATTTCTACCTCCACATTTGAATGCTTTTAGGATTTGTCTACTGCACGCGGCTGTGCCTCAGAAATACCCTTAACAGCTGTGGCCACACTTTTTTTTTTTTTTCCAATGTATGATGCTCAAAGAATTTACTGACTTCCTTCAAACATCCTTAATTTCTTCCAAGCCCTTTAAACCTGGCCTTGGAAGGAAGCCAGTCCCTGTTTAGTTTTTTTATTTTTCATGGGAAAAAAATTCTTGAATGACCACTCAAAATACTGTGAGATTATATTTTAATTGTTATTCTTCAAGTCAGTTTTACGGAATTATTGGTCAGTATGTTGTGTTGGTATTTAATTGCTACTGTAATGGTACTTCTGCTTCTTTGGCTTTATGTCTGTTAATTTTTAGAGTGTATGCCAAGTCTTCTCTAGACTGCAATTCTTTTTCCTAATTCTAATTGGTGGGCTCTGCGAGGCTCTGTGTGATATATTTGGAATATGAATATCTTTTAACTAATTATATTTTGTTGTTTTTTTTTAAATCTCTAAAGCCCTTTAAATAGGCCTATGTCCATTTGTAAAAGCTTTAAGTTAAGACATATGAGTCAAACTGCTCACTCAAATTTACGAATTCAAATGTCAAGATTTGCCTTTTTTTTGTTTTCGCTTTGTTTTATTTTGTTCTCTGAGAGTTTCCTGTCTGGCCTCAAATTTGCTATGATTTGTAGCCGAGGCTGGTCTTGAACTCATGATCATTCTGCCTCAAACGCTCCGTGTTGGAGTTGTAGGCATGTCCTTCCACACAGCTGGGACTCTCCATTGTGAAGTAAAATATCCAGCTAAAGAGGATGTGAAAGAACAAAGAAGTCAACAATGATATTGGTGTGTTCTCAACCACCACTCGGATCCAGCCAATCAGCACCAGTTGCCCAGCAGAACAAAGATTTCACTTCTGTGATGCTGGTTTCCTGTTAATTAGGGCTGATTCTTCAATGCCAGATGAACAGAACCACAAACCCTTCACTTAAAATTTCACATAAACAGCGATGGGAGCGAGTGTCTTTCCTTCCCTCTGAAACTTCACAAGCTAGGCCTCTTTCTTCTGCTTACCTCTCAGAAGTTCTTATAACTCACCAAGTTTTTACACTGAGTTCTTTATCTACCCCTAAGTTTTGAAGTCCTTTCGCAAGCCTCCTGGGCTAGGATGTTTCACATCAATTTGACAGAAGCTCAAGTCATCTCACAGGAGGGAACCTCAAGTAAGAAGATGCCTCTATACAATCAGGTTGTGGACTGATCTGCTAGGTACCATTTTGCTTAGTGATTGATAGGGGAAGATTCAGCCCATTGTGGGTAATGCCATCCATGGGTTGTTGGGACTGGGTTCTATAAGAAAAGCCTCAGCAAGTCATAGGGGACACACCAGTAAGAAGCACCTCTCTGTGTCCTTTGCATGAGCTTCTGTCCCCAGCTTCCTGACCTATTTAAGTTCCTGCCCCAACTTCCTTTGATGATGAACTGTAATATGGAAATGTATGCGAAATCAATCTTTTTGTTCCCAACTTGACGTTCAGTTTTGGTGTTTGATCACAGAAACAAAAACCCTAGGATACCTCTGCAAAACACACAGTCAGGTCTGTCCCAGAATTACTCCATGGCCTGAAACCAAATCTTTCTTATTTAGTGTTTCTATTGCTGTGATAAAACACTATGACCAAAAGCAACCGGGAGAGGAATAGGTTCATTTTAGTTTGCATGTCCCAATCACAGTCTACCAGGAAAGGAAATCGGGGCAAAAGCCTGGAGTCAGGAACTGGAGCAGAAACCATGAGGAACATTACTTACTAGCCTGCTCACAGGCTAATCTGTAGGGACATTTTCTCAACTGAGGTTCCATCTTCCCACATGACTCTAGTTTGTGTCAAGTTGAAATTAAACTAACCAGCACATATACTTTTCCCCTTCAAGCCCCCTTTCTCTTCTTTCATGGGCCCCATTCTTATCTCCTTACCCCCATTTCCTCTCATATGCATACACATATACAAAAATTAGAAGATAAGGTGGGCATGTGCGAGAATATTCAGCGTGTGTCTTTCAGAATCTGAGTTACATCACTTATTTCAATATTGTCAGTTCTATGCATTTCTTGAATATTTCATAATTTTAGTTTTTTACTTTTAATAATATTTCATTGTTTGTGGATATCATACTTTCATCTTTAAATGGACAAATGAAGCGATTTGATATTTTTTTTCTATTATAAATAAAACAGCAAGCAGATGTGTCTCCAACAATCTCTATGGTAGGGTCTAGAGTTCTTTGGAGAAATGCCCAGGAATAATATCTCTATATTATATAATAGTTCTATTTATAGTTGTGTGAGAGCCTTCCAGGATGGTTTTAACAGGGACTGTATTAGTTTAAACCCCCACCAAGAGTGTTTCTCTTCCCTACATCCTCACTAGCCTATGCTGCCATTTGTTTTCTTGATGATAGCCTCTTTGAATTGAGTGATACGGAATTTCAAAGAACTTTTAATTTGCGTTTCCTGGATAATTAAGAATTCTAATTGGTCATTTGGATGTTTTCTTTCAAGATCTGTCTGTTTAGAACACTAGTCCAGTTATTTATTAGCAGATTTCTGTGGGTGTTCATAGCATTTTGCAGGTGAAAAATTTAATCTAGATAGTATGTTTTTCTCTAAAGCCCAGCTGACAAAAGTTTCTTTCATTCAGTAGACTGTCCACTTGGTGGATAGTTTAATATACAAAATCTTTTGAATTTGATATAATCTTGTAAATTATTGGAGATTCTTGCTGTGCCATTGGGATTCATTCAGAAAGTTCTTGTCTATAGCTGAATCCTGGAATGTTTTCTCTGCCTTTCCCCAGAAATTTCAATGTTTGGAGTTTTAAATTAAAGTCTTTGATCCATTTTGGATTCAGTTTTGTACAGCCTGAAATTCATAAATCTACTTTCCCTTTTCTCCAAGTGGATATCCAGTTTTGCCAACACCATTTATTGAATAAGTTCTCATATTTTTCAGTGTGTTTTTTAAAAACTTCCTTGTTGAAGTTTAGGTGTCCATAGATGTGTGGGCTTATTTCCGAACCATCTATTTTATTTCATTGGTCTATATGTCTATATTTTGTGCCAGTGTGATGCTGTCCTTGTCACTATGGCTGTATAGTATAGTTTGAAGTGAGGTCATGTGAGGCACCTTGCTATGTTTTCTTCAACTTAGGATTGCTTTGGCTATTCATGCTCTCATATTTTCAAATGTGTATTTGGATACTAGTTCTGTGAAAAATTTCATTGTAATTTTGATGAAGGTAGCATTGAAGTGGTGGACTACTTTTGCCAATATAGCCATTTTGTGATACTGATTAATTATGCCATCAATTATGCCTTTTGCGATTTCTGTTTCAGCATCATACTGCCTTCCTTGTACAAATCTTGTATATCTTAGGTTAGCTCTATCCTCAGATGTTTCCAAAGATGTTGTGAATAATGTCTTTTTACTAACTTCCTTAGCAAGTTCATGATTGACATATGTACACTGTGGATTTAGTATGATCATTTTATATCCTGTTTTTTTCTGAATGTGCTTATGAAATTTAAACATTTTCTGATGGGTTCCTGAGTCATTTAAGTGTAGAATCACATTCCCTACAAGTAGACACGGTTTAAATTTTTCCTTTCCAAACTTTGTCCTTCATACATTTCTTTTACTGCTCAGGCTAAGCTTGAGCAGTATGATGAATAAGAGTGGAGAGAGTGGGCATCTTCTGTCACTGCTAATTTTGTTAAATACCAATTTTCTCTTTGTTTGCTTTGTCTAAGAGTTTACTATCCTTGTAAGTTTTTTTTCAAAGAAACAGCTATTTGATTGATAATTCTATCTATTGTTCTTTTAGCCTTGATTTCATTAATTGCTACCCTGATAGTTATTATTATTTCTTGCCATCACTGCATTTAAGTTTGATTTTGTCTTATTCCCCTATAGTTTTGAGATGCATCTCTAGGTTACTTGTGAGCCATCTCTCTGATTCTTTGATCTGAACACTTACAGCTATAGTCTTTTATCTTAGGCCAACATTCTATGTATCCCAAAGGTTCTGGTGTGTAGTGCTATAATTTATTTTCTTTTGATTATAGTTTAAAATCAGCTCTGAGTTTATCTGTAAAGAGGAACACATTTTCCCCTTGGTATAGTCTTTTGTTCATATTTCTGTTATGAACGTATCATTTTGTATACTCAAAGCAAGTTATCCCGTCTCCTGTGATACAATGTAGAGCAGTAGGTGTTTGATGCGCCTGTTAAACAGAAACTGAAACATCATAACTTATTCTCTTCAATCTTTAATATTATCCCATATACAGAGATGACAAGGATTCTGTTCTTTAGTGATTATACTAAAATGAAAGAAAGCTTGCTAAATATGAAAAGATTGAAATATTGCTTCCATTATTTGGTTCAATCCCATCAAAAAAAGAAATAAAGAAACATGTTACTATATTTTTCCACCACTATGTCTCAGAGTTAGATTTTTCAAGAGGTAAATTTGTTATCATTATATGCATAAGGGCTCATAGACTATCTTGATACTTAGCTATAAAAGAAGCAATTCTATTTAATAAATCATTATTTTCAAAATGAAGGTAACTCCAAGTTCATGCTTACCTGAAACTTTACCTATTTTCTTCATGAATCAATAAATTTTATCTCCTTTCCATTTTCCTTAACATTTTGCAAGAACTATCATTTAATCTATTACTCTAATAATAATTAATTCGAGAATTTTTCCAAAACAACCTTCTATTAAAATATTTTCTTTAATCAAATGTTTGTTGTGGGGCTGAGGTAGCATGAGCAGCATGAAGATGACGTAGCAAATTCTTAGCTTTCCTGTAAATATTTGCAAAGGTAATGATTCTTTTAATTAGACTGAGACATATACTTTTTTCCCTTTTGGTTTTTTTTTCCCCATTTTTCTGGGCATGGATTCCATAGATCATTAACAGAAGTGTCTCCTATTATGTTACGCCTTTTGAGTGTGCTAAATCTATCTTTCAGCCAGTTCTTAATATTTTTCAAACTAGTAACCATGTACTCATTAGTACGAACCTAGCCATTTATGTAAATAACTGAATTACATTTCTTCTTCCTCTTTTCTCTTTTGATGTCATTCATATAGTTACATGAAATGTCCACAATGTCCACATTACACTTCAGGCTCTGATTTTTATTCTAAGTATACAAAAAATAATAAACCATCTGAAGCCTAGTGAGATGACTCAGTGGATAATGGCGATTGTTACCAAGCCTACTGAACTGAGTTCAATCCCTGTGACCGACATGGTAGGAGAAAAACAGATTCTTCAAGTTTTCTTCTGAACTATACAAGGCACTGCGGCATACAAATCCACACACTCGCCATGAAAAATCAATCAGTATAATGAAAATAATAATTTGATAAGTATACTTTCCATTGGGCTCCAGTTTAAATAAAGATTTTAAAAGTTAAAAGCAAATTTTAAAGATATTGAGTAAATTTTACAAATGCCTCTTAATTGTATGCAGATTAAATTTTCAATGGTAGACACAGATGTGAGTTTTACAACAAAGAGTGCTCTTCTTGGGAAAATCTCTGCTCCACTGAAAAGATGTGCCTCTTTCGTGCTCCCCTGCTACATTCTGATAGTCTTTCCTTCTTCCCCTTCTTCTAAAATACACCCATCTTTTTGCTCACCTTTCCCAGGAGAGCCCCCTTCCCACCCCAAGGTGGGTCAGTTGTCCTTCATGTTTTGAAATTTATGACACATCACATGTCGCACATTACCTTGACCTACGTAGTCAAGTCTCTAGGATCAAAAATGGATAGTCTAGCTGGAGAGAAAACAAGAGCAAATGAACAAGTAATTATTTAATTCTGTGTGGTATTTTTCACCTCTCTTGCTTTTGTGTAACTTTGTAGTCATTCCTTATTAGCACATCCATCTCTTTGCCATTCACTTTTTATGTAACAATGGCACAATAGTTTATTGTGTAGATTTTCTGTAATTTATAAAAACCTACTTCCCAATCAAAGAAGTGTTTTTTACAGTCTTGAACAGTTACTGGCTATACTTATAATTTTCTTCAAACTATGTTTCACCCCCACCCCAGAGTATTATAAGATGTGAACTTGCCAAGTCAATAGTATAAGTACTTATAACTTTTATAGCAATTATTCCTTTGCTTTCCACTGGTGCACATCAAACAATACTTCGACAACAAGAGGTGGGAATTATTTTCTTTATTTATTTATCCCAATAGAGGGCATAATCAAACTTTTCAGTTTTTCTTAACTGAGAGGTGAAATGTGATATCTCATAACTACTATATTTAGCATCGCCAACACTAAGTGGAAGGCTGGTGTTCTGACACATAAGACAACTTGTTTAACAACACTGACCTTTTTATACGCTTTGTCCTTTCCTGGCTTTTTTCTCTCTGGTCTCCTCTTCTCATATTTAACTTTTGTTTTTTCTAAGATAAGACTTTCACTTATGACCTGAAACTCACCAAATATCTGAGCCTGCCTCTGAACTTAGGTTTATATGTCTCTACTTCCCAGAGCTAGGTCTCCAGGTGTGCAATGCCTATCACCCTTTGCCCAGTCTCTCTGAATTATTTTGTGTTATGATTTTCTAGAAGCTCTAAGTTAAATATAGCCAATGAATAACAATTACAAATATTAAGATCACGCAAAGATTTGATGCATGTTTACATTTCAAACACAGGTTAGCTATATCTGTCTCACATACTTATCATCTTTTGTGGCAAAGCCATTTATACCCCCCTTTGTACCTTTTTGCAATACATTATGCTGAATTGTAATGTATGAGCAACCTAGGGTGCAGTGTCACGCCAGAATTTTTTAGTCCTGCCTAATTTCAACTTTCCTCCACTTTTTCTTTTGCCATTTCCAAACTCTGGTAATCCCTATTCTATTCTAAATGTCTTTGAAATCTGGTCATTACATCCCATACATCAGTGACATCATGGTTGTCTTTCTGTGCCTGTTTTGTCCCACTTAATAAAATGGCTGCCGTTTCTATCATGTTGTCATGAATGCCATGATTTCTTTCTTCCTCTATGGTTGAATGCTGTATCTAGGCACATATTAAGATTAGCTCGGGGCTAGAAAGATTGCTCAGTGATTAAGAGCACTTGCTGTCCTCCAGAGAATCTTGGATTGATTGGCAGCAATTACATGGCATCTAATAACTGTCTGAAACCCATGCCAGCGGCAGTGCCATCTTCTGGTCTCCACAGGCACTAGATGCATGTGGTGGACAGACATGTGTGCAGACAAAATGCTTACATATATAAAATATGTAATGTTTATTATTATTATTATTATTATTATTATTATTATTATTATTATTATTTTCTTTATTTACATTTCAAATGCTATCCTGAAAGTTCCCTATACCCTTCCCCGGCCCCTGCTCCCCTACCCACCCACTCCCACTTCTTGGCCCTGGCATACGCCTGTACTGGGTCATATAAAGTTTTCAAGACCAAGGAGCCTCTCTTCCCAATGATGGCCGATTAGGCCATCTTCTGCTACATATGCAGCTAGAGACACAAGCTCAGGGGGTACTGGTTAGTTTATATTATTGTTCCACCTACAGGGTTGCAGACCCCTTCAGCTCCTTGGGTACTTTCTCTATCTCCTCCATTGGGGGCCCTTCATTCCATCCAATAGCTGACTGTGAGCATCCATTTCTGTGTTTGCCAGGCACTGGAATAGCCTCAAAAGAGGCCGCTATATCAGGGTCCCTTCAGCAGAATCTTGCTGGCATGTGCAATAGTATCTGGGTTTGGTGGCTGTTGATGGGATGGATCCCCGGATGGGGTAGTCTCTGGATAGTTCATCCTTTCATCTTAGCTCTAAAAAACATTAATGAATTCTTTGTGATATGAATTGAAAATGGTTATCTAGATTGTTACTTAAACAATCATTCTTTTTTTAGTTTGTCATTCTGCAGAAACGATCTCAAAATTCTTAGTATTATTGCATAATGAATTATGTATTTATTCACTTGTTGACATGGTACATATTGTTTTGATTGGAACTTTCACAGAGAGTAAAATCTCCCAGGAATATTCCCTGTCACCATATTTTTTCACAAAGAGATTTTTTTTTTTAGTGTTATTTGTTTTCCATGTGACATTTGAGTCAGCTTCACTTCTCATAAATAAAAACAAGCTTGTTTGCCTTTTTATGGGACTCATTAAATTTATACATAAACCTGAGGATAGTTTGTTCTGATATTGACTGCTAATTACATTCTTTTGCAGTTGTTTATAAATGTAGTCCTAAAATGCTTCTTGTTAATATATTTGTGTAATAAAGCAAATTTGTACTGAAATTTTTACTTTAACAATTACACATGAAACTATTATATTAAATTATCAATTTGTTCTTATCAAGTGCAAAATTACATAACTTAAATGTAGTAATAGTTCGCCTCCTTCCACTAAATTTTCTGTGAACTCTTGCAATTACATTGGAAGCTTTAGTGTATTTCTTTGCAAAGTTCATACATTAATCCCACTGCCTGAGAATAAGACCACGACTACAGGTTAAAGCCAAATTTGAAGAAAGCTTTAAATAAATATTGACCAAGTTAATGTACTTTCATCCCTGGATTTTCAGAAAATGGCTCAAGTCACAATTTTCAGGGGCTTACAAAGGCAAAACCCAGAATTCACTGCATTTGCTATGAGGTCCAATCAGGGACAAGCATACATCTTGACACACTTCCTGCCTCCTTACCTCCTACCCACATGTGCTCAATCACATCTGGTGCAGATGGGTCAAAGAAATATAGGCCAAATAGGAACTTATTCTTAAATGCAAACAGAATTCTTAACCTGCAGGATATATTTTTCTTGTTTGGTCTTATAGTACCTCCTTGAGTTGTATACTGAGTGAAAGTCTCAATTCTACAATGTGTACCTGTTTATGTTGGGATCTTATTACCATCAGTTGAATGATACCCAAACAATGTTATCATCTGGTCAAGTCACTGATGCAAGAGCCAACAGTAATAACAGAAACAGATGGACCAAGGGCCCTAAGATGCCTGATATCATAGTAATGTTTGAGTATCTATCTAGGAAGGGCCTGGAAATGAGACTAAGGATCATTAATTTATTTCATTAAATTAATGAACAGCCCTTTTTTGAGTACAGCCAAATTATCTCTAATGGTTTATTTAGAAACGGTTTTCTCTTAATGCTGTATAATAACTTCTCTAATTTACATTGGACAGATCTGAAGCACCTTTAAGTCTATTCTTAGAAAACAAAGCAAGCAATTTAACATCATGAGCCTGTGACTGATAATAGCTATTAGTGCTCAGCTGGCATATCAGAACTCTACTGATCAATGTTAAAACTCTAAACCTCTGAAATCTTAGAGTAACAATAGCATAGATTGGGGAAGAATTATGAAATATTTCCCATTGTCACATGACTTAAACCACCTCATTATAACTTTAAATCTTACATTTATACAACTTAAATTGTTTTCTGTAACTTTTCTTAAACTTTCATATTCTCAGTCCTTTATATACCTTCGAGACCACTTCCTTAGACCAACAGAACTTAGAGACATTAATATCCTAGGACATTTTCTTAGATCCTCAAAATTTGCATAGAGTTCAACCACTTTTCCTTTCCATCTAATCATTTACCAGAGACACAAATAGTTATTTCTAAGAACAGTCATAAATCATGTTCCGTTAGTGTAAACTTATGTCTGAAACCTGTTATTTTTTTAATATGAAGCCTGTTAGGAAGGCAAACCTGTCTAAATTTTTCAGCAGAAGACATAGGAGCTCTAGAAAAAGCAAGGCCTAATTTTTACATATAAAATGAGCTAACAAGTTGGCTGTAGCCTTGAGGAAGAACCTGTTTGCTGCTGACAGGCTTTACTGTTAGGGAGGAATGAAGCAGGGTGGTAGGGGGATTGACCTAACTTTGTCTAGGCAAAGAGGTGCCATCAACTCTCCAGTGTCCTGCTTGTCTGTCATCCTTAGAGACCTCAGCATCACTGTTAGGGACAGCAATGCTTTTCCATTTTAAATGCCACATTTATCAGACCTCTGACAAAGTTTAAGGATGATTATCTATCAAGTGTATCTGAGCTAAACAAACTTTTCCTGTTTCTAGTGTCTTAGTTTTAAGTTTAATATTAAAAAGGTGAAATAAAGCCCCTTTCCCTGTAATTAATTACATTAGCACTTTGCATGTCTAAAAGTATAGTTCTAACACCTTAAATTATTTGATCATTTGCAAGATGGCTGACCATTAACTTGTAAGTCTTAATTATCTTTAACAGTTTACATTAATAGTTTTTATAAGACTAGAGATTTATAGCTTCATCTCTGTACGTCTGAGCTTTGAAAAGAATAGTTTCTGAGTTGATGCTCTTTTAGTATCAATATAAAACTTTAACTCATAAATACAGCCTACAAAGAGACTGTGAACTTTTCCTGATACTTTTATAGTTACCATTTACAGAATATAACAGTTTCTTATATGACTCACTTTATCAAAATAGTGTAACAAAGTTAGTAATGACAAGGAGGCTTTATATACATACTTAACCTTGAATAGACTTTAGGTAAGGAGAAACGTTCTGTAAGGCAGGGCTCCTCATTCTTCCTAATGCTTCAACCCTTCAAATCGGTTCCTCACGTTGTGGTGACACCCAACTGTAAAAGCACCCTCATGCCTGTTTCACAGCTGCAATTTTCCCACTATTATGAATCGCGATGCAAGCACCCGGCATGCAGGTGGTCCTAGGCTACCCCTGTAATAAGGTCTTTCGACCCTCAAAAGGGTTGTGAGCCATAGGTTGAGAAGCTGCTTCAAGCCCTGTGCCAGACCGCTTGGGTCATTGTCTTGCTACATCATAAGATAGGAACATTCCAGTTTCTGGTGTAGTCACTCGTGCTCATAGCTTTGGCCCTAATTTTTAACCTTTTCATTTATTTACTTTTAAGATCATATATTAATAAAACATTTTATAAACTTCAATGTCCCATAGCATTATAATTTTAAGTATTTTAAAATCTGTTGCTAAAAAAGTCCAGTTTTTTTTCAATTTTCTATAAAACTCCAAAATTTCCTCATTAAAACATTTAAAATTGCCAGGCGTGGTGGTGCATGCCTTTAATATCAGCACTTGGGAGGCAAAGGCAGGTGGATTTCTGAGGTCGAGGCCAGCCTGGTCTACAAAGTGAGTTCCAGGACAGCCAGGGCTATACAGAGAAACCCTGTCTCGAAACAAACAAGCAAACAAAAAAACAAAACAAAACAAAAAGAAAAAAACAAACAAAAAACCATTTAAAATCTCTCAACTGTGTGCTCCTGCAATATCAAAAATAAAGTACCTTTTTTACTTCATGGCAGCACAGATAGCAAAACTCTCCAACCCATTTCTTTCATGGCTACATGTTTGCAATAAAACTTACACACACATCAGAAAACACAGACAAAAATTTCCAACAAAACAGAAAGATGCGCTTTCGTGAGAAACTGAGAGACAAAACTTTCCAACCAACCAGAACTAGATGAGCAGGCAACGTCTTGCTATTTGCCCTGGACAGGAGACTATTGGACCCCGTGGAACCCCCTCCACACCCCAGATAGGGAACCCACAGGACCAAATCAGTCTATGACTCACCAGGTCATCTCGTAGGTGCTTGCTGCTTCTCACAGCATGGAAGTCCACTCTGATAGTCTGTAAACTGAAGGCAGGCCAGGCGCCTTGGCCTGTCTCAAGGCACATGCCTCTTGAAGTGCCCCCTCAGCCCCCGAGTTCTGGAGTGAAGATCCAGCTGAAGGATTTGGACAGAGGGTCTGAATCTCACTGGGGCCTCCAGAAAATGTTAATCCCACGGGTAGAGAATAAGTGCACGACTACAGGTAAAAGCCAAATTTAAGGCAAGCTTTAAATACTGGCCAGGTTGATGGACTCTGTGATAGGTCCATCTCTGAGTTTCCAGAAAACAGCCCTAAGTCATGTTAAAAGGGCAAACCTCACAATTCACTGCATTCCCTACAGGTCCAATCGGAGCAAGCATACATCCTGCCTACATCTAATCAAGGGCAAGCATTCATCCTCACTTATTTTCTGCCCATAGACCTCCCACTCACACGTGGTTAATCATATCTGGTGCAGATGGGTCAAACAAATATAGCCCAAATAAAAGCTGATTCTTAACTGCTTACAGAATGCTTAGTTTGCAAGATATATCTTTCCTGTTTGATCTACAGATTTTTTTTTTTTAATGATTGTATATTAGCACACCCATAACTGGTTTGACTTTAACATTCTAACTTAGGTTTATACTAATATTATATTGCTTAACAAATAGTATCTTTTAAATAATTTAACTGAATAATTTTTGATGTACGGGAATAAACAATTTTGAGATTTATCTACCCCAAACAGTGGTGAGATGGATTTTCTGTTATGACTGTAAGTTTTTATAATGTTTCCAGTTCGATCAAGTCCTTTGGTTTATACTTTTTCTTTTCTGAAATTGAGTTGAATGAATCACATTCTTTTAGAAAAATGTTCATTTAATTTAGGTTTTAAAATACTTTTAAGTAGTCTCTGCATTATGATAAACTAAGTTTTCCTCATTTGTGATTAACTCTCCCCATAATATTTTATGTTTCTCTATTGCATTGTCTTACATTTTCCTAAGGAATCTCCTGACCACTAATGGACTTTGACTTGTGTATGCAGGTGTGCTCTTTGATATTTCCAAAGTGTTCATTTCAGTGTTTCTTTCACTAGCTGTAATTGCTGTTTTATTTTCTTCATGGTGTTTAAGCAGTGTGCCCAGAAAACTCTCAATTCAATTTATTTCCCTCTTTCTTCTGAATGTAATGGATATAACTTTTCTTCTCCTTTGCTTGGTAGTAACAAGCTTTTCCATTCTGGCTTTTCTATTATTTGCTGATTTTATTAGATCACAGAATATACACATTTTGACACTATCCCAGTTTTTTGATTATGAATATCTTCACAGAATTTTGAAATCTATGATAATTAACTCAGAATCCATCATTATATTGTGTTGGTGAGATTGACTTCTGTAATTTTTTTTTTTTTTGCACAATTGATATTTTATAGACCTAGGAAAGCTAGTAAGATGTCCCTGTGGCAGGATTCCTGTCTTCCCACATAGATTCTGCTGTGTCTTCTTTGTCTATAATCCTGCATCTGTCTAGAAAAAACAAATGGGGCCTTTTGAGCCAGGAACTCTCTATATAGTGCTGGCTGTTTTGGAACTCACTATATAAAACAAGCTGGCCTTGAACTCACAGAAATACACTTTTTCTCTGCCTTCTGAATGCCAGGATGAAAGGTATGCAGCAATGTCCAGTAATTTTTAACTGTTTGCCTGCAAGTCACCACGAATATTAAAAAATACCATTCTTATTATTTAATCATTTTAATAAGAATTCTATCTTGTTAGACATAAAGGTTGCATCTTGCTTTTTAAACTTCTATCTATATTTTTTCTCCTTTCATTTCTATTTATTTCTGAATCATCCATTTTGAGTGAGTCTGCTTCTCTGTGACACAATCAAATACTGTTCTTTTTCAAGATGCTCCCTAGACACATTGGCATTTATTGCTTTGATAGATGTGCCTAGAATTTATTCAGTGTTGTTTAATGTTGTGTCTTCTGTAATAAGTTCTTGAAAGGAGCATTTCAACACACTTTTCCTGTTCAAGATTTTAAATTAGAATATTCCAAATCTTATAATTTTATTTAAAAGTTATTTTTTAAAGTTCTATTATTTCTTTTGACTGAATAATGATGATTTAGTACATTTCTTCCTTTTTCTGCCTAACCACACACCACCCTTTGCTCGACTTCCTTTCCTTTCTGAACTCCTTATGACCTAACCTTCTAATATGCAAGTTAGTCAGTGTGCTGGTGAGTCTCAGATGCCATTGCATTTTTTTCAATATAAAGATTCAAATCAATCTTTATTCAGTAAAATACTGTTGAAATAATCCAACTTTTTAAAATTCTCACATTTTCTTTTATTTCTTTTTTTTCTTAAAATCTCAGGGTGATGATAAAAACTTTCATCCTTGGGGCAAATTGATAATTACCACATTGTCTGTAAGTCGCATAAAACCTCATTCTTTCCTGGTGTGTCTACCCTGCTGATTCCTCTGTTCTGATCTCTTTGCCCGCCCTGACTTCCTCATGTTCCGTCCAAATCTTTCATTTTGTCTTTCATGTGACCTGTTTTCTTTTCAAACTTAATTCCACACTTATTTTCATTATCACATTTCCAAGATGTATGTCATATGTCACACTTTTCCTAAGCAGAAGCCACATGTGCGCACGCATGCACACACACACACACACACACACACACACACACACACACACACACACCTCTAGTCATCACAAGGAGGGAAAACACAATAAACCAGATCAATATTTGCACCAGAGCTAAAACATAGAGTTTTCATTGAGATTACTAACAAGGGTTTCTTACAGGAGCAGGTATGACTCAAAACAGTACTGTCACCAAAACGGCTACCCCAATATCCACGGTGACTGATAAAAGTGTAGGAGCTCCCTGTAAAACTCTTGGGCAGCTGCTGAAGTTTCAGAATCTCCTCTGGGCATGGGGCTGGTCATACTCCTTCATGGCAAGGTTGTTGTTGCTGTTGTTGTTTTGAGGTTTTGCCTGTACATCACTGCAATTGTCCCTTTCCTACATCTTCTTGTGATGTTTTCTTATCATATTAAATATTGTTCACAACGTTTCTCTGCATTTATTTATTACATGCTCTACCCTTCCATGGCCTTTTGTGGTAGCTCCTGTGGCCTGCGATTTCCATGTGCACAGGTGTGCTGCTTTTCTTGAGAATTTCACGTAGACTCTTTCCACCCATCTTGTCATTGTCCAGAAAGGGTTGAATGCTTACAATATACACCACTAAACGACTAAATCCACATCACTCCACAATTAAATCCACATCTTGCCTTTCTCTGAATGCTTGGCAAAAGTAGGCATCCGAAAGTTGATCTCATGTCGTTGATTCAGGACCTTCAGTGCAGTTTAATTTTTTTCTGTTACTTGAAATTTTCCTTTATTTGTGAGACTAAGGTATGTTGTTTGTTTTGCTGAATGAGATAGGTACATTTGCATTTCCTCTTTAATCAGATTTGTGCCCTGTTCAGAAAAGCATGGCTCTTTGAACAATTTGGTATTCTTCTCTTTGAAAAGCCACAAACAGTCTTGATGATATACCTTAAAAATAGTGAGATCACTTCTTTCCCTAGTTGTCATTTTCTCTGTAATTTGGTCTGCCTTTTCGAAACAGGATTTTAAGTGTTTGTGAACCTAGAGTATATTGCTTTTTATTTTCTTCTTTTGTTTATAGTTAAGAAGAAAATTATTTTAAAATTGCTGAAAATAGAAAGAAAACTCATGGTTGAAGCATTCTGCTTTTCTCAGGGTTTGATTGATTGATTGATTGATTGATTGACTTGTTACTCTAAATTGTTTTATCCTGTTTTGCCTCTAACAAAGACAAACATAATTTTTTCCTATATAGTCTAGATTTTCTGTGTTGCTCATTAAAACACCGTTTAATGAAAACTAAGTCCAAAACAAAGGAATACATTTTTTTTCTTTTAGGAAATTATTCAAACACTCTAATCACTCAATCCAGTCTTGCTGGACCAAGTCTCTAGGGTTTTGTTGTAAAATGTCATGAGATAGATGGTAACACTGACCTTTAACCTTCATTTTGGCATTTAAAAACAAAACCCATACTGATGATTTTCTAAATCATTTGAAAAATGAAAAACAATCATTGTATAGGAAAATATTAATTGTAAGTATATTTAACTGTGCTAAAATAATATGATAAATTGATTTCTTTCTTATTTTTGATAGTTTTCATTCTATTGTATAACATTTGTATACTTAAGTGCTTGGTAACTTATACCACAGTTAATTCTAATATTCTCTCCATGAATTCCTAAATTACTAAATTATCTTCTGTAGTATTGTAGACCAAATTCCTATTGTGATCTTAAATTTCAGGTTAGTGGGATGGTTCGGCCATGAACTCAGTACAAGATTTAACATGGATAACAGTAAGTATATTCAAGTTTATCACATGCGATTCTGTTTTCACATCGTTCTGATTTTCAACTGCCTTTGTATTCCATGCAATAGACATGCCCCATGGAGAATGCACTTTGAAAATGTCACTGTGGTTTCCAAAATAAGAAATGACATTTCAGTATGTAAGGCTAAGTGTTTATAGATTTAGCATGATTTTGCATTTCATCCCTTTGAAGAGAGATTAAAGGAAATGAAATCTAGCCCGTGGCTCATGTGGCTTGGTCAGATTCCTGAGTCGGAATGGCCAAAACACAAGCAGTGAAGGCAGGGGGCAACTTGGTGATGGAGGCCAGCGCCAGAACAGCATAAGCATCAATCCCACTTTGTGACCGTGCCAGACATTGTTGGTTCTGTTCCTCATATCTAATGCGAGTAATGGTGACTTCAGTGTTGGTTTAAGAGTAAGTTAAATCCGAAACTACAAACTCAAGGGCACCCTATAATACTTTAAACAAAGGTTCGCATGCATTCCTTGTTCTAAATATTCCCTTGCTGTGGCATTTACCATGTACCAAAGAGGATGTACATCAGTGGTAGTAAGGAAGTTTCCGTCATGCCTTAGGGTCACGTCTGAGCTCTTTTTATTCTTGTGCTGGTACTCCAGCCATCTAGAGCACAGGAGGCATCATGAACATTTGCCAGTGAAATAGAAACTCAGTGTCTTAAGTGTGTATCCGTGACGTAGGAACTGTTTATCTGGCTTTAAATTGACAGCGGCCAAGTAGCCCGGGGCCTGATGGGTAATCTCAGTCAGATCAGAAGTCTGTGATGTACCCGGGCTGCAAACCTACCTGCTGACGTTAACTGTCCTGTCGGTCACTTCAATTAGCTGAGCTTTGTTTGTTTGTTTGTTATTTGTTTGTTTACTAGCCATGAGGGTGTTTGATTAGGTCAGGAACAGAACTGGCCCTCTTGCTGTGACACAGGAGACAGGAAGTATTTTTAAGCTGTTTTGCTCAGTTCTGTATTGTGTCACTAGAGCAGACATGGAGGGACATAGAAGTCAGTGAGACTGTTGTCCAATAGCTTTTATTTAAAACAAAACGATTTGAAACCAGGTAGTGGATTGGGCTTTGCTGGCTGGTCTTACTTCAACTATCCCAAGGTTTGATACATTTCCAAAGACTTGTGCTGTTACATTCATTCTCCTTAACTTTAAGTTGATTTCTAGTCGCCCTAATGATATTGGACTTAAGGGAATACCTGCCACCCTTTATTTTCTAACCTGCCATACGCAGACAGATCTTTCAGGTCCCCTTCTTTTTCTAAGGAAGTCAGGCGACCTTATAAAAATCCTAGAGCTGAAAGCCACCTTCCTGGGTCAGTGTGCTCTCAAGTGACTCGGGGTAACAGGCCTTCACAGCTCGATGCTCTCTCTCAGGGCATAATGTTCATAAAAGTTCTTAAAGCACAGTGTAAAAAGGAAACACTGGCTTGGAGCCAGGTCAATAGAGCATAGGGCTTAGACAATTTGTATCTTCTATGTAAGGGTTCTAGAGTCAAGTCAGCTGACGGTGTTGACATTGAGTCCCCGGAATGGCCACTGGATTGGAAACATGTCAGGACTGTCCCTCTTTCAGATTTCATTTACGTAATTTAGGAACGCCCCCTAGGGGGGAAAAATGGTCTTAAGTTTTATGCTTTCAATGTTGACTTCTTCATAGTTATATGCCCCTTTGTAAAGTATGTTGTACATAATGACATCATATTAATTTTTCAGAACTACAATTAATCCCCGGGGCCAATGGATTCCGAATTTCCAACCCTCCCATTTTGTTGGTCTGCTCCTTGCACGCCAGTTTAGAGGTAAGAGACCTGGGCTTCTTCTGCCTTGACACCTCCTGTAACCTAGCTGTGACTGGTCCTAAAAGGTTTCTGTGGATCAGAAAGATCAGCATTTCCTATTGACCGTGACTGTGGCTGTGACCTTGCATTTGCTGTATTTGTTAGATGGACCTGGAGTGGAAGACACATGTGCTGCTGTTCTATTGAGATTTGACTGAGCCAATGCTCATCTTTCCGTAAACCACATAAGCATGTAGGATTTCATTCTAAGTTAATTCACTCTTGTAGCTGGTATTTAGCATCCCGTCACTTCTAGTTCTGCAAGTCAAGGAATGAACAAAGTGCCCTGTAAAACCTATCAGGAGACTAAGGTTGTAGGATAACCGTGGAGAATTAGAGGAAAGGACACACGGAGTAAGGAGGCCTCACTCAACAGGGTAGTGTTTTTCTTATTGAGGCGACTGTGGCAATGGACGCATGTATCAATTCTAGAGTGAGCATTCTATTTTCTTTTAAATTAATTCATACATTTGTCTCAATTGAATTTCACTCAGTATTAATATTTATAAAATTAGTTATCTTTATAGATATGTATACATTCAAAAAAAATAGATACAGATAAAGGAACATATCTAGAAACCCAAATTGTTAGTTAGGGCTTTAATGTCATTTAGCAATATTCTAAATTCCTTCAAGTAAATATGCTACATATTATTACTTATCAAATAATTAAAATGATAGAATTTGGGACTTAAGAGGCTGCACAGGGATTTAGAATAATGGCTGCTCTTCTAGAGGATTGAGCTTTGGTTCCCAGAACCAACATGGCAGCTCACCAAGGTCTGAAACTCCAGTCCCAGAGAATTCAATGTCCTTTTCTGACCTCTGTGGGCACCAGGCACACATGTGAGGTTTAAGCACGCACTGCCTACAAAACTCCCATACACATAAAACAAAAATACATTTCCAAAGTTATACACTTAATATTGATGCACATAGGAATAGAATTCATTGACTAAAATGTACTTTAAAAGTTATACCCCCTTAAACAAATGTTTTACACCTCCTAGTCAAATAAGATTTGAATTTGTTTCCTTCATGTCTTCTATCATCTAACTCGTGATATTTTAGGAAATCTTGTGCAGGATTTGAGTTTGAAAAGGGTGATTAGAATGAATCTCTCTACTAAATCCCAAACACAGCAGTTCCTCATTGTGGCCACTGGGTGGCATCATGAAATTCCTGCTTTTGTACACCTTCACCACTAGATAGTGTCAACTGCCTTTCTCCCGGCATCTTAGTTTAGAACGCATCGCCGCAGTTTGACCACTAGATGGAGCATGCGCCGTTTTCACCTTTTTTGGATTGTTATTGGTTTTGATGAAAAATAGACAAAATTATTTTGCAGCCAGGGTAATACTTTTTAAAGTTTTTTTTTTGGGGGGGGGGAGGAGGAAGTTTGTTCTGTACTTTATCGAATGATATTTAATAGTTTTCTAGTAATTTGTAATAGCTAGTATCCATAAGGAAAAATGGGCTTGATTTTAAAACAGCAAGTATCATATCAGTTTGCAAGGTTTTAACAGAAAATCTAAGTATGAAAGTAGCCAAGACTCAACTCGGGAGCTAGGGCGCACCAGCATTTAGCTCATTTCTTTTCATTTCCCTTATCCATATATTCAGAAATTTTCCATTTTTCCCCCCTCAGGACTAGATGACCTCCCAGTTGATCCCAGTCCGTGGGGTCACACCCTCTCGTTTTAGGAAACTGTCTGCATAGAACGGTGGCAGTTTCTTCTTTATCCAACCATGCTGAATTAGAGCCACGCACATCGAACATCCATTCTCAGTCTCTGAAGGCTGACTTGCATTTTTCCCTTTAAGACCTAAATGTAAACTTACCAAAAAGAACCGTAGCAAACACCTTAAACATGGCACCAACTCTCGGCAGCTTCTGGAGTCCATTGTAGCTGTTCATTACCAAGGCTTTGTTCTGTCCAATGATCGTGGTTTTTTTCTTTCTACTTTAAGCTTTTGTAGATTTTAATTAAAATATGGCTAGGTTACTTTCTCCCTTCTAGCCCCCCTTTCCCACTTATTAGGTGCCCTTCCCCCCAAAGATCGCCTCTTCTTTGATCATTGTTGTTAAACACACTTCTCAAGCCTTGTATTGGCAAAAGTGGTTTTGAAAATTTTTCTTCCACATTTTTAATTGCAAATATTTTAAATTTCAAAATAACGCATACTTCCCTCTGTCATCCCAACTCCCGTGTTATTTCTGAGCCATGGCAGGATGCTCTGGGAAGTATTTGTTTGTATGTTGTGTCTGTTGATTGTTGGGGGTAAGCCACACTGTGGAGGAAAGAAAGGAAAATGTCCCAGGGATGTGGATGTGGGGGAGTGGGGGCAAAGGGAGAAAGGATGCATAACCCAGGGAGAAAAGGGCTGGGGAGGGCAAGCTGGGAGAACTGAAGGATGAGGGAAAAAGAAATAAGAAGAGAGAAGGCAGGACTCACCTTACTAAAATATGGCCAGTATTTAAATGAAAGAAGTAAATGATTTAACCAGTTTGGCTTATCTACTTTTTAAAAACAAACTATCCTATAAACTTGAAAAACAACTGGGGGATTCTATACTTAAAAATCAACTGCCCAGGGCCAGGAAGGTGGGTCAGCAAGTGAAGAGCTTCCTGCACAAACTAGAAAATCCATGGAAATGACGGTGGAAGGAGCAGACAGAATCCACTGTGTTGTCCTCTGACCCTCACATGTGAGCCACAGCATGCATGCCTCCAGCCAATACACTTACACTTGTATCAACATGGCTTTGTTTACAACTACGTTGGCTTAACTGATATCAGTCAATGTAGTTCCTATTTCAGCTTCCAACTGTCACTGCCTTTCCTGCTGGCTGGCAGTCATTCCTAGAGTTATTTACACACACTGTGCTGAGCAGAAGTAGAATAAGCCTGGGGAGGAACCTACACTGTGTGTATCTGCGTGGGCAGAAAACACTTTGGACTGGGTACGTACTGAAGAGCTAAACATCCTACAAGAGAATGGGCTGCAAGGAAAAACGAATGCCCTGTCGTTTTGCGCTGATCAGAGCATGATTGTATTAATCGGACAAGGAAGGATTCTAAGCCCTCCCTGAGTCCCCTGGAGAAACTTTTTCTGTCTCTCTGTCTCTCTCCTCTCTGGCGCGCTGTCCAATCATGAGCCAGATGTGATCCGGAAGGCGGGTCCGAGCGAGTGGACGGTGACGACGTTAGTGGTTGATCCGAGCGACAGTGGGCGGAGACAGTGGGTGGTGATGAAGACAACGTAGGGCGGTCTGACGATGCTGCATTCTGGGAGATCTGGGGAGGTCTTCTTAATAGCAATCCTGTGCGTCTGTAAGGGGCGCAATATAATGTTTAGAGGGAGAGTGGTTAGTGGAGGTGAGAGACCCCAACACTACACTCCATTCCACACTAGACATTAAGCATGTCTTCAAATGAGCAGAACAGCTCAGATACGTGTGTGCGTGTGTGTGCGTGTGTGTGCGTGTGTGTGTGTGTGTGTGTGTGTGTGTGTGTGTGTGTGTGCCATTTTGGTAATGAAGAGGTCTAGAGTAGAGAATTTCAGAAGTTTCTTCAGTCCTCTGACAGCTAAGTTGGAATTTTTGTGTATTTTCTATTTAAAGTTCATATTTTTTATGTAGTAAAGACTACACAATTTCTACCTCTGTTCAGCGTATACTATTTATGATGCTATAAACTGTTAAAAAAAAACTGTTCATAAACACAAGCTAAGTTTTTAGGTTGATTGCATGGGTGATGAAGGTCAAGACAGCAGCAAGGACAAAAAGCATTATGTTCTTTCATAATTATGTTCTTTCATAATGCATGGAGACTCAAGTTTGACATTTTAAGAGAAGCCAGATAGGCATGGTGGCTCACATTTTATATACCAGCACTCAGAAGGCAGTGACAGAGACGGGTGGATATCTGTGGGTTCCAGGTCACTAAGGCACTGTCTCTGAATGAATGAATAAACGGATTGATGGATGGATGGATGGATGGATGGATACACAGATGGACAGATGGCCAGGAAGAAAGGAAGGAAGAGAAAAAGAAAGAAAAGAAAGAAAGGGAGAGAGGGAGGAAGGAAGGAAGGAAGGAAGGAAGGAAGGAAGGAAGGAAGGAAGGAGAAAAGAAAGAATGAAAAGGAGAGAAAAAGGGAATTAAAGAAAAATGAATTTAAGAAAAAAATCTGAATAATGGAAAACTCTACACACTACATGCTTGCCTTGTTAAATAGTATATAACCTTCATAGTGAGAGAGTCTGTTGCAGGAAATATTTTAAAAAATGGCACCAACTCGCACTATGCCCAGCTATTCTCTGCCTGCAGTCTCTCTGCCTCTAGGTTAGCCCCATTCAGTGGTCTTTCCTGCTCTGGTTCGCCTGGCTCAGAGCTGCCCTACCTTCTCAGCCATCTCTCCCTTGTAGCTAGTTGTCACAAATACCCTTAATCCAGTAAATCAAAAACTCTGGAAGCTCATAATTAATCAGTCAGATTTATATATCAGTACATTCTCAATTCACAAAATGCCCACGCAATAATTTCAGAGCCAATTGATAATAATACAAGCTGCCCACTTAATTAGACAAGTTATCTCAATTATTCTATCTTTTTATGATAATCATAGCTACCTGTGGCTATTTAAAAGCCACGTGGAATTTCTTCTTCTCCCTCCATCTTACTTCCTTTTCCTCTTCTCTCCCTGTCTGTCCCTGAAAACCTTTGCTCCGCCTCCCTTTTCCACTGCCCAATCACAGGCTTCTTGTTGTATTAGTATTTAAATTAATTGGGGGAAAATTTGGTTACAGGCAGCTAACCTTCCTACCTTGGGTCTAACTCCCCTAACTTGAGGATGGAACCTTCCCAGCCTTGTGTTAATTTCACAGGGTAAAAACAAAGTTAAGCACGTAGAGATGCCTGACAGGAATTCTGTTAAAACCTATAAGATTTCAAAATTGTGTTTTTAACTTCCGATAATTAAACACACACACACACACACACACACACACACACACACAAACTGAAAGAATGAAATTAAATAAAAGCAAGAGGGAAATCGAGTGGCATGTGTTCTATTTCTCATCTGACTCCTATTAACCATTCTTTTTGTTTGTTTGTTTTATTTTGTTCTGTTTGTTTGTTTGCTTGTTTTGTTTGTTTGTTTTTCCATGCCGATGAGCAGTCCCCTTGCACTTTTGGCAAACATTCCAGCACTAAGACTATCCCTAGCTGTTTTAATAGTTCTGTTTGGAACTTCGGAACAGACTTTTCTGCTCTGTGAGGCCACTTGGAAAAACTCAGGCCATGTGGTTTGAATGCAGTCCCCAGTATTTGCAGGTCTGGTCCCCAGCTGCTGAAATGGTCTTAGAATTTAGGTGGAGCTCTGCTGGAGGAAGTCGGTCATAGTGTGGGCCTTGGAATTTTAAGGTGTGTTTCTACTCACTGTCCACCTTGTTCTTCAATGTGCACACAGTGTGACTAGATGAAGAACCCTACTTAAACTGTCAGCAGGTGTAAATGCCCCTTTTCTTATGTGGCTGACACTGAAGACAATGAAACTGCATTTATAAAAGAAATCAGTAAAAGCAAATGCCTCTTCTTTGTAAGCACACCAGGAATGTTAGCTAACAATCGCCAATATCTTCATATCTACAGATACAAATGAATTGCTAAGAGTGGACACTTTGCCCTCCATATGCATGGGATCTCCATTCACAGAGTCTACACCCAGGGGGAAACATTCTCTGCATACAGACTTAGGTTTCTTTCTTATCGCTATGCCCAGATGATACTGTGTTTACAAATAGCTACACAGCAATTGTGCTGTATTAGGTACCATTAAGTGGGACCCTTACGTATTATAGTGTATGAGAAACTGTGACCACATGTACCAACATGAAAGTCCAATGCTATTTTGTTCTCTGAACTTGGTTGTTGAGAGTTTGGGCACTTGCAAGAGTCCTAGAAGCAGCCAGAAAGGGACAACTCTGTTTTACACATTACCCTATGTGCACGTTTGGGGCCCTTAGCTGAAACAGGAATTTTTTTATAGAATTCTTTACTACACAAAATATTTTGAGACTATTATAATCTCCAAGTTGAAACATGTGCTAATGCATCTCATAGTCTTCCTTTCAAACCTTATAAGCCATGCCTTGCTGATCTATTTCAGTCCTTCAAGTCTCCCTGGCTTCCCAGAGGCTCCCAGCCATCAGCATCTTGTTTTGCACAAGAGAATGAAACTCCCAGTTGTTTGAACCTAACATCCTGAAGTTGATGTTGTGGTACCCAGACCTCACCAAAGACACCTGCACCTGCCTCTCCCTGCAGCTGTCTCTGCCTAAAGCAGATGCATCTATCCTTCTCAAACAGCACCTAACTTCAGCAATTTCACAACCACATGCACTGGAGATCTAAAACAGACCCTAGCCTCTGCTTGTAGTGGACCTTAACTGACGGAGATATTCTGAACTTTCAGCAAACCCAAACCCTTGCTTACTGTGTCAAGTCTTGTTAAAATGTCTTCTCACACATCCTGATCCATGTCTTGATGAAATCCAGATACCACTGAATGACATCACCATAGTTGTTCTTGATATTTTAGCTTATGTTAAAGCAAAGGACATTAAATGGCATGCCACATACATCATGCTGTTAACATGAACTCCAGTCCTTATATGGAGGATACAATTTTTAAACAAGACAGAAAAGCATGTCTGTTCTGCCCTTAACTTTACCACACGAATTACTGTAGACCCTTGTCACTCACCGGGATAGGCCTGTCAATATTTTACACAAGTGCTGTTTGGCAAGGAAAAGAGAGAGAGGTGGAAGGCTGTGGTGACTAAATTCCTCAGCCACAATAAATATTTATGCAACATTATTAGCTTCCCTGAGAAAATCAACTTTATAATTTAACTTAAAGCAAGCAAGCAAAAAGCATAAAGAAAAAAAAAAAAAAAAAAAAAAAAAAAAAGCCAGGCACACGCCTTTAATCCCAGTACTCAAAAGGCAGAGGCAAGTGGATTTCTGAGTTTGAGCCCAGCCTGGTCTACAGAGTGAGTTCCAGGACAGCCAGGGCTATACAGAAAAATCCTGCCTCTCATAAAACAAACAAACAACAAACATCCAAAAACCACTGAGTTTGGAAAAATGTAGTGTTCAGCAAGACATTATAAACAATATCAGCAACCATCTTTTACAAATGAATTTGTCTTGTTTTGAACTTTCTGTGGACCAAATTACAGACAACAGTTGAGAACCCTAAAGCAAAATTTTCTTTCCTCACAAACATTGTTTAAAGGATAGCCACACATGTTTACTGTCATGGGAACTACCTTTGCTATTTAATGATGCAGCATTTAAAGGACAACATGTTTTACTGGAAGAAGTATTTTCTAAAATGTGATGGTTTTTTACTTGATCAAAAATGAGAATATCCTTTCTGATGTGTGATTTATGTTTAAGTTTGCTTCTCTGTAGATCAGTAGCCACTGCTAATCTCATTGTGATTCTCAGGTCTTTCAGCAAGCAACTATGACTGCGCTGAGGAGAAAATCCATTCTGCTAACAGGCTATCTGGAATACATGCTCAAACATTACTACAGCAAAGATAACACAGCAAACAAGGAGCCGATTGTGAACATAATCACCCCGACCAGAGCAGAGGAGCGCGGCTGCCAGTTAACGCTCACCTTTTCCATTCCCAAGAAAAGCGTTTTTAAGGAACTAGAAAAAAGAGGAGTCGTTGTATGTATATAAGTTTATGTCTTGCATTTCACCACGCTTTCTCTTTGGGTTCCAGGTTGGGATGAGTCTTAGGTTACTAAACATATCCTTCATTGCATATCCTTCTAGTCAACCAGTCAAGACAAGTCAGACATCAACTTAGCACTCAGCATTAGCCCTTATGGATGACTACAAGAGCCCTTGGTCATTTCTGATCAAAGGGAGTAAATAACAAATCTTGCTTTTGAAAAATAGTCTTGTGTTATTGATTCAGTTTTTTAAAATAGATAAGCAGGGATATATTTCATCAGACTCAGTGAAGAAAAAGTTTTTATATATGTGTACACTTATGTATACATATGTTTTCATATATATGTATATATACATTATACACACACACACACACACATATATATATATATATATATATATATATATGTATAATTTATAGAGTTAATGATAACCCTTTTATGACCTATTGAAAAAATAATTCAAACCACCCTCTTTTGGTTGATTAAACTAAATTACTCTCCTTGTTTATCAGTTCAACCAAAAACAATGTAGTGACATTTCTCAGGAATTGGAATAAGGCAAAGAATGTTTACTGTGGTTTAAAGCCTGTGTTGTTTGCATATGACTGTATATAATAAGTTTATGTAGCCTTTGTAGCCTCTTGAGGAGAACTGATACAAGCTAAAGTTTTGAGGGAAGAGGTACATGGGTTGGGCTGCATTCAACTCATTAGTACTCACAGCTTTAGAAAGGTTACCTTGAGGGGTTGGGGATTTAGCTCAGTGGTAGAGCGCTTGCCTAGCAAGCGCAAGGCCTTGGGTTCGGTCCTCAGCTCTGGAAAAAAAAAAGGTTACCTTGCCTCTGGGCTCCTGTTATAGTATGGACACCAAGTATGTAAACCAAGCTGAGCCCCTCCCTACTTCTGTACTCTGGGGAAACCCATGCTCCTTTGTCTAGAGATGTTTCATCTGCATTTTCAGTTTAATAACACTTCTTTTTTTTATGTTGATGGGCTTTAGGTTTTTTTATTAGATATTTTCTTTATTTACATTTCAAATGTTATCCCTAAAGTTCCCTATGCCCTCCCCCCACCCCTGCTCCCCTACCTACCCACTCCCACTTCTTGGCCCTGGCATTCCCCTGTGCTGGGTCATATAAAGTTTGCAAGACCAAGGGGCCTCTCTTCCCAACGATGGCTGACTAGGCCATCTTCTGCTACATATGCAGCTAGAGACACGAACTCAGGGGCTACTGGTTAGTTCATATTGTTGTTCCACCTACAGGGTTGCAGCCCCCTTCAGCTCCTTGGGTATACTTCATTCCTCCTTAGAATAAGGAACAAAATACCCATGAAAGGATATGGTTACAGAGACAAAATTTAGAGCTAAGATGAAAGGATAGACTATCCAGAGACTACCCCATCCGGGGATCCATCCCATCATCAGCCACCAAACCCAGATACTATTGCACATGCCAGCAAGATTCTGCTGAAGGGACCCTGATATAGTGGCCTCTTGTGAGGCGCTTGTGGACGTTGTACATCGTGGTGCGCACTAGGCTCCGCACCACGATGTACAACGTCCACAAGCAGTGTACAACGTCCAGAAGCAGATCCAGAGACTACCCCATCCGGGGATCCATCCCATCATCAGCCACCAAACCCAGATACTATTGCACATGCCAGCAAGATTCTGCTGAAGGGACCCTGATATAGTGGCCTCTTGTGAGGCTATGCCAGTGCCTGGCAAACACAGAAGTGGATGCTCACAGTCAGCTATTGGATAAAACACAGGGCCCCCAATGGAGGAGTTAATAACACTTCTAAGAGTCGTTATAGGAATTAAAAAGGATAGCATGCACAGACTATATTCACCGATAGCTAAAATGGACATTTCTTAAAAGTTGGCCACGGTGATGACTACCAGTTAAATTATGTGATCCTCCTTTCAATCCCATCAGCACTCCCGGAACATATAGACAACTCCTATCTCCGTGGTCAAGGATTAGAGAATTAATGAAGGGTGATTTCTGAAGCTCTTTAAATCTCAGTGAGACCCAGAGTTCTGTCCACCCTCTGGAAAGCTTTCAAAACCTTTCCAACTTTCAAAGAGAACTGCCAGTGACTTCGGAAACACAATTTGGACACTCATATGAGAACCCACTGTTAGTGTCATTACTAAGGGGACAGTTTAGGTTAAGAGAGATGTAGTGTTTCACTAACAATGACAAAAATAGGTGCCCATGTATTAACTTTGAGGGTAGCCATGAGCTATATGAAATTTTGTCATGAAAGTAGAATTTCTATGTGTGGACACAGTGAAGATGGTTGCTTTATTTTTATTTTTATTTTTATTTTTATTTTTATTTTCTCTCTCCAGTGTGACAAGCGAGAACCAGACGGCATCCGTGTGGCCCCTGTTCCTCTCTATAATTCTTTCCATGATGTTTATAAGTTCATCAGACTGCTCACTTCCATACTCAACTCTACAGAAAGAAACTAGCCATGTTTTCTAGCATAACTCAAGTAAATCTCACTGAAAGGTGATGGAGTTTTTACTTCTGTTGAATTTTAGTCATTAAAAGTCTCCAGAAATTGATTGCACAGAAATGAGAACTATAAAAAACTTACATAAAACCTGGTACATGTCTTAATATCTGTGTTGCTGCAGAATGTAGTGTCCTGTGAATTATGAAGTCACACTTTGCATGACTACAACCTATAGATGATTGTCTTGATCAGCTGTCACATTCCATGGTCACTGAAACATTTTCTCTTTAATTTGTGACTGAATTTCCAACGTGATAATGTATGTGGACTTCTTGTATAAATATTGGAAGTATTACTTTATTTTTGATATAGAAAGAATTTTATTTTAATACTTGTAACTGAATCATCTGAAATACATTTGATATCATATTTTATATAATTTCAGGAAAAAAACAGACTTTCTAAGCTGTTACAACCTCTCTCTCTCTCTCTCTCTCTCTCTCTCTCTCTCTCTCTCTGTGTGTGTGTGTGTGTGTGTGTGTGTGTGTGTCTTGCACCCAGAGTGGTGTGTGTGTTTGTGTGTTTGTGTGTTTGTGTGTCTGTGTATAAAGGACCTGTAAGTGCTTATGCATAAAGGATGAGGGTACTTGGCCCTACATACGTTGTCAGGCCAAGGGCAAAACTGGACAGCTTCCTCAATCACTTTTTAAACTTTTATTTATTTATTTTTATGTGTATGGGTGTTTTGACTACATGTATGTCTGTACATCATGTGTGTGCCATGTTTACAGAAACTAGAAGATGTATCAGATCACCTGAGACTAGAGTTACAGAGCTGCTGTGTGGATACCAGGAATTGAACCCAGGTCCTTTGGAAGAATGGTCAATGCTCTTTTCCTTTGACACATCTCTCCAGCCCTTCCACTTCATATGTCGATACATGATTTCTCACCAAACCTGGAATTCACTCCTTCAGCTAGTGTGGCTGCCAGTGAGTCTTCAGAGCTTCCCTGTCTCTGCACTACAATGAATGCCGGGTTACAGCTGTACATCGTTGCACATAGATTTTTACATGTCTACTGCTGGGGTCTGAACATAGTCCTTATGTCAGTGCAGAAACCACTTCCTCTACCAAGCTGTCCCCGAGCCATTGCTTTTTTGATGCCACCTACTAGTATGCATTTATTGGCAAAGTATTCTAAATTTGTATGCAGAAAGAAGAAGTTACAATGATTGGTAAACTTGAATAAAACATACTCAGTCAGACAGATACTTTTGATGTGATAAATAATAAGATATGAGACTCTGGAAGTAGCTAACGACAAGCACAGCACTCTTGTTTACCTAGGAATTCAATTCCAAGTGTTGCACACATATCTTTGTTAACATAGCAAAGCTTTCCACTGCATTATTTCACCTTCATTAATGAAGTGGCTATCAGGACCTGGAACCTCACCCCTAACACAGATCCCTATATGAGACTGTTTTGAGTCTCAAAGTGGTCAACAAAAAGGACATGGTTTCCATTTTCAAGGAACATAGTACCCTAGAGCCATTCATCATGGCAGAAATAAAATAAAATAAAATAAAATAAAATAAAATAAAATAAAATAAATACTTAATTATAACTAGTAGCATCTCTTGCTGATGGCCTAGCTGGCGCTCTGTTGCTGGGCTAAACATTGTGCTTCTTCTTGACACAGGCTAGACTCATTTGTGAAGAAGGAAGCTCAACTGAGAAAATGCTGCCACCAGATTGGCCTGTGAGCAAGACTGTAGTGTATGTTCTAAATTAATGATTGATGAGGGAGGGCCCAGCTCACTCGGGCCGATGCTACTTCTTGATACCTGGGTCTGGGTGTTATAAGGCAGTCCAAGAAAGCTATGAAGAAACAGCCAGTGAACACTATTCCTCCATGGCTTCTGTTTTAGTGTCTGCCTCCAGCTTTCTGTTCTGACTTCCTTAGATGATGGATCACAGGCTCTAAGGTGAAACAAGCCATTTCTTTGCTTTTGGTTGTAATGTTTTGTTTTGTTTTGTTTTGTTTTGTTTTTATCACAGCAATAGACACTTAACCAAGACAAATGCCATAACCAAAAATGACTTAGGGAGGAAGTGGTTTATTTCGTCTTATAGGGCATAGTTCATTGTTAAAGGAAGCCAGGGCAGGAACTCCAGCAGGTCAGGAGTTTTAGGCAGAAGCCATGGAGGCACTCTCCTTCCTAGCTTGCTCGCAGGCTTCTGTTCAGCAACCTCTCTTACAGAGATCCCAGGCCCAGGTATGAGGTGATTCACAGTGCCTGGGCCTCCCATATCAACTAACAATCAAGTTAATACCCAGGGACATGCCCACAGGCCAATCTTCTGGAAGTAATATCCCAAATGAAACTCAGATAAATCTGGGCTTGTCAAGTTGAAGACTAAAGCTAACTAGCATAGAGGGTATGTAGCTGGCACTATGTATTGGAAGACTTAAGGCTATAGCAGGCCTTGCCTTTCCCCCATCCCCTCTGCCTTGCTAAACTGTTATATTACATTCTGAAAGCTGTCCACCAAGGTCTATTCCCTTATTTGGCCACTTCTTCCCCTTGATGTGAACCACCAAGCAAACCAACTCATTCTAACACAGATGTCCCCCTTCCCCTGTATAAACCTCCATTTGCCTATGGGCCATATCTGACTCCTCTCTATTCATGCGCAGTTCTTTGTCCCCCAAGGACAAATATCTCTTTCCCCCTGCCCCCTTCTTCCTTTTCATTTCTGCCTCATCCTGTATCTCTGGTCTTTGTCTCTTATTGCTGTCTTTTGTCCCTTGGGACAAAATAAATCTCCGTTGTGCTGAGAACTTGGTCTCGATGTGTCCTGGGACATCCTTTGTTTCACAACGGGCATGGTTGAGTAAGGTGCTTATGAACATGATTATAAGATTACAGTAAAACTATCTTTTGGAAATCATACTAACATTTTATCAAATTGCAAGCAGAAACTATGGTGGAAATTCTCACAACCCACAGTGAGGTGGAGTATTACAATTCTGTTCCCTTCACTCTCTCCTGAAAGCATTTTTGTAAATAGCTTTTCTGTTTTCAAGAGTTTTACAAGAGTTTCAAGAGTTTGTACCCATGAAAATGAATTAATTTTACTAACAGCTGTATTTAAATGTAATAGCACTGAATATACTCAGCTGCTTTTCATCAACTTTTTTTTGAGATTCACCTATTTGATTTGATTCCCATTGCTATGTAGTATTCTATTCTGGTAATGTTTTGCAAACATTTAGAGACAATTTATAAATCAACTTTAAGTTTTAATACATCTGATAATATTTTCTAGGCATTTTTAAACGGTAATTTTTCTTGTACCTTTCTCATTGAGAATATTACATATATAAACTATAAATTTTTTCTCCTTTATAATCCCACTTCTTTTGTGAGTGCCTGTGTGTGTGTGTGTGTGTGTATGTGTGTGTGTGTGT
>NC_034592.1:30735164-30760164 GCF_900095145.1 Mus pahari
TGTGTGTGTGTGTGTGTGTGTGTGTGTGTGTGTGTGTGTGTGTGTGTGTAAAGTCTGTGGAAACAGAAAGAGAAGAGCTGTATGTTACCTTTTGTGTCTCCTTCTGGCTGATTTCTATTTTCCTTCATCAATTCTAAACTGCTTTAATGACAACAACGTAGTAGGACCTGACATCTGCTCAATGAAATCTCTCATCTTCTTTTTTTAAAAAGATTGCCTTGGGTATCATGGGCCTCTTAATTTTACTTATAAATTTAGAATATATCCAAATAAATTTAGAATAAATGTATTGTGCTCTATAAAAACTCCCGCTGGGATTTCAATTGAATGGCAATTAAATTTTAGTTCAGTTTTAGAAGAATTAACTCATTTCAGCATTGATCCTTCTTACTCAAGAACATAACAGTTATTTCCATTTATTTATGCTTGTTTAATGTTTTCTGAAAAGTTTTATTTTCTGTATTAGGGCAGTGCACAGTCAGAGTTCACTACAGTTCTGAAGGCCTCTAATGCACCGTTGTATCGTATGATACCTTTTATAAATGTTCACTGACAGTCGACACTGTACAGATGTTCAATTGATAGGTACATTTTGAATTTTTATTTAAAATATAACTCTTTAAAACTCACTCAGCAGTGGAATCTTGCATGCAGGGAGTCATCATTTACCCCCTTTCTATATCCTTTCTAATTTGGAAGATTGATTTATTTTTCTTGTTTCTCTATTTTGGATTAAACTGTATCTCATCATTTTATCACCCAAAGGCTAAATGGTTTATATACATGGTTTCTAGGATTTGGAAAGTTATAGAACCTTTTGGATATAGGGTTTAGCTGACAGATGTAAGACTATTGGGACACGGGATTTTGAGTGAGGAACTTGCTGGCAACAGCTACTCTCTACATCCTTTATGACTCAAGTTGCTTCTTGTCAGGTATCTAGTCAGAGTGAATGAGACAAGTGATTAATATAATATGTATATACATGTATGTTCACTGTGTTTTATCATTTGATTTGCAAAGAAGCAGTTAATTTACTCTAGCTCACCCAATTCTGGTGCTGGAGTTAAAAACCCAGAACCTTGTCATTACAGGACAAGTCCTTCACCTCTGAGCTATACATAGCACTTGGATTCTTGCAATAGAATCCCACTCTGCAAGTCAGGCAAGTCCCATTGGCTTTACAGATTTATTGCTTTAGGTGAATGCACTTCTACACCTGTAGTCCCCTACCAATTTTAATGCATGTGCTAGACAATGTTTAAAATCAGCCATTTTCCTTTTGTTCTCTTCCTGTGGCCTTTTTGGAGTAGGTGTGGCATTTTCACTGTGAGAGTAGGCTTTAAGGTCTCCTATGCTCAAACTCTGTCCAGTGTAGCATGCCTTCAGATCAAAATGCAGAACCATTAACTCCTCCAGCACCACTGCCATACTTTCCTGCCATGATGATGATGGACTAAACCTCTGAAACTGAAAGCCAACTACACCCAATTAAATATTTTTACTTTATAAGCATTTTCTTGGTCATGATGTCTCTTCACAGCAAGAAAATCATGAGACAGAAATTGGTACCAGGAGTGGGATGTTGCTAGGCTAGGCTTTTGGGAGTCATGTGGATTATAAGACTTTGGATTAGAAGAGCAGCTGACCCCTTTACGTGAGGCTTAGTGAGGCATCCTAGAAGGAACATAGAAGACAAGGGTGCTGAGGGTGATATGAACTGTGGGAGTCTGGATCAAGGGGCTTCAGAGGATAAAAATGTTAGTCTATGGCTTAGAGAATGTTCTTGTGATATTTTGACTAAGAATTTGGCTGCTTTTTATCCTTGTCCAAAAACTTTGCCTGAGGATAAATGAAAGGGTTTTGGGTTACTTGGCTGCCAGTGGAACTTCAATACAACCTAGTGAAAACACAAAAATGAGCAGGGAGAAGAGAAAAGAGGGCACCAGAAAATGGAATGGAGCTAAGTTCTGTGTTCAAGGAGATAAACACATCAAGAAACAGAATAAAGGGAGTGGTGACATCAGGGCAAGACCTCACCCAGCTAAGCTTCAACTTGTGAAAAAGAATTAAAGGAAAGAGAAAGGGAATCAAAGAAAAGTGAAAGGAACTATAGAAAAGCTAAGAGCCAGGTGTGGTGGCACACACCTTTAATCTCAGCACTCAGCAGAGGCCGAGGTAGATGTCTGATTTTAAGGTCAGCCTGGTCTACCAATCAAGTTTCAGGATAGCCAAACTTAAGCAGTGAAGGAAAACATAAAAAACAAAAAGCTAGTGAAGATGTAATTGAGCAAGGGGAGCATGTTCCAGCCATAACAAGCAAAAGAAATTACCAATTTTGACCACATGGCTCTGACTTTAGAGTTAAGGTTATACAAAAAGGGTTATGGGATCTCTTTGCATGGCTAGGAAAAGCCACTGATGCCAGGTATATGGGAGACTAATGGTCCTGACTTTCTACTGCTTGAGGTTTTACAATTGGTTCTGAGGGTCTACACTTACATCTTACCTATCTTTGATAGGAGATTTTAATCTATGTATAGCTTGCATATAATCCTACTAGGGTAGTGCAATAGCTGAAGGGATCCTAGGAGCTTGGGAGCTAGGACCAAGATGAGCAGTAGTGATAAAACTCCCAAGGTTTCATGTAGTGTCAAAAAGTTCATAGGAGGATGCTAAGAGTGACCTTGGGGGAATTCTGAGTGGTAAGTGCCAAGGAGAAGTGCTATCAACCCTGGAGCAGTAACTAGATAGTCAAGAAGAGACAGAACCAGTGTTGTTGTTGTTGTTGTTGTTGTTGTTGTTGTTGTTGTTGTTTTTGAGTCAAAAGATGGAAGAATCAATAGAAACCTGAACAGAGATATTTACAGGGTCTTTCGTGGCAGCTGGAGAGCCACAGGAGAGTGGTGTGTGGGCCATTGGGGTACTGAAGGAAAAGTGCTAATGAAGGCAGGAGCAGAGCACTTGCTGGGACAGTGGCAGAGGCAAGTTGATGGGAGGACAGCCTGGGGAGCTTCAGGAAGTCCCTAGGGGAGAAGTTGCGGAACTTTCTGAATTCTAGTTTTAAGAATTGATTAAATCCTTTTCATCTAATTTTCTTCTGCCAATTTTCCAGAGTCACTGACAACATGTTAAAGTCTTATGTTCAAGCTTACTAAAGTATATGAGTAAGAGAACAGGAGCCTGATATAGCTGTCTCCTGAGAGAGCCTTCCAGAGCCTGACAAATACAGAGGCAGATGCTTACAGCCAACCATTGGACCGAGCATGGGTCCCCAATGGAGGAGTTAGAGAAAGGACTGAAGGAGCTGAAGGGATTTGCAACCCCATAGGAAGAACAACAATATCAACCAACCAGAACCCCCAGAGCTCCCAGGAACTAAACCACCAACCAAAGTGTACACATGGAGGGACCCATGGCTGCAGCCGCATATGTAACAAAGGATGGCTTTGTCAGGCATCAATGGGAGGTGAAGCCCTTGGTGCTGTGAAGACTTGAGTCATGTCACATTCCCCAGTGGTTCTATGGACATGAGTCAACTGCAAGGGATTATGGGGTTATAGTGTTATAGTGTCTCCTTAGCACTGACGGTTTAACAGAATTTATTCTCTGTTTTACAACCCTAAGTAGGCAGAAGAACAAGCAAGGTCCTTACAGTGAGGGTTAGGAGCAAAAGGATTAATGACTCAGTCATTGCTGTAAATAGAGTAGTTAATCAAGGGGCTGGGGAGGGGGGGCAAAGATTGGTACCAGTTATGAGATTCTTGACAATGACTGTGACTTAACTTTCTCTAAGTATTTCTCACCAAGTGGCATTAAAACGTCAAGAAACATCCTTGTCACATAATGAGGAGGTCCAATCCTCTTTGATCCCGAAGAACAAAGTGTGGATGTGACTCTCCACATGGCACATTCCTCTGCCTCAGTGGGTAAAGGTGTGGTCTCAAAAGCATAGCTGATATCAATATCTTAGATCAAATCTGATCCAGACCGGAGTCTACAGAAGATTTCAGAAATAAACATTTAGAAAAACCCACCTTATATAGCATCCAGTTTTCTAAATGTACAAGTTTAATTTTATTGTCCTTCTGTTAGAAGGCAGTTTCTACAGTCTCAGGCATCTAATACACTGCCTAGTGAAAAACTGCCCCTCCTTTAGAGACTCACTTGCAAGGAAAGTTGAGATGACTCAATTACATTATGTAAAATGAGAGCTGAAGAGCCAGCTCAGCAGTTAAGAGAGTGGGTGACTTTTGCGGTACCTGAGTTCAGGTTCCAACACACATGTCAGAGGGTTTATAACTGCCTGTCTATTCAGAACCAGGGAATTCAATGCATCGGAACTCAATGGACAACTGTGCTCACAGGCATTTGCCAACTCCAAAGTACACATAGTTACAACTATAATAAAATCTTAAAATAGTTTTAAAAATGACACTGTTTTAATGCAAGACTCCGAGAAAAAGGCAAATAACCTGACATTTCATTCTTTCCTTGTCCTCAAGTGAAATTTCAGTGTCATATTTACGTATAATTTTAGGTAAAAATAAATGTAATTTTGTGCCAATATTTGTTATGAAGAGGTCTTAACATTCTCTCCCCCGTGTGTAAGAGCATCACTCTGTGACCTCCCCACATTCCATCATGTTAAAAAGCCCGCTTGTCAGGAGTTGAGGCATTGTAGTGATGCCTGTGTCTGTGGACACAAAAGTAAGTAGTTGGATCAAAGTCAGGACATAGATGCTACAGCTGGTCTGGGGAAAAATGGCAATTAAGAGGGAATAAAAAGAACACACACAGAGAGAAAGAATTACAGACAGTCTTTTTTTAGGTAACAACAACAGTTCCAGACTGCTTGAAACTGGTAAATCACTCCAAATGTCTCGTTTTTCACTGAATGCTAAATAATATTGCAACTTTATAACCACGCGTTGGTTATACTGAAGACCATATTAACTTCTTTCATATAAATGTATTGTGAATAGTTTTATAAGCTATATTTGTTATCTTTCTGACATTTCTTTGTCTCAGCAATACTCAGGATGTTTGAAGCAACACTACTTAAAAATTAAGAAATGTGACCTTGGAATGGCTGTCTGTACAGCCAAGTCTGGCATGTTCCATCTGATTTATGCAGGCACGTCTGTGTCCTTTGATATGTGGAATCTGTGTCACTACATATTCCACACATGAACTCACCTCTAGCAGAGTGAAACTGGAGAAAGGCAATAGGAAACATAATGTTCTAAAATAAAATCTGGTGAAGTTCGTCATTTATAATCACTTAAGGAGAGAAGAATTGGGGGCTAATAATGATCTGTATTACCAAGTAACATGATATACTGGCCATGTAATTCATGGAAAATCATATGGAGTAAATAGGAGCAGGAAACAAACATGGAAAGGCCCTTTCTCCAAATGGTGGGAACCAAGTGGGAGGATGGAGGTCCAGTACTCAAGGCTGGAAACGATGAAATCAGCACTGAAGAAAGGTGAAACGATGAAATTGCTTAGGGTGGAAACTTGATTCAATTCAAAGAACCATTGACAAGTTTAGGTTTGAATTATTCTGAATGTAGGCTGTCATTTCAGAAGGCCAGACTGCAGGCACAATGGGAGACAGATGGCTGAAAAGCTGGAATTAGCAGACAGGGCCCAGTTCCCTCTCTCCAGTTGGTACAGCCAAAATACTTGAAGTGACAGGAGTATGCTGTCCAGAGAAAAGGAACTCGTGTAGTATCTGGGTTCAGGGACTTAAGTGTCACCCAAGAGAGATGTGGGGTTTTGGCTGAAAAAATGAAGGGGGGATTCAAGGAACATTTTGCATTCTAAGATGAAAGTTTCCACTCAGTTTCTCTCTTGGATCTTGAGAATTAATGCATATTCAGGTTGACCCCCAGCCTTCTCCACCCAGGAGGTGAAGATACACTTTCCTCAGGGAAAATTACCCTGATCAATTGAAACATATTCCTAGATAAATACTTATCTCCGTGAGTTCTGCTTTAAGAAACAAATGGACTTAACAGTATCAACAGATCACCAGTTGTGGTATTTAAAATGCAGGATCAGGTCCAAGGAACAAACTGAAAATAGTTCAATGAAAACAGTCAAGAGTAAGCATAGAAAAATAAAGAATCTAAAATTAATATGCTTAGAGAAAACATGAAGGGAGCTTGAAAATTAAGAATGCAATATGAAAAATTATAAAAAGAACCCAAGGAAAGTTTGGAGTACAAATTTGAGAAAATGTCTCAAAAAAAATGAAAGCATTTAAATTAGATGGTCGATTTAAAAGGTCAATAATAAGAAAGATTTTTAGTTTAAAATTCTATGGTGAGAGGCAAGGAGGTGGCTTGGTGGGAAAAGACCCTTGCTGCCCAGACTGAGGACCAGGGCTCAAAATTCCAGAACCCATAGAGTGGAAAGCAAGAGCTAACTTCTACAAGTAATTCATGGGACTCATATGTGTACACACACACACACACACACACACACACACACACACACACACACGAACACACAAAAATTAATTGTGAAAACATTCCTCCAATCAGCAAAGCTATCAGTTACTATGAAGGTGCCTAAAACATTTACCAATGAGTAAGATCTTAGAATCTTCCAGTCCTGCGTTGTAACTCCCTGAGCTACTTCACAAGTAAAACTTGGAGGGCGGATATGCAACTTAGCATGACAACAGATCCAGTGCTAACAGTTGTTCTTCAGCCAAAGAGAGGGACCAGGCCATCTGGAAGCAGGTGAACGGAAGACACTGGATGTCCATCCTGTATCTGTTGCTTCCCAGTTCCTTAATGCAATCTCCCATCCAGCTAATGCAAACCCATGAGGTACTCAATGACCGAAGTATTTGAATATTCTAAGAAGAACTATCTTGAATATAAAAATAAATGAATATAAAAGCAATAATGTGAAAATATGACAGAGGATAATCATCATCTGTAAAACACAGAAATGTATCTGATTGGTTAGGGAAACACCAAGAGTACTCCAAAGAGTATAAACTATGCCCAGTTTCTGTTTAAGAATGCTAAGTTCTCAATAAAATTTGAGGCACATCTCTATTCTTTCATTTATATGTGTCAGTTTTGCCATAAACATAAAAACAATGAATATTGATGTAATCAAAATCACAGCTGAGTTGTACTTGGATGATAAGGGTAAGCATGTGGATATGTATGATCTCACACATCACTTCATGGGTATTATGGCTGATCCCTAATAGCTTACAGTGATTTCCATGACCAGAAAAACAATAATACCGCAAACATCATTACACTGAAATAGCACTACATTATATTATTTTAAAATGTGGAGTAGAGACCAGAGAGTTGGCTTGGTGGTTAAAAGCAATTGTTGGTCTTCCAGAGGACCTGGGTCTAATTCCTAGCATCCATGTGGTGGCTCATGATAATGTGTAACTCCAGTTCAAGGCTTAAGGTGACCTCTTTTGACCCCTGAAAGCATCATGCATGCATATGATGCACATATATAGATTCAAGAAAACCACTCAAATGCATAAAAATAAAATAAATAAAAATAAATGCAAATAAAATAAATCTAAAATAAATGAGTAAAAATATGGAGTGGTATTATTGTTATTCATTTCATGGAAAAGAGGGTAGAAAGAAGCCTGAGGGAGGGGGGGTATCTGCAGCAAAACAGTATTTACTTGACATGAATGTATATCTGCATACATGAACTTAGTGGTGGGGACTACACATAGAAGACTTGCACAAAATCATTGCAGCCAAAATGCCAACATAGAGCTAAGGAGCTATTGGTAATTGAGGGCTACGAGAAGACAGGGAGTCAGTTTTCTTCCTGGCCCTGAAAGACTAACGTTGCTCTGATAGATGGTACTTCACAATGCACATACAGGCTCCACTAAGGAAAGCCAACAGGTAGCAAATAAAATGAGAGACCGCTAGAGATGTTGGGAGGAAAAATAGGGGTTGAGAAAGGAGAATAACTGGAAGAAGGAAATGATGGTAGATTTGATCCAAATGTACCACATGCATCTGTTAATATTAAATAAAATATTTTTAGAATATGAACCCAGGATGTAGTAACATATACCTGTAACACCTGCAGTTTAGAGATAGAGGCAGGGAGATTGCAAGTTTTAGCCTGCCTGGGTGATGGGCTTAGTTAGGGTTACTCTTGTGATGAAACACCATAACCAAGTCTGTGGGAAGCCACGTAACACCATTACAAGATGGCGCTGTCTACCACTGGCCACCACCCGTGTATTTCAGGTAAACAACCAATGTGTGCAGGTGCAAATGGGTTTCACCACAAGTCACAGCCCTTCCTGGGGCATGTAAATTAAGGACTGAAAGCAGAACCAATCAGACATGGCCACGTCAGTCCTAGGCCTATAAAAGCAGCGCTAGTTCTAGGGCTCGGGGTCTTTCACCACAGCCATCAAGCTCTCCCAAAAAACGTGTGCAGAAGAATCCTGTTGCGCGGCGTCATTCCTGCTGGCAGGAGGGTCGCCGACACAAGTCAACTTGGAGCAAAGAGTTTACTTGGCCTACAATTCCATATCACTGTATCATCATCAAAGAAAGTCAGAGGAAGAACTCAAGCATACCAGGAACCCGGAGGCAAGAGCTGATGCAGAGGCCATGAAGGAATGCTGTTTTGTGGCTAGCTCATGGTTTGTTCAGCTTGCTTTCCTACAGGACTCACCAGCCAAAGGTTAGCACCATCCATAATGAACTGGGCCCTCTCCCATCAATCACTAATTAAGAAACTGTCCTATTGGCTTGACTACAGTTGGATCTTATAGAGACATTTTCTAAATTGAGGCTCCCTCCTCTCTGAAGATCTAGCTTGTGTCAAGTAGACATAAAACTTACCCAGCCCAGTTACCCAGTGAGATTCACCCTCATTCAAAGTACAAACCAAAGAAGCTCTGAATTATAACAGAAACAAAAGACATAGTTCAAAGCAGTCATCTTGCTGATAGCCAGAGTAAAAGGCAGGTGTTGGAGGAGCAGAAGACCACAGATTCTGATGGAGTAAAACAGTGTAGAGGAATATTCCATAATGAGTAAGAATACGGATTCTGAAAGCAAAACACAGAGTTCAAATGGTGTGCCCACCAAGTCCCAGTTATGTTTGCAATAGTTATTTACCTTCATTTTCCTGTTTGGAAAATTGAATAATAGTAGTACTGCTTGATATGGTTAAAGTCCATACAAGAAATTAGTTAAGTAATACCTGTCACACCATATTAATATTATCAGTTCCATGCAGCTGCTAGCCATTGACCTGGACTCCTTTGGTATAAAAGGAAAGAAAACAACAATAGATACAGAGTAGTCAAGATGGACGAAAGGTCATTATAGGTAAAAGCTGAAATCTTATAAACAACCTAACATGAAATATGGCTGCTTTAATTTAAGTATAATTTTGCTATTTAATATTTAAATTGTTTGTTAATTGTGCCTAATTATGGAAAACGTTTATTGGTGTGCGTTATTTCAAACAGTGTGGAGCACCTAGGATATGAATTTTAAATGGGTTTTTGGAAATGGAAATCTCATTTGTGAAAGGAGTGAAGCCAGTACAACAGGTTTGAGACTAATAATGAATTGTCAGAAGCTCTTTAAGAGCTGTGCTAACCGTTCTTCTGATGAAAGTTAGTTAACACTGCTCCTGTATGTGACGGCAGGAGTGCTCTGATTTCAGTGTAATATCAACAAAAGCCTAAGGTTTAAGTGTGTCAACGCATCTCTAGTCCTTAAGACAAAAATGGCACTGAATGTTTATTTTTCTGTTCAATAGCTGTTGAACACTGTATTTTTTTTTCTCAAATACAAACTCGATTTTAAAAAATGGTGCTAAGTAAGGGGAAGTCAGGTAATGTTTTGTTGATGGCAGTCTTATTAATTATAACATACAGTAAGCCATGTTTGTGTTTTTGTTTGTATTTTCAAAATACAATGTAAATAAGAACACCTCCAGATATTCTTTTGGCAGGCACAAAATCTGTTTATTCAACAGATGATATAGACAATAATGTATGGCTCATAATTAGGGAACAAGCTGCAACTTCAGAAGTTCGGATGGCATTCAAACAGTTTGTGTGTAACTAAACTAAGGCTGTTAGTGAATGGCAGCTTCAAAACATTTTAAACATGTGGGCAAAAAAAATGAATTTTTATTATTGTAAACGCACAAGGAAGATTTGTGGAGAAGCTAGACACCATACTGCAGCCCAGGCTGAGTGAGCTGAGAGAAATGCTGTTGTATAAATAGACACCTGCTCCTCCACACATGGGCCAACTTTATGCTTCAAGACCTCCTGCTAAATGCAGGCAGTACTGAGGGACAAGGTAACTAAAAAGATAAAAAACCCACCGGTAGGCAAAGAATGGGGGAGCACATACTTGCCCTCACAGACTCACAAATATATATATACAATTCAACTACTAATCAGAGTGACATGCCTGAAACCGCAAGCCATTCAGTCAATAGTTTATATGATAAATCTAAAGTTGAAACTACATGTTGATACTTAAAAAGGAAATCATTAATTATTGTCAAGTATTTTGAAAGTTTCATCTATCATGTTGAGTTATCTTTCCCTTTTCCGTTAAACTGAGAACTTCCCAAATGAACTGCAAGATTAAAAATATAAAACTAACCATGTTTTATCAATTTATTAATGTTCTATTGCCATAGCCACAATATATAGGTAGTATTTTCTATAGGGACATATTGGCGGATAAATATTATTTAAATTTGTTTTTATCATGGAACATCTTGTTTGCTCCATCTATGGTGATTGAAAATTTTGCTGGGTATAGTAGTCTTGGATGGAGTCTGCAGTCTTTTACAGTCTGTAAGACATCTCTCCAAGCCCTCTGGCTTTTAGAGTCTCTGTTAAGGAGAAAGGTGTATTCTGATAGGTCAGTCTTTATATGACTTGGCCATTTTCCCTTGCATTTTAATAGTTTTTCTTTGTTCTGTACATTTAGTGTTTTGATTATTATATGGTGGGGGAGACTCTCGTTTCTGGACCAATATATTTGATATTCTCTAAGCTTCTTTTACATTTTTAAGCATCACTTTTAGGTTAGGGAAATTTTTTCTATGATTTTGTTGAAAATATTTTCTGGACCTCTAATCTGGAAATTTTCTTTTGTTTCTGTTATTCTTAGGTTTGGTTTTTCCATGGTGTTGCTGGTATCCTGAGTGCTTTGTATCAGGAACTTTTTAGATTTATCATTTTATTTGACCAGTGAATCTATTTCTTTTATCATCTTCACCTCTGAGATATTTTCTTCCATTCCTAGTATTCCTAGTATCTTGGTGATGCTTACACTTGTTATCACCTTTCATTTACCTAGATTTTCCATTTCCAGAATTCCCTCAGTTTGTGTTTTCATCATTGCTTCTATTTCAATTTTCAGGACTTGAACAGTTTCCTTCACTTATTTCCTTTTCGTTCGTTGGTTGGTTGGTTGGTCTTTTCCTTGATTCCATTAAGGGATTTTAAGTTTTTTCTTCTTTAAGAATCTCAAAGGTCATTTTCTTGTGCTTCAGCCACATTGATAGATGGACTCTGGTGGTGTCTTATGGCCCTGGCTGATGTAGAGTGTGTTTTTATCCTGGTGTTTAGGCATCTGAGTTTGGAATGATTATAGATCTAGGTGCTGATTTCTGAGTTTGCCTTTGTTGGGTGAATGATTTGTTCCTTGCTTTCTGTTTCCTCTTTGGCCTTCTGGGCTTTGTGGACTGGGTTTCTGGTGGCTTGCTTAACTTCTGAACCACTCTGGAGTCTCTGACTGGCTTGGGGGCCTGACTTCTGGCAATGTGCTTAACCTATGGTGCAGCAGTGAAGTCTCCATATTTTTGACTGGCGAGTAGCTGGAGTCCATGAGAATTGGGGGCAGGGTCCGGGACATGGGATGGGAGGTGGAGACAGTAGAATGAGTCTTGGGAAACTAAGTCTACTGAGTTGGATAGTTTAGCTGACAGGGGCTCACTCGCTTGTCCTTCTGGCTCAAGTAGCCACATTCTTTGCCAAGATATTACAAGGATAGTTTCTAGGTCATTTCCTAATGTTCTTCAGCTTTAAAACCGGTTGCATTGAGCACACTTGATCTCAACATTACTATCTTCCAGGATCCTACTAGCAAGGCGCATTAAGCCCCTCTTCCCCATTAAGCCCCTCCTCCCTTCTTGAAACATTCAAGCACCTTCATAGTCCGAAGTCTGAAAGTCTGCCATATTCCTCCAAACAGCAGCATGGCCAGTACTACCACACCAATATGGCTTTTACACAGTCCCTTGTATCAGTTGTTTTCTTAGTCACAATTCTATAGCTGCAAAGAGGCACCATGACTATTGCTAATCTTACAAAGGAAAGAATTTAGCTAGAGTGTACTACAGGTTCTGAGAGTTAGTTCTCTATCATCATGGCAGGGAGCAGGGTGTCTTGCAGGCAGATGCAGCAGCAGTAGGTGAGAACTACAGGCAGCAGGATGTGAAAAATAAAGACTAAACCTGGCACCAAAACAGTCACCATTAGTGACCCACTCTCTCCAACAAGGACATGCCTCCTAGCCCTTCTCAAGTAGTGCCACTCCCCAGTGCCTAAGCATTCAAATATAAGTGCCTATGAAAGCCATTCTTTTTCAAGCCATTACACATACATACCTATGAGAAATTTTCTATTCATAAATTAGATACCATGAAATATTTGATATGAGCAAATGCATAAAATAGAAAAAGTTCACCAGTTATAACTATATACAATGTTCAAACATTTTGAATGATTTATTTCTGGAATTGTCTACCTACCACTTTCCAATTATGTCTGGTCTCAGTAACTAAAACCATGGGAAGTGGAATTTTCCAATAAGAATACTATAGACTGTTCCTATTTTGCAATGCATAGCTCCTAGTTTACTGTGTTGACAGTATTCATACTTTACAATACTCTGAAAATGGTAGGCTGTTGGTACAAACTACACTTCTATCTCTAATAGATAGTAATTGAATTCCTCTCTTTCCCTGGGCTAAAGGTGTATAGTCTGGTATATTCTTAAAATACAAGGTAGTGGGCATGAGCCGCAGTTCACAGTTGGTTATGTGACCTTTAGGGCAAACAACTGATACAGCAGAACTATAGTGTAGCAGGTTGGTCTAATGCCGCTTGTATTATTCTAATGCTAATTTGGGGCCGTCAAGACAATTTGCTCAGAGTCTGCATGTAAAATGCTGAGTGATCCTGCCCCCAAGTGACTTCTAGTTGGTAAATCAAGATGCCGACAGCTAATAGTTGGGCAGAAAACACATAGGTAGGGTTTAGGTTTCACAGGCTTGGTGTCAGAGGAGGGCACTGAGTGGAAGAGGAAAGTGCAGGAGAGGAAGAAGGAGAAGCTGCTATGGGTTAAGGGTCATTAGAACATGACTCTGAGGGTTGCCAATTGGAATTAATAGCATCCCAGATGGAACAAAGTAAATAATAAATAATAACTCACGGGTATTGATAGAAAAAGACTCAACAGCAAGGATGGTAGGCAGCTACCCAGCTATTGTGCTGCTTAAGGCTTATTATAAATATAAAGACTGTCTGTTTTTTTATGAGGGAACTCAATAACCAAAGATGAAGTAGGAACCCCAGATCAGATTTTAAATAATTACTATGATGCTATTTTATTTTTATTTTTATTGGTTATTTTATTTATTTACATTTCAAATTTTATCCCCCTTCCCAGTTTCTCCACTGCAACCCCCCTATTCCCTCTCCCTTACTTCTCTCCCACCCACCCACTCACCCACTCCCACCTCACCACTGTAGCATCCCCCTACACTTGCGCATTGACTTTTCACAGGACCAAGGGTATTTATTCCCTCCCATTAATGCCAGGTAAGCCCTTCCTCTGCTACATATGCAGCTGGAGCCATGGATCCTTCCATGTGTACTCTTTGATTGGACAAGCATACTTTTGGTTTATTTTAGTCTATTTTTGGCTTCTGATATTTTCAACTTTAATGTCAGCCTGTATTCTGATTTGTTGATATTAATACAAGAAGAAAGCTTAGCACACGGCCTATGCTCAGTGAACATCATGGAAGCAGGGAAACAAAGACTGTGAGAGCATGAAGACAGGGAGAAGGAAAAGAACACTATCTTCAGGCTATGACACAACCTTTGGTACTGCGTTCTCATAGGTGCTTCTGTCAGCCCTGCAAAAGGAATCCTGGCAGTGGTTGCCCTTCCTGCTGTCCCTGAGTGAGAAGCACTCATTGTTAACCTAGATCCAATGCAGTTATAAACCGGTGGCTACAAGAAACTCTCGGTTAGAATCAGCAGATTATAGAACAAAACCAAAGACACAAATGTGGAAAGAGGACCTGCGAGGTAGCAGGTAGAGGAGAGAGGCAGAAGACAGACAAGACAGGGTGGGCAGACTGGAAAGGGGCCTTAGCCTTTCAAGTCTAGGCTCGCAACCAAAAAGAAAGAGAGGGAAGGGGTGAGAGTAAGAATATATATGGAAGAACAGATTTTATCAATAAATTTAAAGAAGAACAGCAATGAGGTCTACTTATGTGATTAAGTACATCATTCTAATTTTGAAAAACACAAACTCTAGGGAAACAGCATAAGTCTATGAGAAGTAAAAACTTAGTAAGTATGTATATATGAGATAATGGAAGGAATGAAGCTTTCCAATGGACACAGGCTAATCCCATCCCATCACCACTACCAGATATGTGACACTTAAACATATTGCTGGTCAAAATAGATAGAGACATTATATAATAAAGGAAAATGCAGAGTGTCCCACTCACCCAATTCATGTTGTAACTAGTCCTTTATAAGAGTTTAAAATCTTAGAGAAAGAAATTAGAAAATGAGAAAGAATGAAAACTAAAGAAATGAGAAGGGACCATCGTCAGGATGAACAGTATGGATTTTTGTTCCTAGTTTGAAACAGTTGTCGTAACAAAGACACCTGTCAGTAGCTCTCTCTTGAGAATTCTGTTTTATACTATCATTTTTTTTGTCTTACATGTCCTGCACCTTTCTTAATCTCTGGGCCTAAATCTTTATTTAAAACTTTCCTTAATAAATTCCAACATTGTTACATGGCAAACAGAAAATTACTTTTAACTGTAAACTTTAGGAATTAAATATAAATTTATTAGATACTACAGACTCTTGAATAGAGTGCTTTAAAAATATTCACTACTGGTCTAATGAGATGGCTTGGTAAGTAAGGACAAGCCTGAGAACCCAAGCCTGATGACTAGAGTTTGGTCTGGGGACACACATGGTGGAAGAAGAAAACTGGCTACCATAAGCTATAATCCAAGAGAGGACCCAAATTAATAGAAATTAGAGATGAAAAGGGAGACACTACAGCGGACACTGAAGAAATTCAGAGAATCAGAATTTAAAAATCCATCAAACAGGAAAACCTTAAAAAAAAAAAAAAAAAAAAAAAGATGAATTCCTAGGTATATTCAATATACCAAATTTAATTCAAGACAAAATAAATCCTTTAAATAGACCCCACATTATTGAATAAGGTCGACTAAGTAATTAAAATTCTCCCAACCAAGCCAGGAGATGGTGGCCCTATGCATTTAATCCCAGAACTTGGGAGGCAGAGGCAGGCAGATCTCCGTGAGTTCCAGGCCAGCCTAATCTATACAACGATTTCCAGGACATCCAGGGTTACACACAGAGAGATACTGTCTCTACAACCAAACCAAACCAACTAAACAAACAAACAATAAAAACTAAAACAAGACTAAAATCTCTCAATTGAAAAAGTTTGGCCATATGGATGTAGCACAGAATTCTCTCATACTTCCATAGAAGAACAAATACTAATGTTCCTCAAAATACTGTACATAATAAAAAGGGGAGCAATATTTTCAATTTTTATGTAGTGAAAATTACCCTGATACCAAAACCAGACAAAGACACTGACCTCAAAAGAAAAAAATTATAGGCCAATGTCTTTGATGAAGACAGAAGCAAAACTTCTCAGTGTAATACATGGAAACTACTTAAAAACTAACTCAAAGAATTATACAGCATGATAAAATTAGCTTCACCCTAGAGATGTAGGAATGGTTCAGCATAAGTAAATCAATAAACTCAGTTTCCCAAAAAACACATTCAAGGGTAGGAACCATGTGATTATCCTATTATATGCAGAAAAGGACTTTGATAAATTCAAAACCTCTTTATGATAAAAAGTCCTAGAGAGAATAGGAATATAAGGATCATATCTCAACATAAAAAGGGTAATATACAGCAAGCCCACATCAATTTACAGCTTTTACACTAAAGTCAGGAAGAAGACAAAGATTTCCATTTTCTCACTCTTCCAACATGTTCAGAAGTCCTTGAAGTCTTAGCTTGAGCAATGAGACATGTGATGGAGAAAAAGGAACACAAACAGAAATGCAAGGAGGCAAAGATCTCTTTTTGCAGATGACACAACTCTTTTTTTTTTCTTTTCAATTTTTATTAGATATTTTCTTCATTTACATTTCAAATGCTATCCAGAAAGTCCCCTATACCCTCCCTCTGCCCTGTTCCCCTACCCACCCACTCCCACTTCTAGGCCCTGGCCTTCCCCTGAGCTGGGTCATGTAAAGTTTGCAAGACCAAGGGGCCTCTCTTCCCAATGATAGCCGAATAGGCCATCTTCTGCTACATATGCAGCTAGAGGCATGAGCTCTGGGGGTACTGGTTAGTTCATATTGTTGTTCCTCCTATAGGGTTGCAGACCCCTTCAGCTCCTTGGGTACTTTCTCTAGCTCCTCCATTGGGAGACCTGTGTTCCATCCAATAGCTGACTGTGAGCATCCATTTCCACTGGCCTAGCCTCACAAGAGACAGCTATATCAGGGTCCTTTCCACAAAATCTTGCTGGCATATGCAATAGTGTCTGCATTTGGTGGCTGATTATGGGATGGATGCCCGGGAAGGGCAGTCTCTGGATGTCCATCCTTTCGTCTCAGCTCCAAATTTTGTCTCTGTAACTCCTTCCATGGGTATTTTGTTCCCAAGACACAACTCTTTACATCAAAGACTGTAAAGATGCCAGCAGAAAATTCCCACAGTCAGAAAAGTAGCAGGATACAAAATTAACAGATAAAAATCAGTACTCTTCCTATAAAAAAAAATGACAAACACATTGAGAAAGAAGTCAGGAAAATAATGCTATTCAAAACAGAATTTAAAAGTACCTTTGGATAAACTTAGACAAGGTAGTAAAAGACTTATATGATAGAAAATTTAAAGAATTAAAAAACTGAAAAGGATTCCAGAATATGGAGGGATTTATGCTTATTGACTAGTTTGTTGAATATTGTGAAGATGACCATCTTACCAAAGCAATATATAGATTCAATGTAATCCCTATAAAAATTTCAACCCAATTCGTTACAGATATTGAAAAAATAATAATAAATATTATATGGGACCAAAACCAACCCAGAATATTCAAAACGACCCTGAATGAAAACAAAAATCTTCTGAAGTCATCGCCATCCCAGATTTCAACTGATACTACTAAGCTGTGGTAGTACTTACAATGTGACACCCTCATGAGGACATTGATCAGTGAAAAAGAACTGAGAATCCACAAATGAGCCCACACTTGTACATGTACCTCACGTGTGGCAGAGAGGAATGAACACAGGTAAGAGGCATCTCTGGACACAACTTGGCAGCTGCTCCTATGAACTCCCAGCAGATATGACAACACACGCAAGCTCGATGGAGCTCAAGCCAGACCAAACTCCGGCAATGAGAGGGGAGGAAAATCTGAAATCTTACTCCAGGCTAACGGGACGGGGAGCATCAGTTTTCTTTAGGAGTGTGGTCTAGGCTCGTTGACAATGATTCATTGAATGACCACCAGCCGGAGTGTTTGGAAAGCACATATTAAACTAGGTGGGTGAATAGAGAAACAAGTAAAGAAAAAAAGGTGACGAAGCTGAATTTGTAGGGAAGTGGGGCAGATCTGGGCAGTGATGTGAGAGAGATCCATATGATGAAAATAATATAATTAAAAACAATTAATATGATTAAAAATATCAACTGTTTGCGACAGTGCAGGCAAGTGTATTATCCACACACTGATAGCTACAGTAGTAAATGACTAGGAAAAAAATCTGTAAAGTACTTTGGAAGCTTCTGAAATCAAAGCATGTTTGGATCTGCAGTTCCTAACTGTCCTCTTGGGGATTTAAGCCAGAGAAATGAAACCCCATGTTAATACAAAAATATTTACAAATACACATAGCGGCCCTGTTTCTAACAGACAAAATTAAGGGCAACAGCATGTATTTCAAGGGATGGATAATTAGAATCTGCTACATCCACATCATAAAAATCCTACTTCTAAATATAATAAAACAGACTTTTAATACGTTAGCCACTTAAACAGAACTCAGAGGAACTGCAGTAGGAAAAAATACTTAGATTATAAGGTGCTGTGTCATGCAGATCAATTCTATAACATTTAAAAGATTGTGTTTATGGTCTGTAGAGCAGCCTGTATGGTTGTCAGAGGCTCAGAATCCACCATTAGAGGAGAAATAGAAAGAGATAATAGGAATTAACCTTGTGGTAAGTTTTCTGTACCCTGGTTTGATCATTTTATATTACCCACATAAGTTGCATAGAATTATATATATGCATAAAACAAGAATATTATTATGGATAGTGTATAGAAAAGCTGTCTGTAGTATACCAATATCAATCATAATTTTGCTTCTGAATGGTAGTGTTAAGGGGACACCACCTAATCTCTCTCATGTTTCTGGGTGACTTCTGAATCTATAGCTATGTCCGAGCTGATCCCAGTGCCTTGCATATGCTAGAGTTCACCTTACCACTGAACTCTATCACTGAGCCATTGAAAGCTTCCTTCAAGGATAACTTTGATTATCCTGAACTTCAGAGCTCCTCATTTTACTTTTAAGATAGTTGACATCAACTTTATCTAAATAGAACATACTATTTAATAGCATATTTCCCCCAAATTCTGCATCCATTAATGTTACTTCCGTAGCTTGAAGTCAGTAGGAGTAGAAGCACTTATGCATGGAAGTTGGCAAACACTACAAACCAGGAATTGATTTATTGTTCTGGTGATTCTACAAACTATTGAAAATTACATAAAACATATAAACGCCTTATCTATAGCTGCTTCTTTGAACAAAATAAAGCTGAGGACGTATTCTTCCTGTGTTAAACATTATTATGTGTTTTATAAAGTGTCATTACATTTATTATTATTTAATTTTTACTGCCACATTGCTGTATAGAAAAAAAAGTCAACCAATAATCATTTCGAAGCATATTCAGATTACTGGTTCCTAAACATTTCCCAGCTGGCCACTGTTTACTGTGATGTTTTTTGATCCTGGAAGTGCTCACAACTAGACAGATGTGAGTAATGATAGGACCGTGGTCTCATTGTTGGAGTGTGCTGTAAATTCAACAGCTGGCAACAGGAGAGGAGAATGGTCCATGAACAAAACTACAGGTAGCACTATTGACTTTGTCAGCATCTATATTTTAGGTGAGAGGTCTGCATATCCATTTGACATAGTCCAATTTAAAGTTCTATCATTCAGAGTTTTGCGAGAGGTTTAGGTTGGGTTAATTCTCTCAATAAATGTTTTCAAACCCTACTTGTTAAATGAGGCCCCGGTACTTAAATGTATTCCCTAGCAACATTTTGAAATTGTCCCAGGGTTCCTTCACTTCCTTCAGAGCCTAAATCTGAGTGGCATACATAATGCATTTTTTTTTGTCTGTTTTTGCTTCACTCACTCAGACATGCCTGTATTTGATCTATAAAAATGTCTTGCCTGTGTTACACTAATGGATTCCTATTTTCTCTGGCTTCACTATCATTGCTTTCTGATCCACGATTTTAAAGCACAGATAATAAGTGTTTGTGAGAACCAGACTCCAACTATATTCCCTAATGAAACCTGCTTGCAAGTGATTAGGGCTCTCCGTGCAGTTCCTTCCTATGCAGAAGTGTTCCTGAACCCTTATCCTACACTGATCAAAGCAATACAGCAAAATGACATACCATAACCCCAAAGCTTTATGTTAAAGAAATGTGCAGCTTCTACTTTTAACCTTTTGAATGATCTTCCTTAGTCAGCTTCCATATTCTGTCCAATCCAAAGACATTGCTTCATACGTATGGTTTTAAAAGACATCAGATTAGTTTTTATAGCTGATCCAGTTAACACATAAAAATTTAGAGAGTAACACCAGAAAAGTCAGAAGTAATCATCAACCAAACCATTTGCTTGATCTTTCAAAATTTAATTTAATATATTCTTACCTAGAGGGGACAGAAATTCTTCTCTACTTGGCCCTACCCTGACTGTTTCACTAAAATTCATTACAATGAGGTCAGTGAACTCTGGACCCTGAGATATATCATCTGTTCTTGCTTAGCTTCAATTGAAGAGTATTTCTCTTAGACCGGTGATTGACTCAGAGTGTCTCCTGTGCTGATCTAACTATTGAGCCATACTCCCAGCCCAATAATGTTTTTCACATGTTCAAATAATTACAAAACTGTAAAAACCTTCTATAATTCATTTTTATTATTCATTGAAATTAAGCCATGCTCATTCATCCATATACTGCCTATGGCACCTTCCATACTATTAATCCAGAATTCCATAGTATGACAGACTTCATTACCCACAATGCCTAAATAATACAGTCTCTGGTCTTGTATAAAAAGGGATACTAGCTCCTAAAATGAAAACTTAGTTTTTTAAGGAACTATCAATAATACAGTCATATAATAATATTACATTCTCTTGTGTTCACGTACTACTATAAGTTTTACACACATGTGAGCTATTTCTACATTAATGTTTAAGACCGTTGTTTCCATTGATATATAAAACAATTTAATTTTAATAAGAACATGTAACTATTTTCATTTTATATTTTTAACACTTCCTCAATTTTGTTTTAGGATGTTCGAAAACCCGCCCCCAAATTTATAATATTAAAAAGTTAACATGAAATGTCTCTATTTTATGTATTATTTCATGTGCAACTCAATAAAGACATACATCAATTATTATTACTGAAGACAGAAGTTTCACAGAAAAATTTAAACTCACCATACGGGTCGCTCTACCATATTTTGGGGACCTGTGTTATTAAAATGCCATCTATATCTTTTACAGAATGAAACTTCACTATTTTAAAATGTCAACTGCTGTATGCTTTGTCATATACTCCTCCAAGAATAGAGCTTAAGTTGGTACTAACAAGCACTTTCAAGTCATCTCCACTGCAATATAAGCAAAGCTTCAGAACAGAGATGGCTTGATGACCAAGCCTCAGTTAAAGCCCATTTAGTAGATAGTAGATTTGGTAGATGGCTCTGAGTTGAAAGAAGTATTGATAAATTATAGGACAGTGGGAAAGTCCCTGAATTGGAACTCCACTTCCAAGGTGTAATAGCTAGCCATTGGATTCAGGGCAACTTCCTTAACTGCATCTTTGTTTTAATTTTCTAATTTGGATGATGGGTAATCTTAGTCAGTGTTTTGACGACTACAACTTTTATAAAGGAAAAATTTTAATTGGGGCTGTTTTATAGTTTCAGAACTTCAGTCCATAATCATGACAGGGAGCACGAGGAACATACAGGCAGATATGATACTGGACGGTTAGCTGAGAACACTACATATTCATCCTGAGGCAGCAGGAAGAGACGGAGAGCCACTAGGCCTGGCTTGAGTTTCTGAGACCTCAAAGCCCACCTTATAATGGTGCACTTCCTCTAACAAAGCCACACCCATTCCAAGGCCACACCTTGGAAATTACACTTTCTATAAGTCATTTTTATTCAAACCACCTCAGGCTTAATGAGGAGCCATGTAGTTTATTTTCCCCTTGGTTTCAGTGAAGATTAGATAAGCTAGTTTTCATAAGCCACCTGGAAAAACTGTCTGGCTCTTGCACACATGTTAGCACCTCTGTCCTGCTATGTCCTAGCTTTTCTTTATCTTGAAATTACTGTGAATAAATCTCTTAGGAGAAACACTTAGTATATGACTTTCAGGGAACAGAAGAAGCTCTTACAACGTCAGGACTAGATCTTGTGAATCCTTGAAAGACTGCCTAGCCCCACAACATTTCATAAAGACTGTGCTGTTTCCATGACCAACTTAGAAGCTTGTTTAAGAAGCAAAGTTCTTAAGTATAGAGGAAAACATATAGTTTGGGAGGATCAAACCCCTATAAGCCCCAGAAATTATATTTCTAAAATGTTAGATGTGCTATATTTTATTATTTAATTACATGCAATACTCTTGTAAGTAAGTAGTAATGGATGTGTCTCAAAGGTCTTTTCTGTTGGTGTGTATTGCCAGGATGAGGATAATTTACCAAAAAAAAAAAAATAATAATAATCAGAGATTAAATGAGAAGAAAATTATCCTATATTTCTCTTTCTCAGAAAATAAGTCCTTACTTGCTTAGCATCTTGTTGTTTTATGCTTTTACAATATTTATAATCAAAACAGAAGAGGACTTTAAAATAATTAAAGTACATTAAGCTCAAATAAGTCACTAGGTGAAAATAAACACCAAAATAAAGTGAAAGAGAAAGCACATAAATAGACCACACACCTATAGACGCATACATCATACTTATGAATGCTCAGTACTTAATACAAAGGTTATTCTGACTCCTGAGTATTAACCTAAGAACGGAAAAATTAAGCTTAGAAATAAAATTGACAAACTCTGATCACTGACTTTGTCCTGATTCTGAATAAGTGTATAGCTTTCCAAATTAGCCAAAGGTTCATGGTTCTTCTCACTGAACAGGGGAGTCTAACTCTTTTCCTCTTGAATCTGAGCTTAACCAGCAGAATGTGGGTCATCTGTGACTGTCATAAGAGTCTAGGAATCATCTCTTACCAGGTTCCTCCAGGGGAAGATGGCTACCATGTCAGAAGTTCTACTGTGCTCTATCCCTCATAGTAGAAAGTGAATGGAGGTATACCCATTAGCAAGCCCAGTTAGATCCAGCTATCTAGCCATCTCCGTTAACATTCCAGAGAGGTGAAGACAACTTATGGCCCATGAAGACCAGACTATGTGCCAGTTGAATGGATCTGAGTGATCTTGGTCAATTTTACATGGAACAGAAGAATCCATAATGAAATAACCATGGCTCTGTCAACAGCTCCTGCTAATTCTGTACTCACTTGGGGCTTCGTTTAATCCTCACACAAAGAAGAGGTACAAAGAGAGGCAGCTTGACACTAAGGGTGCTGGAAAAAAAAATCCATATGTGAGCCTACTTAGTTTATTAACTTCCTACACACACTCCATTCATGTAAAAGCATTTAATAGAACTTAGTCCTGACACAGATGATAGCACGCCTCTGGGAAGTCATAAGTTGTTAAATCAAAAGCCCAGGTGTGGGGTGATTCACCTTGAGTTGCAAATCAGGGGTATCTTAGAAACCTCCAAAACAATATAAACCATTGCTGTTGTGCTCAGTTGCTCACTGAACTTGGTTGCAGAACATGGAGAAATCAAGTTAGTACTAACAAGGAAGCTTCCTTCTTGCTAACTAGATTATGAAGTGCCAGAAGGTGCCATGTAGGCTGCTGTGAGGGAGAAGTCATAAAAAGTTTCATCCAGCTGTGAACCACATGAGCTATAATAACTGGCAGGGCAAGACAAGCCCTTGAGTGCAATAGTATCAGGAATTCTATGGGAGTAACCAACTGCCTTTTGACTGAATTTAGGGCTTGCTTCCTACCTAATATCATACGTGAGGCCAAGAATTCATGGCTGCCGAAGGGGTCAAATGCTCCAGAGGTGAAGGTACTATGACTATTGCTAAATTGACATAGCATCAAACTTGTCTCTTTATTGTTATCTGTATACCTATAGGTTAGTGCCACTGTAAGACCACTTCAGGAATGTTTCCTTGTTCAATGACAGTGATTAACACAGCAATTAGAGACTGATCAAAGTGTAGAGAGTAACTGTCAATGGAGCGCTCAGGCCACTAATGGCATATTTCTATTACCACCTCACCCCCTTCCTAAGGTTTAACACTCATCAAGGATGAAGGGCTAAAAAGACTGTACAAGCCAAGGTGGTCATGGAAGGCAGAAGAAAGAACAGGACAAGACCACTGTACTCATGAACTCGCAGCACCTTAGTAAGATCTACATAAGAACAAACCAGTCAACACTTCAGTGGTGGGGGTTATGGGAGTTTGAATGGCGATGGCCCCCGTAGGTTCATACATTTGAATATTTGGTTCTAAGCTGGAAGTGTTTTGGAGGAAGACTAGGAAATATGGTCTCTCTCTCTCTCTCTCTCTCTCTCTCTCTCTCTCTCTCTCTCTCTCTCTCTCTCTCTCTCTCTCTCCCCCTCTCCCCTTTCTCCCCCCTCTCCCTCTCTCTCTCCCTCTCCCCCTCTCTCTCCAATATTCTTATGGATCAGATATAAACTCTGAGTTTTTGTTCCCATGACAAGCTTGCCTCTTCTTGGCCATTATTCCCTCACCATGATGATTATGGACACCCTCTGGAGCCGTAAGTAAGCCTGAAATAAATGTTTACTTTTATATGTTGCCTAAGTCACAGTATCTTTTCACAGCAATAGAATAGTAACTAAGAAAGAGGGGCATGAGCTCACAAGGCTCCATCCACATCCGAGGAGCTACTAATAGCTGATAACTTATGAGGGAGGGAAACTCCGGCTTCTTTATGGCTCCTGGTAGGTCAACCGTGCACTAGTAAATGGCTTCACACCCATGAGCTACTGGGCAGCACAACTGCACTCAGTCCACATAAAAATTTAAAAGAAGAGAACACAAAGTTGCAATGTGGGATGGGTAGGGTGGATTTAGATTGAGTTAGGAGTTTAATATGATCAAAATGCATGGTTTGCATCTATGA
>NC_034592.1:30761532-30783701 GCF_900095145.1 Mus pahari
AGAGCAAGAACTAAGGAGAGAGAGAAAAGGCAAGAGAAGAAAAGAAGAGAGAGAGAGAGAGAGAGAGAGAGAGAGAGAGAGAGAAAGAAAGAGAAGGGGGGAGGGGCTAAGCAGCCCCTTTTGTAGTGGGCTGGGCTACATTACTGTTGCCAGGTAACTACGGGGGTGGAGTCCAGACAGCCTATGTGATTGATGACCACAAAATTATGGAACTGGATGGAACTGGGTCCTTGTGTCAGGAGCCTATGTCTGGGAGCATGGCAAACAGGCCTTCCATCCCTTGCAGATTAATTTGTTGGGTCTCCAGGGTTTAAACCTAGCTTGACCAGAAAAAAAAAAAAAACTGCCTTTCACAGTCCCACAGGTCAGTTTAGAAACCTAGATCATGGTAAGTAGTTAAGAACTTATTTCTATCACTGTTTGCTATTCTTTTCCCAGGACTAGGTAGGAGTGGGGACATAAATGGCACAATAATATCTAGAGAGGAATATTTCTTAATTTTGCATTTGTCCTTGACTAACTTTGCAAAGTTGCCCCTTTTCTCATCTAGACATGTTTCTTGCTGGATCTAAGATACATGCACTACTATTAACTTCCATCAGCCTTTGCCTAGCTCTTAATTTCTGTCAGGGAGAAATGTTCCTATTCAAATGTCTTCGCTGTGTCAATATATATTTATTATTCATGTTACCATGTCACATAAGGCCATTTTCATAAAAGAAAATGTGTTTTGCAAACACAACTCCAGCTGGGCAGTGGTGGCGCACGCCTTTAATCCCAGCACTTGGGAGGCAGAGGCAGGTGGATTTCTGAATCCAAGGCCAACCTGGTCTACAGAGTGAGTGCCAAGATAGCCAGGGCTACACAGAGAAACCCTGTCTTGAAAAAAAGAAAAAAGATAAAAAAAGACAACACAACTCCATGCCTATCTCTACCCATTCATCCCCTTATGATAGTCTGATTCCCTGAGCACTTTTAAGTCTACTTTGATGCCATACAGGCATGCATGACTTTAGGTAGCTATATAAATCTAGAAACCACAAAGGAAAGGGAAGCTGCTTCTGGGTATTTACTCAGAAGACCTCTAGTCAACATGTCAGGGAAACACTACACATCATAAATTGTGCAACCAACCTACTTGTCTGCAATATGCAAATCTTCTCTGGCAACAACTACTAGTAAGAAAAACCAGACTGTAGGGATGGGCAGTTACTGAGCCTCCCCATCTCCTTGGGACATTGCTGTTCCTGTTCCTCTGTACTAACACCAGTTTGGGATGCTTTCTTCACCCAGGCTTCTTTTTTAATTAGAAGCAAAGGTCCTCCTTTTTTGACATAGCAATCCAACTAGCAATGTTCTCCAACTACTTTCCCCAGGACCTTATTGGCTCTTCCATTGTTTATTTTAAGAAATTCTAAGTACCCCTGAAGTAGGGACTTTGCTTCCAGTCTATCTTTAAGATGTTCATTCGTCTCACATTGTTGACTTGGAATGATGGTTCTGTGAGTGTTGGTTTCAAGCCAAAAGCAGTAGCGGGACATTGGTACTCATGGACGGATAAATTCACTGGCATTCTCTCAAACATGCTTTTTCAGGCGTAATGAGGGTGGGGCCCAGCTCTCACCAGTTTTCAGTTTCCCCTCCTTCTACTCCTCCCAGTCCTCCTCTCACTTTCCCTTTCTTCTTCTCTTTCCCTTCAGATAAAATAGCAGGACTCCCATGGATATCCCCTCCCATGGATATCCACTCCCATGGATATCCACTGCACAAACCCTCATATCAAGGCAGGAACAGACAACCCAGTAGAAGGATGGGTACGAGCTAGGTATACATTACGGTCTTCATATACATTACGGTGATGTATCTGGGTGTTCTTGTGGGACTCCCAACAGTGGGAGTGAGGGTTATCTCTGATTTTTTTTTTTTTTTTTTTTTTTTTTTTTTTTGGTTGTCTTCTGGATTTTCTTTTAAAGATTTATTTGTATGTGAGTACACTGGTGCTGTCTTCAGACACATCAGATCTCGTTACAGATGGCTCTGAACCACCATATGGTTGCTGGGAATTGAACTCAGGACCTCTGGAAGAGCAGTCAGTGCTCTTAACCGCTGAGCCATCTCTCCAGCCCTGGATTTGTTTTCTGAGTCAGGGTTTTGTGTAGCCCAGGTTGACCTGAAGCCCACTGTGTAGCTTGAATTCCTGATCCTCCTGCCTCCATCTCCTGAGTAATGGGAGGGCAGGCATGTATCACCATTCATGGTGTATGCATGTCTTAGTCAGGGTTTTTTTTTTTTTTTTNTTGGTTTTTTATGACAGGGTTTCTCTGTATAGCCCTGGCTGTCCTGGAACTCAGTTTGTAGACCAGGCTAGCCTCGAACTCAGAAATCTGCCTGCCTTTGCTTCCCGAGTGCTAGGATTAAAGGCGTGAGCCACCACGTCTGATTTTTTTTTTTAATCTTTCTTTCTTCAAATCCCCAACATACACTGTGAAGACGTAGAGCAAATATGGTTTAACACCCCTATACATAACTGAGAATAGTTTTCCAGGTTTGTTATCATTTTACCAGTACAATAAATGAATATTTAGACATTTCTCTTAAATAGATATTTCCATTCTTTTTTTGCATGAAGGATAATGCTAACATTCAGTGATAGAGGTAAAGAAATTTATTTTATTTGCTGATAGTTCTTCAGTTCTGAAATTTGATGGATCTCAGCTACTTGGTTCGTCATAGTTTAGGTTGTGTTCTAAGGTTCCATCCCATTTCAACTGAATGATGTCACACTGGAGAGCACAGAGAGTGGGATCACAGTAATTTCCAGAATGTACTGTAGATGCTGCTCCTGGAACCAACCACAATGCTCTGCTTTACAATAACGTATGAGAACTGCCTGAACCAAACACATTAAAAAATAAATAAATAAAGTGATTTTGGTCTTCAATGTTTCCACTACTGTAGATGCCCAGTGTGCTTGGGCTCACTGGATCCTGGAGAATCCTGCTGATGCCTCTTCAAGATGCTGGCGTCAAGGGACCTACAGCCTAGTTCAGGTCACTTCAAGTTATTCCTCTGACTTTTTTTTTTTTTTATTATACTCCACTCCATGCTTTTGTGAGGTCCCCCAGTTCCCAGTAGTTCTGCCATCACTCTCAGCAGAAATGACAACATTGCAAGCAGCTTCTTTAGTCATTATCTTATTGAGCTGCTTCGGTGTCTTCATAAAACCTGCTTCTTTTCTGACAGAAAAGAGGACAGTTCCCAGGAGAGCATTAAACACTCATTTGAGATGTCAGAGATTTAACCCTGAGAGAAAAAAAACGAGCCATTGGTTGTCAAGCAGCAAATAAGAACCCTGTCACATGCCAGTCTTGATCATAGCATATAAGCATGCTAACTTTGAAGAGAACGCAGTATTAACACCGGCATACTGCCATTTGAGATTTGTGGCACTGTTCAAAGCTCACCTCTCTACTGGGAATGCGAGACAGACTTGCTGCCCTGTCTCAGCCAAGTCAATAGCTCTTTTTCCCAGGAGACACAGAGGACAGATTTTTTTTTTTTTTAATCCTCTTAATTTACCTTTTTTTCCCTGATAGATCAGTAACTTTTACAAATGATGTTTACATGAGAAATTAGGGGTGATAGTAAATTTTTCTACATAAATCTTTAATCCAGACCCCCCCCACACACACAATACATTTAGACAACATTAAAAAAAAATCCTTCTACCATAACCAACCCCTAATTCAAGAGTCCTTTACTAACTCACCAATAGTCACTGGACTATTGCTTAATTTATCAAAAAATGATAAAATTTAAATATCATTAAACAATAACATTAAAAAATAATAACATTATTAGCAGCCCACCATTTCCTATACCAAAGAGAATAACTGCTTTTAAACAATCACTCCAGGCTGGGGAGATGCTCAGTCATTAAAGTATTTACTTCAGAAGAATGGAAAAACTGATTTGGTTTTGTTTTACCCACGCCATATAAGAACCTAAGGGTGGTGGCATGTGCCTGTAATCTTCGCTCTGGCAAAGGACAGAGAAGTAAATTCCTGAAACCCAAATCAGTGTGATTCTGGTCCAGTGAAAGAACCTGTCATGAAGAATCATATGGATAAAAATGAAGAAGACACTCAAAATCGACCTCTGAGCACTATAGGTACACACATGCATGTGCACTGGTACATACACATGAGTGTGCACTTGAGTGTGTGTTGTGCTCACGAACGCACACAGTCACCTGTTTAATGGCTGAGGGTCTTCTGGCTTAGAAACCACATTTTGCATGTGCTCATTAACACCTTTGGTTAACAGGCTTGCTTGTCAAGTCCTTATTTAAATCTCTCTACCAATGGCAACAACAGGCATTTGGAACATATTTTAATGTCCTACATGAGTCAGAGATGTGGAAGAATCTTAAAAATCACCATAAGAAATAGCAAAAGAGGAAGAAAAATGCTAGCAATCAATCTATCCCTCACCCTCTGGAACAGAACTTACCCAAGAACTTCCATCTGCTCCTTCCTTACAGATTTTCTCCTCTTTCGTGGTTGATACTTGCTTCTGCTAACAGCTCACCACCTACTCAATCAGTCTTACATTTCCTCAAGCTCTGTCCAATTTAAAGTATTGGCCTTCCTGGTCTAGTTGTCCCTTGAGAGACTCTGCCAGAGCCTGACCAATAAAGATGCGCATGTACGCAGCCAACCACTGGACTGAGCATAGGGTCTCCAGTGGAGGAGTTGGCAAGAACTGAAGAAGCTGAAGGGGTTTGTAACCCCATAGGAAAAATAACAATATCAACCAACCAGATCCCCTAAATCTCTCAGGGACTAAACCACCAACCACAGAGTACACATGGAGGGCCCCATGGTTCCAGCTGCACATGTAGCAGAGGATGGTCTTATCTGGCATCAGTGGGAGGGGAGCACGTTGGTCCTGTGAAGGCTTGATGACCCAGCGTAGTAGAATGCTAGAGCACTGATGTGGGTAGGGGAGCACCCTCATAGAGGCAGGGAGTGGGGGGATAGGATAGGGGGTTTGTAGAGGGGAAACTGGGAAGGGGATAATATTTGAAATAAATAAAATGACCACTAAAAATATGAAAAAGAAAATCATGTATGCATTTATATTGCAATATTTCTTTTTAAGATTTATTTATTTATTTATTATATGTAAGTACACTGTAGCTGTCTTCAGACACTCCAGAAGAGGACGTCAGATCTTGTTACGGATGGTTATGAGCCACCATGTGGTTGCTGGGATTTGAACTCTGGACCTTCGGAAGAGCAGTCAGGTGCCCTTACCCACTGAGACATCTCACCAGTCCCAATATTTTTAAGTTTTTAGAAAAAATAAAAGTATTGGCCTTCTACCACTACTATGGCAAATGGCACAGGTATCTCACAGCTCTATAGCATGAAGTCCAGCAGGTCTCTTGGGTGCTCAGAGGTTCATCTCTAGAGAGAATTGCCTTTCTGGATTTCCAGGTTCCAAAGACTTTCCAAACACCTTTCTCCTGGCAGCTTTACAGTCTTCAGTGCCAACAACATTGTTTTTGGAAGATCATTGCTCCTACAACTCTTGCTACAGACGGGAATGGTCTCAGCTCTTTTAAAGGCCTGTATATTAAGCTGGGCTCACTGGAGAATCTGGGCAAGATATATCAGGGTCTCTTAAATACTCCTGCCAAGTCTCTGCTGCTTAGAAAAGCAACAGAGTCAAACATTCTGCAGATAAAATATGGGACACTTTGAGGTTCAATATATTACCCATGACTTACCTCCTGGATAGTCCATTTCTATTCCTTAGCTGCCTTGTAGAATATTAGATTGCTTTTCACATGAAATCCTTCATTTCTATCCCCTATTCCCCATCACTCATCAAAGGCAGGTTTTTGTTTGGAAGTTAAGCTTTCACCTTTCACCCACATTTGTTTTGGAGTTCATTGATAATAAAAGATTGTGTGCAGAGAGCTGCAGAAGGGTTTAAAGGCAGGTATAGCAGTTTGGAGTTGAGCCCATGAAGAGCTCTATGGGGTGGTCCTTCACTATGTCTTTCAAGTGAGGTCTTTTATGTGGGGATGCCTACCTCTTCTTCATAATAAAGTCTTGGGGTAATGGTCAGGACTTCAAGACAGATGCAAAAAGAGAAAAAAAAATCACTGGCAGGGTTTAGAAATCAAATCTCAGCATGATATGCTTCGGGGAAGAGATGTTTTAAAACATTCTGGAGGTGAAGGCAGGCAGTAAGGTCAAAGGCAAAGGACTGTGACAGGGAAAATGAGAGGAAAGATTTACAAGGCAATGAAGGTAGAATAGAACGGCATTTCCTACCCCAACAATGTCTTGATGGATGCACAGGCCTCCTGAGAACGTAGATGCAACCACCTGGAAACAGACACCATGACCTTGCTACGTGTTTTCTCCCTGGGGCTTTCTGGTGGCCTTGACTTTACTCTAAGGAGTCTGGTACCCGTGAGCATGTCTTTTCTGCCATGCCATCACAAGTCCACACTTCATATGGAAATATCACAGCTCAGTCATCATCTATTACACAGACATAGGCATTCAGTGTGTACAACACATCCATAGAAATCTCTGGGGGGTGCTCATTCAGAGTAGGAAATGATTGAGGTCTTTGTGGGTGAGTGTACCTGTAGAAGATTTGGGGTAGCTGAAAGTCTAACATGACCTGGCTTTTCGGTTCTTAAAGAAAAGAGTTAGTTCCTTAGTAACCATTAAAATTAGAAATAACGCATACAGTTTCTTGTGTAAGTCTGGAAGTTTTAATAATTAAAGATGTGGGAACGAGGCAAATTGCCCTTAACCTGGCCTAAGACAGAGCTACTAAGTCACCACATCCTTCTGGGAAGGAATTAGCATTCCTGATAAACTGTCCCAGCAGTTTGCAGATAAACTTCTAATGGTGTTAAGACCTCTTCTGGGAAGCCAGTTGTCATCCACTCAATTTAGTGACAGTCACTCAGTGACCTTTAGCCAGATGCTCTTCTTCCTGTTTATACTTTTAAAGGGACAGAGTGTGTGTGTGTGTGTGTGTGTGTGTGTGTGTGTGTGTGTAAATATATGTGCAGAACTGTATGCATGCATATTATGTAAGAGGCTCAAACTGTCTACTTTATGATCTTTTCTTTTGCAAACCTTTAAGACTAGCATTTGGTCAGCATACCTGACTTTATTTTCACAAAGCAAGAACCTTTTTAGAAACATCCTTTAAATATTTTAAAGTATAGGAATAGATTTTAAAAATTCACTTAAGGAGCTGAAGGGGTTGGCAACCCCATAGGAAGAACAACAATATGAACCAAGCAGAATTCCCAGGGACTAAACCACCAACCAAGGAGTATATGTGGAGTATGCATGGCTGCAGCCATATACATAGCAGAGGATGGCCTTGTCGGACATCAAGGGGAGGAGAGGCCCTTGGTTCTGTGAAGGCTCAATGCCCCAGTGTAGGGGAATGCGAGGGCAGAAAAAGGGAGTGAGTGGGTGGGTGGGTGAATCTACATTCTTAGATGTAGGAGGAGGTGGTATGGGATAGAGGGTGTCTGGGTTGGAAATCGGGAAAGGGGATAATATTTGCAATGTAAATAAATAAAGTAACCAATAAAAAAAAGGAAAAAACACACTTAACTTATTAAATATGTTGTCACAAAGATTTTCTGGGTGCTTACATAATTATTACAAATGTACTAATTTAATATGTAAAATAGAGCAACACCAACAAATGCTATAGTACTAATGTAAACTAAAATTTCAGTTCTGATCTCAATGTCAAACAATACTGTAATTGTACATTGTTTGGTATAAGTACAGAACTGACCTAATATTCTAATGCACTAAAGACACATCAGGTATATAAAGCAATAACCATGCAGAGTTTAGTAGTAGACAATATTAGCATGTTAGTATTATTTTAATCAACCTAAATTTTTTTTTCCATCATAGACTCATTATGTCTGAACTTGAACTCGGATTTCTCCAGCATCAGTCTCTCCAGGGCTCAGGCTGCATGTGTGAGCTGCCAAACCCAGATTCTTTCAGTGTTGCAATTTGTATCTAAATCTCTGCAACAATGAAAATGAAAAGTTACACATAAGAAAGTAAAAGTCCCCAAGTTTTCTTCCCGAGTTACTGGTTGTTTTACAGCCCTTTAGACCTTAAAGAGTTGATTGGATCCCATGTCTGTATATAATATCTGACAGAACCCCTCATTTAAAAAACATTGTCAGGTTGCAAAAATGAAATAAATAAATGAATAAATAAAAAGCATGGTCATTTAGATCTTTTTTTTTTTTAGGAGTAATCATATTTTCCTAAAATTATCTGAAAGCAATACTAGTCAATCTTTTGTTTTAACCACAAAATATTATCCAACCCATGACTACGCTGTGAACCCCTTAATTCACTGTTTATAAAATGTGTATGCAGCAGAGAGATTACTTTTATTTAGCACGCCAACTGCTCTCTCTGTTGAGTCTTGTTGTAGGTCAGAAACCATGTAAGGGCCGTCGTCCTTTACACCATGAACCAATGCTGTGTGACAGGTAATAAAAATCTCACTTCACAGCCGGAGTTCCACAGCATAAGCGATGTGTCCGGGGGTAAGCTCCAGCTACTGATGGAGTTGAAATTCAAAGGCAGGCTGTAGCAGTACATGGCTGGCTCTTAACCCCTTTCTGTATGAGCAATGGCTTAATAAAGAAGGAATCTTACACCCTAAGTGCTCCAGGCAAACAGGAGAGCAGTGCTCAGTCTAAGCTGCCACACGCACATCCTCATGGAGAGAGAGGTGGTCCACCATTCTTTTCCCCATCCCTTAGAAAACATTTCTCATGTTCACAAAGAGCCTTTTATTGTTATTTGCTGCTCCACTCTTGTAGGACTCCTATTGCTCGACTCTTTGAAGCCAGGGCACAAGTTGCTTCTGGGAGACATCCAGTGTCACACTATACATGCAATTGGCATTAACAAAATTACTTTTATGTTAATGTGGCAAACGGGTTTGTGCCATTTAGTACTCACACACAAGTGGTAGTCTATAGAGGGAGAAAAATAAAACCTTTAAAACTGATGTGTTAGTTCTGCCACACAATGGACGAATTTTGGTTCCATCTAGCATCAGGCGCTAACTCTTTAATTCACTAGGCCTTCAGCCCACTTTATATTCAAACCTTTCAGTAACCCAGCAAGAGAGGCCATGTTGCCACCATCTATTAGTGTTGTTGTAACACTAAAGAAGTTAAAGGGCTTGTCAAAGGAAAAAAAAAAAAGATCAAATCAGTACCAGGACAGATTCTGGAGCCTAATGTGTCTGATTTCACTAATAAAAGGAGTCCTCCCCTTGATCATGAAGTACAGAAAGCCACTCATTATTAAAATTATTTCTTACGCTCTGCTGTGTATTTTGAGTAGGTCCCTTTAACAAAGTGCCTGGAGCCTCCTCCGAGTTGAATTAAGGGTAATATCCTCATTCTGTAGCAAAGATTTTGGAAAATTAAAATGTGTGCTGATTTCAGCGCACCACATCCTACTTTTAATGTGCGTGCCTTCAAACCCCTGTCTCCCAGGAACCCTTCGGACCTGATGCTACTCACCTCCTCCCTGTGCAGATCTACACAGGAATTTCGCTTCCATACCATCCTCCACGTGTTCCCAGAGCTCCCAGGGACTAAACCACCAACCAAAGAGTACACATGGAGTGACCCATGGCTCCAGGTGCTTGTTTAGCAAAGGATGGCCTTATCTGGCATCAATGGAAGGAGAGGCCATTGTTCCTGTGGAGTCTGGATGCCCCAAAGTAGGGGAATGTCAGGGCAGTGAGGCAGGAGTGGCTGGGCAGGTGAGGGAGCTCCCCTCCTCCCCCCTACATCATAGAAGCAGGAGAATGGGGATGGGATAGGGGGTTATCAGAGGGGAAACCAGGAAGGGGGATAACATTTGAAATGTAAATAAATAAAACAACCAATAAAAGATAAATTTAAAAAGAGAACAAAAAATAAAATAAAACTGAACCCACTGTCTTCTCCATCCTTTAACTGAAGCTTGCCCCTCTTTGCCGTTCTTTGAGTTTGCCTCCCATTGTCCATCCACCATCTAACACACAGTACATATAACCACTTGTTAACAGAACCCAAGTCAACCAATTATTACACTGCATTTTTTTTTAATGTCACATAGACAAAATTTGAATTATTTTTTCTCCATTAGTGTTGTTCAAATAACAGTTCAGTTCAAAACAGAAGAAGAGCTGATGAGCTGGCTCACCCAGCAGAGCATGGGGCTCTTGGAATCATCTGGATTGGTAAAAGTGCATCTTGTGCATTTCTTCTATGGATGTTCCTCCATCCTTCAGGTTCCTTAGAGTACAGTATGCTACAGTATCTTTAAAAGACAATTACGTTCAGTGTGTTCCCTTTGGCAACTATCCTCATTTCCAGGAAACTGGGGACAGAGGGTACCCTCTGAAGCTTCATGCATAACCACCGACTTCTTCCTCCCATCTGCCCTTTCAGCAAGGCTTAGCAAGATCTTCTCTTGTTTTGTCACACTAACCACATCCTGCCTACACTAGGACACCGCCCCCAGGTTATTCTCCAGTCATTCTTCACGTCTCCCCTAAGCCTTTACTCATGAAAGACCCTTCTGTTGAGTGTAGACGTCATGTCCTCCGGCAGGCTTACCTGATAAATGTGTTCCTGGGAAAAGTGAGGACTCCCAATCTGTGCTGCCATTGCGATTTTGCACCCTGCTTTCACCTTCACTCGTGTCTGGAGTCCCCATCTACTAAGTGATCGACAGAGAACAGGAGCGGGCATGGCCATTCCAAGAACATCTGTGTACCTGGGGGAGCAAGCTCACCCAACCCCTACATTGTTCATGCAGAGTCACAAACCTCGGAGAGCCAAATCACACATTCAGGCTGGCTCTTTCTATATTTTAAATTATTTATGTAAAGAAAATATAAACAAATAATAAGCCATCGTAACTAAAAGCCTGGCATTGTGCTTATCTAAGCTTGGACATCATGAGAAAGCAATATGATTAATGAGAAATGTTTGTGATAAAATTGTGCAAAATAAATGGAAGAAGAGTGCATATAAGTCATATTTATGAAATTCTTATATGTCATGAAGTCACATATTTACTCTCCTATTTCTAGCAGCTTTCTGAACTTGAATGCTCTATTGGGTGGCATTTTTGGATCAACTGAATTAATGTAAATGAGTACTGAAATGCAGATTAAGGAGGAAATGTTCAAGTTAGCTCTAACAGATCAAAAGTTATAAAACAGTGAGCTGGCATCCATGTGGAGACGTAAAGCTCTCTACCAGCATGAAGAGTTCAGCTTTCAATGATTCTCCTCCCTGAGAACACCGGCCATCAGGTAAGTTCCTTGTACTGTCTCTTGGCTAGCTGCCATGCGATGGTGTGCGAGCAGTTATCCATAAGCCACTTCAAGTGGGTCACACGTTTGAGCACTGCTTGACCAGGTATGGGTAGATTCTGTTCTGAGCTGAGGGTTTTGTTTGTTTTATCTTTAAGGAAGCAAACAAACTTGCACTCAATATTGGTGACATCTTTTATTTACACGCCCTGAAGCCACCACTATGCCCCAGTTATAGATCTATAATTTGTGCGTTTTATTCTTCAATTTTATTACCTAAACTTACTCTTCTATGCATTGTTTTATGTTTCTGGTTAAATATAAGTGAAAATTGATTGGAGTATTTCTCAATGGAATTTTATCTTTATTTCATCATAATTGCTTCATATTTGAATAATGACAGATGAGCTGCCTCATTCAATCGCAGTTTTAAGGCTTTGAAGTCACAATAACATCACAGGATTTAAATCCTCAAGCCATTATTACAGCAGAAACGACACTGGGGAAAATGGAAACTTATGGTGTGATAATTTGCTGGGGGGGGGGGGGCGGGGGAAGAAAAGAAACTCTAGTGGCTAAAACACATTCTCTCCAGGACTGCTTGGAGCCTATGACACTGTGACCTAAGTCTGAACTAGAGACTGGGTTGCACTTTTCCCAATGACTACTCGAAGTGTGTAAGTATTGAATTCACACAACAAACAAATGACATAATTATTTTGTTTTAGGATGAAACATTTGGCCTGGGCAGTAGCTTAGCAGCGCAATGCTTGCCTAGTGTGCACAAGGCCCTGGCTCATTCCCCAGCACTGGAAAAAAAAAAAAAGAAATGCAATCTCAGTATCATGTAATGACAATTCATTATTTCATCAGTAGAGAACCTCAGAGTTCTTTCCTCTCTGACCTTTGTATCAAGCTGAGAACATGATAACACGCTCCAGCTCCAAGGTGTACAAGCTTGCCTTTGCATCCAGTCTCAGCTAGTGACTCAAACAGTAAGCAAGTGCTAAAAGCAAAACAGATTTGCCATTGGAAACTTCATAAACAGATCCAGTGGATTTGCTGCTGACAGATTGAGGCCTGAACCACTTCCATTTCTTGAATATTAAACCATCTTTCTTCTGGCAATGGTATCAGGGGTTCAGGACCACACATGGCAAAGGAGAGTGAGATGCAAAGGAGTTAGACTCTAGAATAAATGGAGAGAAGAAAGGCACTCAGGTTCCACAGAACAGCATGGGTGTGAGGACAGGTTTCTAACAAGGTACAGTAGACACAGTGACTATGAAGCACCCTCCAGTGTGATAGGGTGGTCTCCAGCCACTTATAAGTGCACACCGACGAGGTCAGGCCAGGGGTTTTCTTTCCAAGTTTCTCAGTAAAGGAAGGCTAGTAAAATTAGCTTATGACCTAATACTAGAGCATTAGTCAATATTTCTATAAAGCGTCATACCTCACTGTGAAGGAAGATTCTCAGAGCTTCGGGGTGGGCGGGGGGAGGAGGTTGGCTGTCCCTCTAATCCATGGGTGCTCAGTCTCTATCACTTTCAAATGCAGTCTCTTGTTTAATTCCACTCTGACTTCTGGCTTAAGTTAAGGAGAGATTCCTTTGTTACATCTTCACTTTGCTCCCTTCACCAAGCTAATGGGTTCCAGGAGACGCTTGTTTCCATTTCCTGGGGCTCAACTTTTGATTTGCCAGTGTCTCTTCGCTATTAGCTTCTCCATGTAAGGGGAACACCCTCTGTCCCAGGTTAGGCACTGGCAGGAACTGGTGGGTCCAGAAAACAGCTGAAGAAGACCTTGGCAAAAATATATCAAAATGTTTTGACCTTTCTGTGCATGGATGTATAAGAGGCTACCACAGACCTGGAAAATCAATACTTCACCCCCCCCCCCCCCACACACACTAATTTTCCAAATCCACTGCAATATTTTCAGAACCCTGGACAAAAGACAAAGTAAAATCATTCAAACCGTGTTACTAACCAAACAAACGATGAACTCCAGCATAATTGTTTGCCCACATAGCACCTTCTCTCCGCAGGACCTGGGTCACTTCATTCAAACGTCGGTTCCTTACGCAGCTTGGAGTTGCACGTGACCCTGGCTCTGTCCTTGCTGTTCAGTTTCCGTTTCGCTTTCTGTGACACAGTTCCAGATCTCCAATACGTCACCAAACCTACCCTGAAAAAAAGAATCTCTCTCTTGAAGGGGACACACCCCTGCCAGCATGCCTGCTTTGGATGGCCCCATAGCTAGAGGGCCGGAGGGGCGATTTAAATGAGATCTCAAGCAGACACACAGATTCTTGGGCAGTAAATGTCCAAATACCCAATTCTTGAAAGTGCCCACAGAGGCAAAAAGCCACAAAGGCCATGTCCCTAACAAACCACTGTTTTCGATCAAGTTCCACCTACTAAGTTACACTCCTCTCCCAATAGCCCATAAGATTAGGGTTGGTGACTTAGCCCTCTATTGCTCCCAGTCCTTCCCCAAAACCACATCCCTGAATATCACAGTACTGAGGAGTGAGTATTGACCACAATTGGGGACAATTTCAAAGCCATTGAGAGATGGCACTGATCTTACACACGAGTTAGTGGAATTACACACGGAAAAATTAGCAGACAGACAACACACATGTCTGTTCATGGTCACTAATTCGTCTTAAAGCTTGAAAGCTATTATTATTATTATTATTATTATTATTATTATTATTATTATTTTATCCTGGTAACATTTGCTTAACCTGTGACTCAACTTAAAGTCCCCTTGATTTCGGGACAGTATGATGCAAGAAGAGTGACTTCAAAAGAGCACGGTCTTGTCTGTGTCCCGTCCGTGAGTCTGGAGAATGATCAGCTGCTGAGACTATCTGCCCACCTACACTGTTGCTAGGCTTAGCTGCTGCATAAGAGGAGTATCTACCTGTGCTTTTGCCACTCAAACATCACCATATTTGGCCTATCTAGCCGAGCTAGGATAGCCAGTCATCTAAAGAGTCACATGACTGAGGCTTTTGAGAACTGTTAGGTAAAACCCCAGAAAGGTCCCCATTAGTATTTACGCTGACTCCTGTAGTGGCCACATGGTGGCGCCAAATCACAAAGAAAGCTGAATGGAGCGTGGCTGTTCTGGTGGATTTGCAGACTTCACTGCTGGGACTTTTCTTTAGTCTCCCGATGGGCATCATTCCTCGATTTCCCAGATGCATTAACGTTTGCATCCGATCTTTCTCATCTTTGAAGGGTTTTGTTCTAGGAATCAAGAAATCAATGAAACAGAGGGAGGGTTGGGAGACTGCAGATAATCTATAAAGCCATGCAGTTAAGTTTAAGAGATGAGAGTAGACAGAGTTTGGAGTTAGGGGGACAGAAGGCCCGCACTGTGGGGACACCTGCCTGCAGCTCCCTGCTCTGAAGAACTCTGGTATGACGTCACGTGTAGTCTTTCTCACCACCGGATATCAGCTCTGTAGTCTCGAGTGTAACTCTGGGGCTAAGCCCCTGAAGTATTGGGTGGCATTTGTGAAGGCATCTGCAACTTATGCGGAAGGGTTTATCAACATAGATTGGCACACACTAGTGTTAACGACGAGGGTCTAGTGTCTGGAACAGCCTTGAGCCACACCCCCTCCAATGAAGCACTTGACTTCACTTTACTTTCACAAGGTGTGTGTTTGTGTGTGTGTGTGTGTGTGTGTGTGTGTGTGTGTGTGTGACTTCATGCACACATTATCAATATACCTACATGTCTATATGAGTACATTTGCATACATGAGACAAGCAGAGTTAGGTTCTCACTAATTACACACATTTTGCTTGGCTGTGGTTAACAATAGATTTTTGTGTAAAATTCGTAGATTTTCTGATCTGTAAAGTAAGACAATTACATTATTTAAGAGGAATGTAAGTTCATTAATGCATCAGGAAGGTTAAATCTTACCTAATCTTTTATTCTGGGTACTCCCAGACAGTGACCTCATCATTATCCCATCTCCTTATGTAACAAGATCTGCGTTTTCTTTTGAGCTTTTCGATGGGCCCATCTTGAAGTGACACATTGGGGCTCCAAAGACAAAAGCAAAATTGTCATTGTGGGACATTTGAAAGAGTTCTTTTGCTTATGTGCCTGGTATTTGGTGAGGAACTCATACACGAAAGCAGGAGCCGTGGCAACCATTTTGAGACCACGAGGGACAAGATGAAAGGTTCCTAGCTAACTAGATCTTTGCTATTCTGAGTCCCAAAGTTCACTCTGTCAATGTAAGCCATAGCCCAAGTTTATATTTCTCTTTACATACAAAAAAAACCTTATGCATATGTCGAAGCCACTGGTACTTTGGGTTTTCTTTTGTACAAGATGTAGAATCCTATCTTCATTGGATAATTGCTGGAGAGCCTCGCATGCTTTCCCTGAACTTGTCTACAAGTCTGTCCACACTTGACATCCACTAAAGGTCACCGAAGCAATCTGAGCTACTATTCTTCAATGTTCCCTGTTCTTTTAAAATTGAGCTTCAAATCATTATTCCATTTGGCAACTCAAAACTGGGACTGAGTTATACACGTTACATGGGATCAAAGAGGCTGAGGACACACTGTACCAGCAGACTGAAAAGGTGAAATAAAGAGAAAGAAAAGTAAATGAAGTGATGTAAACCATGGAAAGAAGAGGTGAGAAAGTAGAGGAGGAGGACGAGGAGGAGAAAGAGAAGGAGGGGAAGAGGAGGAGAAAGAAGAGGAGGAGGAGGGGGAAGAGGTGAAGGAGGAGGAGGAGGGGTAGAGGAGGAGGAGACAGCCTGAGATTCACACATAAGGGGGCGGGTAGGGAGAGTCATTACCAGTGCAGGCTCTGGACACCGGACAGGAGAAATGCAGAGTACCGAGGTATGAAGCAATTGATGGAGCCCGTGTGGGCGTGCAGGCCTCCAGGGGGCAAATAAAAGCCACTGATTACAAAGATAGAAGCTCAGATAAAGTATGGCTTGAGAGGCAGCAAGTACTCAAGGAATATTTGCTGAAAGCAAATGATAGGAACCCTGTGAAATAATCCTGTCAGTAGAGTTAATCTATGATAAGGAGGATGGGAGGGAGAATTGAAGACACCAGGCACAAGAGCAGCTTGTGTTGTATATGTCATCTGTAACTGTTTACTGATGACACTCTTCTTATAAAATACACTGCAATGCCATGGCCACCCTGGGACACCTAGGTGGAGATTTTGATAGACTCCAGACTGTGTAGTGTTTTTAGAGTTAGTTTTCCTTTTGTATTTTTAATGTGTGTGGTGCAATGTTATAAACATCTGATTCCATACAGGGGACTGAAAGGCAGGAGAGTAATGGATGTCACAACAGAAGTAACTCCTGCTGTTGTCTACACTGCCCTCCCTGTGTGGTCCCACCTGTATCTACCTGAGGGCTTCTAATATAATTTATCAAGAAAGGCAGGCATGCTAGAGAGGGAAAGAGTCAAGTTTCTTCCCTAAAGCTGTACCCAGTGGTATTTCATTAGGACTCTCACAGAATAAATGTTTCTAAATATGGGAGTAAGATATTTGAAGTTAAGCATCTAGAAAATCTTCTATCCAATATAAAATTATTGTCAGCACATCAGCTTTGTGAATGTCTTTATTCCCAGGTTTAAAGATAGTCCTTTAGCTTCAGTTTACTTCAAAAGTCAGTATTTGCCTTCAATTTCAAGATTCAGACTTGGGGATCTGAGAGATGCTGAACCTTGGGGACATGGAGAAGTGCCACACAGCTACTGTGTCGTGACCATGAACTTGGTGATTGCAAAGACAAAGTCTGTTTTTAGTTCCATCCTTCCCAACCTGCCAGTCACCAGACCAGGATGCGCTCTGTCCACGGTTCTCTGCCTCACCATTGGACAAGAATTCTGCAACAGAGCTGAAGGACCACAGATCAAAACCTCAGGCATCCCAAGTCCCATTCTGTCTTCCCTCCATCTTTCTCAGGAATGGCGTCCCATGGCAAAAACCAACCAACCAACCAACAAACAAACAAAACCAAAAAAACAAAAAGCAGACGAACAGTATTTTAACATGAAAAACTATTGACAACCACTCCATACTTTACTTTGGATGAAATAAAAGAATCCGTGAAATTTTCACGCTTGACTGACCATTAGAGAACTTTACTACGACGGTTAGCTAGCTTCAGTGTATGCAATTCAGTGCTTACAGTCCAAAGAATACCTTTGACTGGGCTAAAGTTTACCTCATATAGCTAATGGAGTCACATATGCAGCAATGAAAACTGCTGATCCAAGGATGCCTTCTTGAAATAATGAGTCCGCAGAATCCCCAATTCAATAGGTCAGTGGCACTCGCATTTCAGTGTGTGTAAATTCTGCTCATTCTGGTGCAGGAGTTTTGACTCGATTTGAGGAGAGTTGTACAAACAAGTAAGAATCGCTCTCCATTTCTTAGCCAGCGAAGGTTTTAAAAGAGCTCACTACAGAAAGGAGACAGTGTTATTTCCCAGAGCTGCAGTGGTTTTCTTCATTACATGGAGGCAAAAGTATGTTTTCATTTTGAATATTCGAGCCTGCCAGAGAGTGAAATACAACCAAGTTGAAGAGGCAAGGCAAGATGAAAAAAAAGGAGAACCCCTCCCCCCAAACTGGCTGCAAAAAATAGATTATTTCTCCTAATTTCCTGATTTAGTTATAGTCATAGTGTACATAAAAACAGATTTGATTTTCTTGGAATCAAACGTAAAATGAAAGCTAAACCCTTATCGCTGGAACAAGACAGCAGTTTGCAGGGCTGTTGCATCCTTTGAACTCTGATGACATTGTCTCAGAGGGAAAGATGTTTGATGAGTTTTTTTTTTTTTTTTTTTTTTTTTTTTTTTTTTACACTTTAAAGCTCATGCTAGGGAAAATGAGCTGGGAATCTCTTGGTAGAATTGAAGGGGGTTGGATCGTTTCGTCTTCAAACGACGAGGGGAAAAGTGTCATTTTCTATTTCCCTTAAGTATCGTTCTTTCAAATGCTTGTGTGACAAGAGGTTCAACAGGCTTAGATATGGAGTTTTAGTTTTCCGGAAATGCATGGAGGACTTAGCTGGCCTTGCACATCAAAAAAGGAGAAAGAGAGAGAGAGGGAGGGAGAAAAAATACAGTCCCCTGAAAGAAGGAAGCGGCGGAGCAAACCCTGAAAAACTCCAGTTCAATCATACTCCTTTGACCAGGTTCCTATTTGTACCAATGAGAGGTAAGTAAGCCATTCAAACCCAGGGCAGCACCGACATGCACACTTCATTCATTCGGCTTGTCGATGATAAACTCAAGTAGAAATGTTTTTGTTTTTTTTTTTTAGAAGTGGAACCTTTTGTACTTCCCCAAATATATACCCGTTGTTGATAAGCATCAGTGTTGTTTGGTATCTAGGCACCCAGGTGTCATCAGGAAATAAAACAGTAGCAGAACAAAGTGACCCAAGGCAAAAACGAAGGAGAAAAGAATACTGCCGTGTGACTGACATGATGAAGTGGATAAATGAGCAAGGTTCAGACTGAGAGGAGCGGAAATGTGAAGGATCAGAGCCTGAGGTTTCTGCTGTCAGGAGAGGAAAGACTTCAAAGCCCCGCCCCCTCCCCACTTCTGGGGTAAGCTTCTTATGTTCACCTCTGCTTCCCTTGTTCCCTATACCTCCGAAGACACCAGGAATAGAGGCCTAGGAAAACTGTTTTTATGGTGAATTTCTGTGAGCAGTTGAGAAACTTGAAAACGCAAACCTTTAATAGTGTATGAAGGTTAAAGCGGCCACGCAAACCTCTAGTGCAATGGACGGCGGAAACTTCATCCTCCTGAGAGGTGAAGAAACCTCTTGTCTGCTGCCCAATAAACACTTAGGTCCTCCAAGGCTGTTGTCCATAGAAAATTCTTGAAAACTGTCCCAGAGCAACATCACTGAGGCCTTTGTCTTACAGACAGAAAGAGCAGATGGTTAGCACTGTAATGCAGAGGTTAAAACCATCGCACTGAGTTAAAACCATTTCACTGAGTTAAAACCTTCTCGATGAGGATTCGTGGGACATTCTACCATTCTGAATCTCTATGGGCCTTTCCCCAAAGTCCAAAATATGATGGATCAGAATCATTCTTCTACGTAATTATAAAAATCTGCTTAGCTGAGTCATTTGAGCTAAAGCAAACAGCTGCATCTTGGCTAGGTTACATATGTATAGATGCACAATTGATTAGCAATGACATAGTTTGGAGAGAAAATTTCACGATATCTTTGTGCATGCATATTTTAAATGTGATTAAAAGAGCAAGAGAGATGGTTCAGTCATATGCCTGTCCCCTAAGTATGGAGACCTAAGTTCTGATCTCTGGTACCAGGGAAAAAGCGAAGCAGGAGGGACCACACATGGAACCTGCTTGGAGCAAGGAGAGATCAGCAGGTGCCTTACTCTGATCACTGGCAGCCAGAGAGGCGAAGCAGGAGAGACCCTGTCTCAAAAGAGAGAGTGGAGTACAGACATTAGGCTTAGAAATGCATGTACAACTGGGCAGTGGTGGCGCATGCCTTTAATCCCAGCACTTGGGAGGCAGAGGCAGGCGAATTTCTGAGTTCGAGGCCAGCCTGGTCTACAGAGTGAGTTCCAGGACAGCCAGGGCTGTACAGAGAAACCCTGTCTTGAAAAACCAAAAANAAAAAAAAAAAAAAAAAAAAAACAACCTAAAAATAAATAAATAAATAAATAAAATAAAAAGAAAGAAAGAAATGCACATACATGTGCACATGTACTCACATGCCCACCAACACATGCTATATGCATGGAGACTTATGGTATATACAGAAAACGAATTTAACATTTTATTAACCCATTTGCCTTATCTGCATCATCATCCTCATTATTATTATTATTATTACTATTATTATTCTAGAGAAAAAGGGCATCATGATATTTGACAAGCCTAGCAGTTTGGAGTTGATGCTAGTATTTTTCCCATGTCCTAATCATTCTCATTTCTTTTAGAAAAACAAATCTCTCTTTTAAATTATTTCTGTGATTTCCCCTTGAGTGAGATTCAAGCATCACCTCCTTGTTATTCAGCATCTCTAGGTCTGTGAATTGTAGCATGGATATCCTGTACCTATAGCTAATGTCCACTTACAAGAGAGTACATACCATGCATGTCCTTTTGGGTCTTAGTTACCTCACTCAGGATATTTTCTAGTTCCATCCGTTTGCCTGCCAATTTCATGATGTTCTTGTTTTAATAGCTGAGTAGTATTTCATTGTGTGAATGGACCACACTTTCCTTATCCTTTCTTCAATTGAGGAATATATGGACTGTTTCTAGTTTCTGGCTATTACAAATAAAGCTACTATGAACAAAGTTGAGCAAGTGTTCCTGTAGTATGGTAGAGGTATCCTTTGGATATATGCCCAGGAGTTGTATAGCTGAGTCTTGAGATAGAACTATTCCCAATATAGTAAGAAACTGCCAAATTGGTTTCCAGAGTGGTTGTACAAGTTTGCAGTCCCACCAGCAGTGGAGGAGTGTTTACTCAGAAAAGGAAATAAAATAACCATCGGAAATGGGCAGGGGGGTGCTTAACTTGGTAGAAGAAGCAATGGGGAGAGAAATGGAATGGAGGGTGGGAATCAGATGTAGGGACAGCTGTGGAGAGAAATCAGCAGTGGTTGGATGGGGAATCTCTAGGATGAGTCAGAGTCCTGGGATGAGGGATGCTCCAGAAAGCCTATGAGGGTGACTCCAGCTGAGACTCCTAGCTGTGGGTAATATGGCCTGAAGTGGCCACCTCCTGTATCCAAGGAAGACTCCCAGTGGAGGGATCAGGACACCAATCCTCTCACAAAACCTTCAACCCCAAATTTGTCCTGCCTATAATTAGTGCAAGGGCAAAGATGGAGCAGAGACCAAGAGAATGGCCCAACTTGAGACCCATCCCTTGGGCAAGCACCAATCCCTGAAACTATTAAGGATAGTTTATAGTGCTTGAAGACAGGAGCCTAGTGTAACTGTCTTCTGAGAGGTTCCATCCAGCAGTTGACCAAAACAGATGAAGAGTCAATCATTAGATGGAGCTCATGGAGTCCTGCAGAAACTTTGGAGGAAGGATTGAGAGACCAGGAAGGGAAATGGATTCCACAAAAGAACAACAGAGTCAAGTCACCTGGACTCTTGAGGGTTCCCTGAGACATGAATGTAGCAGATGTATAGCTTGGTCTTTGTATGGTTCCCCCAAGAAGAGGAGCAGGAGTCAGGTGGGGAGGTTGTTTCCCCCAACAACTGGAGCAGGCATGGCAGTGGAGGCAGAGGCTACCCTGACTTGCCTGCCTGTGGATCTAATTCCCCTAACTGGACTACCTCGTCTGGCTTCAGTGGGAGAGCATGTGCCTAGTCCCGTAATGACTTGATTACTCACGGTGAGTTGGTACCTACCAGTGGTCTGTCCCTTCTCAGATGAGAATGGGAGTGGGGAATAGACTGTGTGAGAGGGGGACTGAGAAGTGGGGGTGCCGTAATCAAGATATAAAGAGAATAAGTAAATACATTAATGGGGAAATATTTGTTTTATTTTTTGAGATTATAATACAATTTCTTGCTTTCTTTTCCTCCTTCCAAACCCTCCTATATTTCCCATTCCTAATCTCTTTCAATTTTATGGCCTCTATTCTCAATTAATTGCTGACATATATACATATATATATATATATATATATATATATATATATATATA
>NC_034592.1:30784431-30791889 GCF_900095145.1 Mus pahari
TTTGGTTTTTCGAGACAGGGTTTCTCTGTGTAGCCCTGGCTGTCCTGGAACTCACTCTGTAGACCAGGCTGGCCTCAAACTCAGAAATCCACCTCCCTCTGCTTCCCGAGTGCTGGCATTAAAGGTGTGCGCCACCAAGCCCAGCTTCTGGGTCTGTTTCACAGAGAAGTTTTCCCCATGAGAGCTGAGGACTATACTTTTCTTGGGGTATAATGACAAATACTTAGAATGTAGTAGGGATTATGATAGTTTAGTAAAATGGCAGTTGTAGGTTCTTCTCCAAAGTCCATGACTTCCCCAGCCCTTGGTAGTTGGCTAGGTTTCTAGTACCTGGAATGGTGTCCCTCTTGTTGTGCATGTCTTAAGTCCAATCAGAGAACTGTTGATGATGTCTAAGACACACTCGTATTCTTAGGGTTATTGTCGTGGTAGTCAGGTATTCCGGGTAATCAGCAATATTGATTGTTCTGGTTCATAGACTTCAGAGTTGGGTAAGACTGTGCCCACTTCCCTGCAACTGTAAGGCCAAACTGACAAGACAAAAGAAATCATTAAAACCCTAGATTGATAAAATAGATTCTATTGCTGGTAAAGGGTAAAAGTTTATTACGCCCCAGTAGCTTAAAAACATTTGTATAGTTTGAATACTCTTTGAATTTGTGTTGGCTCAGGTCCTGATTGTTGTGTGAACTCATGTGTTTGCCGATTGCTGTAGCTTTTTGCCAAGAATTTGTGGGCTTTGGTTGCTAGGCTACAGGTGAAAAACTTTCCTGGTAACCTGCTCCTGCACAAGACTCCAACCCCTCACCCCTCCTCCTATACCCATTCTTTGTAAATCATCTCAAATCAGATTGATGGCCCAAGGCTATGTGAGATGGAAATCTCCTATTCCCTCCTCCCTTCTTCCCCCCTGGAGGGTCCATAAAAAGAAAGGTCCCTCTCCCCTTTGGGGTTGACTCTACCCACTGTGTGGGATACAAGTTGTCCCCAGAGCTCTGGCATCCCAAATAAAGCCTCATGTGATTTACATCAGATATGGTCTCTTGTGAGTTCCCCGGGGGTCTACGCCATTCCGAGACTAGAGCAAGGATCTCCCCATTTCAAGGGTCCTACACAACCTTGGTTAGTGCTCTAATGCTGTAAAGAGACACCAAGATTATGAAAACTAAAAAAAAAAAAAAAAAAAGTTTAACTGGGGCTTATTTAACGTCTCAGAGGTTCAGTCTGTTATCATCATTGTGGGAAGCATGGAGAGGGGTGAGAGTAGCTAGGAGTTCTACAAGCAGCAGGAAGGGCAGAGAGAAGGGTCCTGACTTGTGCTTTTCAAACTTCAAAGCCACCTTCCATGACATATTTCCTCTAACAAGGATCCTAATCATGTTAAGTAGTGACACTCCCTGATGACTAAGCATTCAAATATATCTGATTATGTGGGTCATTCATAATCAAATCAACAGATCTCCTTTAGAAACCTTCCTGGCACCTTTTAAGACAATAAAAGCTAGTCCCTCTGAGAAGAGACATACCAGTCAGTTCCAGCTTAGGGCATTCTGGAGCCTGTTTATGAAGCAATAGGGACTTACCTTCTACCTCTGGTGGGGGACATCCAAAGGTAGTAATAATAACCTATATTGTTTTTTGGAGTCTCTTGGAAAATGTGGATCAGTAATTCAAAGGGGGGTTTTTCATGCCTGATGTTGGGTTTGGTTAGATGATCTCTTGCTCTTGAAGGGAGCATAGTTAGTTGGTTCCTGTTAGCTTTTTGTATGCATTCCTCTGGTTTGTGTAAAAGTCACTTATAAGACTGGTGCTCCCTTTGAGACAAACTACATACAGATACACACTCTCTCTGTGCCCGTGTCTGTCTGTCAGCCTCGCCAACTCGTTGCTCACCTGTAACCACAGGAACCCGAGTTTCACCTGTGGAATGAAGATCCAAGTAAGGTCTGTCTGGAAAGGAACATACAGAGAATCTAAGTCATCATGAAAAGCCAAACATTGGAATTATAGACATAGATGAGGGAGAAAAAGGGCATAGACCAGATCTTCAACAAGATCATAGTAGACAACTTCTTCAAATGAAGGAAAGACACAACAGTACAGATACAAAAAGCACAGAGAACACCAAATAGGAAACCGAAAACGAAAATCCTCAAGGTACATTATAGTTAAAACTCTAAGTATGCAGGAAAAAAAGAACATATTGCAAAAGCTGCAAGAGAAAGAATACAGTCATATATAAAGGAAAATACCATTAGAATTAGAAATTGATTTCTCAATGAACTCTTTGAAAGGCATAGAATCCTAGGGCAATGCATTCCATGTCCTAAAATAGCACAAGAGCAAGCATAGACTGATAACACATTGCAAAACTACCCACCATAGATTAAGAAGAAAAACGTTTCACAGTATGAAAAAAAATTTTTTAAAAAAGTAATCAATGAACCAAACTTAAAGAAAGCACAAAAAGCAATATTTGAGGCTAAAGAAACAAATGAGCATGGCAGAAAGATTGTAGATAGAAATACAAAGACACAATCATTAAAATACAGTATCACTTAGAACACAACATGGAAAAGGCACACATAAAGGCCAAACATAACACACACATTCCAATAACTTTAGATATCAATGATCTCAGTTCCCCCATCACAGGCAGACGAAACAAAATCTATCTGTTGTCTATAAGAAACATAACTTAGTGAGGTATAAATCTAGTCCACCATAAGGTCAAAGAATAAGAAAAAGGTGCACAAAACCCCACAAACAAACAAACAAACAAACAAACAAATAACAGGAAGCAAGCATTGCTATCCTAATATGTGACAGACTTCAAACTAAAACTAATCAGAGGAAACGCAGAGGGGTGCATCTAAACAAGGGACAAGAAAGTCAAGAACGTAATACTGTCCTAAATATATATGCGCCAAATTACTATCTTTTCAATTTCATTAAAAAAAAAAATCAATGACTAGATTTAAAGACTTAATTTAACGTCAACTCATTAATTGTATATTATTCCAACACCCAACTTTCTCCAATAAACAGGCCACCAGCATTAAAAAAAAAAAAACAGAAACAAAAAACAAAGCCACCAAAACCCAAAGCAAAACAAAACACAAACAAACAAACAAACAAATAAAAAGCCAAAAGAGGAGAAACACCAGAATTAATTGATTGATCCATGGACATTGATATGTGGTGCACATCCACCATGGAATATTATTCAGCTGTAAAGAAAAGAGACTTGAACTTTTCAGGAACCAACTGGGATAAAAACCAATGTTAACAACTGGGATCAAAAGCAGCCCCACCTAAGGTCAGCTGAATCTTAGAAGCCAGGGGCAAGGGCTTTATGCCCTTGCTATAGTTCCAATTCTAATCTATTGTATTCACCTTCCCCGTAGGCTATTGTAAATTCCTATGTATGGGAGTGGCTCAGCTATTTATAGTTCTAAGTAATTACTCTAGTTCCTTCTTAGACCACAACCTTCCTTCTTCCTAGGTTATTGTAAATTCCTGTGTAGGACAGTGACTCAGCTATCCATGCCCAGGGTTGACTCAAGGACTGCCTAGGACATTGGAACACTGGTGAAGAATCTAGCTTAACTATATGTCAAAATCAATCTTTAGAGGCACTTATAATAGAGCAATATTGAGGGAAAGCACACAGATCCGTTTACTGACTAAAGCAAGGACAGATTTGGAACATTCGTTATTACAGGATGCCACGGTTCCAGGAGACTAAGTTTCTGTGAACTTTTTGCCTCCGGACTGCGTCCAGGCTTTTGGGCCTGTCACTTGGGTCACTACTGGAGTGGATGTGGCAATCTGAGAGGAGGGAACTCTAGTTGTAAAAATACCTCCCTAAGATTGGGCTGTAGGCAGACAAGTCTCCAGGGACTTTTCTTAATTAGGGATTGAGAAGGGGAGCACCTAGCACATTGTTGTAAGGATGTGTGTGATCTGGCTGGATCTAACATGGGAGAAACTTTTGGGTCCCTTCAGGCAGGGCAGGCCCTGAATGAATGCTAGAGGGGGAAAATCAAGTCTCCTTAGCTTCATTATTTTGTTCTTTCAAAGAAATCTTGAGATTACATTTGAATCGAACATACCAGATGTGCTTCTGTTGGGTTTCTGTGTTAAACACACTAGATAGAAATGGTAACCTAAAATATTGAAATAATAATTCAAACTTTACTTGTAAAAGTTAAAGAACCCCTGTGTGAAAAAGAGTTTCAGGTTAGAGTGTAGCATTTAATGCAAAAAGGCTTTCCTTTCATATTGTTTTAAAAACCAAAGTACAGGATATCACGGAATTGCCGACTACTGCTGTTCTCTGGTAGAAATGTCTTAGTATATGTTCAAGAAGTACCTGAGATTGATTTATATTGCTTTTTTTAAAATCAGGTAGTAAATGATAGGCTTTTTGATGAGAAAAGAAAAAGCCGTCAACAAGGTACCTATAGATAGAACGTATCTCAACCATAGAAGACCATGTGCATCATTCGTGGCAGCGTACTCAACCACGGAGAGTCTAAAGATGCTTCTCTAAAAGGTAAAGATGCTCCCTCTGTGTTGTGTGAAATTTTATAAACCATGCTAGTTCCTTCTAAAGAGCTCTGCCCATGGTCTCTTAACATCTCCCAGCTAGCTCCACCAGCCTTTAATGACTCACTTAGCTCCCAAGGCTAACTAACGCTTTCCTGAAATCCCCAGCTATGCTCCGAGAACAGCCGACCCTCTTGAGAACGCCTGGAGCTACTGCTTTAGTTCCTAGGCAGTTGGCTCAGTCAACCAACCAACCATGACTGCCAAGAGGTTATGCCCTCTCTTTTGCCCACCTGAATCGTCTCCAATGGAAAACACCAGACAATCTTAATATTTAAAATCAGCCAGATGTCACAATTGCTGAGCTCGAAATCTATTGCCCTAAACCCATCAGCTATTCTATGTGGAATTCTTCTGGTGTCAGAGGCCACCACTGGGTCTAATAGCCCCCAGGCCTACATGGTGTCCCTTTTCTCTACTCCACAGCCTGGCTTAAAAGCCTCTTCTCTGTATCATCCCCTCCTCTTCCTCCTGGAACCTAGAAAACCTGCCTCTTTGTCTTTGCCCAGTGATTAGCTTCTGCTGTCTTTATTTACCCAATCAAACAATTAGGGAATCTCCCTCTATACCTCTGCCACTTCTGTTCTCTGTTTTATTGAGATTTCTAGCTAGAGCATCTGTCAAGAGAATGAATGAATGAATAAATGAATGAATGAGAGGAGGGAGGGAGGAAAAAAGGGAGGGAGGAAGGAAGGAGAACTCAGATAAGGAAATAGTTAAATGGATTTTTTTCAGATTAGATAATCTGATGAAGGAAAAACCCACAGAATTCATCAAAACTCTGTCTTAGGTAAGCAACAAAGTTGAAGTATTCACGGTTAATCTCTTGGGGTGTGTGGTCCCTGTTGATCATGCAATGGTGGATGACTGCAGACCCATGACGTTATGAACAGCAAAACTTGGATTTGATTGACACAAAGAAAAGAAGGAAGACAAAGTGAGTCAAAAGTGGGCATGTACGGAGGTAGGTGAGAATCTAGGAGGAGTTAGCCACAGGAGTCCATATGAATACAGATCAAAATTCTCAGTTAATTTAAAAGTGTATTAAAAATGGACTGTGGGACTAAACAGAGCTGTCAAAATGAAAAATACAAATGGCTAATGGGCATTTAACAAAGAGTTCAACATTCTCAGTCATCAGGGAAATGTGGATCAAAGGAACTTTAAGAGCCTTCCGCACTCCAACTTGGTTGGTCCACATTAGGAACTCAAATGACTGTAAATGCTGGGGAAGATATGAAGAATGGAAACTTACATTTGATGAGAGTGAAAATTAGTGCATCTGCTTTGGAAACCTGTCTGTAGGTTTCTCAAAGAACTAAAACTGTAGCTACCATCTATCCCGGCCATGGCACGGTTGGACACATACATAAAGGATGTGACGTCATAGTATAGTGTGCTTTGCAGATCCGTGCTCGTGGCTGCTCTAGGCACGGTAGCTAGAGAGTGGATGAAGTGTAGGTGTCTATCAACGGAAGAATCGGGAACGCAAATACTTTACAGATTTCTCGTTTTTGACAGACAGAAATAAAGTAGAATCTAGATGAGAGGAAAGTAGATAGGGGTGAGGGTGGAGCCGTGTACTGGAGGCTGGAGGCTTAAGCACAGAGGAAACAGGGACTGGGGAGGGCAAGACAGCAAACCAAAACAAAGTCTGTAGGAGGAAACCACCTTGAAGCTTACTACTTTGTAACCAGAGAAGAGAAAAAGCCCCAAGCGCTAGGGGAAAGATTATGTCACAGAGCTGTTAGTCAGGGAGACCCCAGAGGCCCCCAAAGCAACACAATCAGTCCTTTTAGTTGCCTACCAAATCCTAGGTTTTGTCTGGTATGTATTCTAAGGACCTATTCCTTGCGGGGTTTTTGTTTGGTTGGTTTGGTTTGCTTGGGTTTGTGTTTGTGTGTGTATTTGTGATTTTTGTTGTTTTGTTTGTTTGTTTTTTACTACAGACCTTGGGAAAGATTGATAGTTTCTCAATAAAGGTACATTTTTACACTGGCTAATACCTACTAATGCAGGGTTGGGGCCGACGGCTGAGCACTTTAGTCTGAGTGAAGTGTCTGATGCGCGGTGGCCACTTCTCATTTGCTTCTGGAAAAGGGCAGAGAGGTTTCCCTGCCTTGAAAGCCGTTTAACCTGGGACTCTACCTTTGGGTTTCAAGTATGAGACCGGTGACTGTAATTTTAGCGCCTCAGCAAGAACTCATTTTCGGTTTCTCTTCAACTTTTGCTCTGCCTCAAGATCAGAAGCTTTCCTGTTTTTGTCTATTTTAAGTTCCTCTTTTGTTGCCGTTGTAGACACTCTAAGCTCCGGATTCAAGGCAGCAATGACTTCTACCTCTTAGCTTCAGAGAGCCTTGGAGCTGTGTCCTCCTTCCCTTGCTGATTTCAAACTCTCTGGCCCGGGGTTGCGTTCCTTTCAACTTGGCTCAGTTTGCTGATGACCCCCGTCACTCGGAGAGGCGGCTTCATTTCAGAGGTGACTAGATTGTGAGCTTGGCATTAATGTGTGCTTTAATAGCTTTGCAGGCAGAGAGCGTCCTCTCAGGAGGCGGTGTTGCTGCAACAGGAAGTTTCCACCACAGCTTTCGTTGCCACTGACCTACGGAACGTCATCTCATAAATACACCTCTTGCGGCGGCTGCTTCTCATCCAACAGTGAAATATTTAGAATTCTCAAAATGGCGCCGGGGGACCAGAAGGCAGACCCATGGTTTTTGAGACCTGGCTGGTGTGTGTGACCCATAGCCCTGAGGCCTAAGAAGCCATTCCGAGGTCAATGATGCCTCTGAAGAATTTTACTTTGTAAACATTTAAATAAATTACATTTATTTCTTTTTTTTTTTT
>NC_034592.1:30791929-30798255 GCF_900095145.1 Mus pahari
GTAGACCAGGCTGGCCTCGAACTCAGAAATCCACCTGCCTCTGCCTCCCGAGTGCTGGGATTAAAGGCCTGCGCCACCAGGCCCGGCTTTATTTCTTGATATAAAACGTAAATATGCAAGATGAATACAATCTATCAAGGTGCAGTAGCCTTGCTTTGATGGCAGTGAGGAATGGAACATTGTTGCGTCTGCTCTAGACCAGCAAGGAACATGCAACCACCGGTCCTTCTAACAGCAGTTTATTCAGCAATCTTCATCTCTCCCTTCATCTCCCTCTTCATCTCCCCCGATCCCTGGGAAAAGCCCAATATATATGCATTCACGCCAACCAATCACACCAGGCAATGAGCGAGCTCAGCCAATGATTAGCAGGGATAACAGCAGCAGCCAAATAAGAACTTGTTTATTATAAGAACTCTCTTCCTGTAGGTGCCATGTTGGGGTGCGGCCCCAGGGGCTGTGGTTCCCCACAGTTCCCCCTGTTTTATATTAAAAGGCACAAGCAACACAACGGGCGAAGATAGAGGTCTGGTCCCTGGTGTGCAAGACATGGGACATTGTACTAGCATCACCCACAGACTCATCACCTGTAGTGATTTAGGCCCATCCTGTGCCAATTTTCCCAGGGGAAGGATCCTGGGTACAACCTTCATGCACTCAGATATGTCTTCCGAGGGTCACTTCACAGCATTCAAGCTAAACCTCGTGCAGTGCTCAGCCTCGCATCCCGAGTGTGATGATCAGGAAGAAATTTAACTTTTTATGGCTGCAAGCAAGCTACATTGGCGAAGGTAGAGGTCTAATTCCCCATATGCAAACATAGGGGCCTTACACAAAGCCTTCCTCCGGGCTCACCACCCAGTGAGGCCTTGGCCAGCTCCCAGTATCACTTGGACACTTAACCCTCAAGCAATTAGACATGCCTTCCGGAGGACGCCAAACAGGTCACTAGCTGTCCCCTGGGCAGTGCTTAGCCTGGCATCTCATGGCAAGATGGAAAAATGGCAAGGCTATTTCTTTATGGCAGCAAGCCAAATCTGAGGTGATTGTCCTGCCTCCACCGCTGCAAAGGCTTGAGCGACCGTGGCGGTAGTACGAGCTTGGCTACACTGTAACCGACACATATACCACAGGCAAAACACGCATACAGCACACAGCAAAAATTCCCCAGAAGGCCATCCCTCCCCAATCCTTGAGGAAGCTGAAGGTTCTCTGGATCATCTTCAACCACTGCTGAGTGGTGGCAATCTCCACATGGATGTTATATGCCTGTAATTCTTTCATCCTGTTTCGCGGGACAAATTAGCTGCATGAGGAAAATTCTGAAACTGCACAGAGGTTACACTTAATATATGGAAGGCAGTATTTTGGAAGCACCATTTACACCTGACACAAAGACTAATTGCTCCAGAATATCTACAGTAAGAATCCAGTTTTCAGCTGAGAGTTAACAAGGGAGTTGAGCGTTAACAAGGGAGTTGAGCCACCTGCTTTGATTTAAGTGGGAATGAGGGCAGCTGGACCAAACATGGGTCAGGGTCCCACAACAACAGTTTATTGAAGCACCATTTTCTACTAATTCTTACCCCAAGCTAAGCAGGCTTATGGTTACACTGGAAAGTAACANTGTCTGGAATATTCTCCTTGAAAGCAGAGNAAGTGACATGCAGCAAAGGTGATTGATAGATAGACAGATAAATAGATAGATGTCACAGTGAAGACAGCTTGGAGGCCATAGATAGTTACTGACTCTTCATTGCCCTTGCTGATCTTGAAACACTGGGAAGGCACCAACTTCTCAAAGCAGATTTCACTATACCAAAGCATGGTGGCTGCTCTTTCCTTCACTTCCTCTTTCCCCATTATAGAGAGAAATTATATACCTGGATCTTGGAGATATGTCTAAATCAAAGCAAGTGCTTTGTATTTGTTGAAAGAATGAGAGACTGGGTGCATCCAATTTCTTCCCCCCATAAGGGTATAACCCTAGTTTGTGAGAATGATTACATTTTTTCTTCTTATCAATATCCAATTCTGATGTTTGTTATCCACTCTTGCGTGAGAAATCAAAATTTAATCACATATGCACACATTTCTTTTAAACGCCAGTACTTAAAACCATATAGTAGAATTCCCAAGTACTACTATGGTCCTCAGAGAAGCTCCCTAGGGCATTATGAACATCTCTGCAAGACCCTGTGTCCAAGCTCCAGGACACAGCTTGGCCTGGATGTTCCTGACAGTACACAATCTCACATTGCTGTGCTGTCTCCTGTCCTCTCTTCCAGAAAACCTCTAAATCTTTGTCTCATTTTCTGGAATCGTAGTTCTCCTTACCGTTCTCCTATGCTGCAACAATCAGAAGAGAAGTTCTAGTGGCTCTACACAGGAAAAATCTCCATGTTTCTTCATCTTGCCCTGGAACTCATTGCTAGATCTCTGCTTCTGAGACTTCTCACACTCCCAGCCAAGGCCAAGGCTTACCCTAATACCTAATTCCAAACAGGCACCACTCCCTGTCTGAGGACATTTCCCACAGTTCCCTCTGTTTTCCCTCCTCAGTATCATCATTTTCTTGTTCCTGTCAATCCTCATTTTCTGTATCCATGTGTTCATTTCCCAATCTAAAGAAGCAAACACATATAAAATGAGTCCCTGTGGCTCCATTTCTTTCTTGGGCACCGTATCACCCTCTCACTTCTAACATCTCCTGACACCTAAAAGTTCCTTAAAACATGGTCATAGCTCTTGTTTTTTATCTGTTAAAATAGGTCTTTTCCAAAGAACGTGTGGGCAGGTGTTTATGTGTGCTCATGTGTGCACGTGCATGTGTGTGTGTGTGTGTGTGTGTGTGTGTTCGCTTGCACTAAGATGCATGTGTAGTGGTCAGAGAGCATCTTCTGAGATTTGATTCTCTCCTTTCACCACGTGGATCTCATGGGTCTAACATAGGTCATCAGAATTGGCAGTAAGTTTCCGTACCCCCTGACCCACCTCAGCATCTCCGCATAATGTAATTTCTTTCTCCCACATCCAAGAAGACCTATTTTTATCAAGGCTACCGTGACCTTCACCATTCTGTACCTAAAATCAATTTGAGCTCCTCCTTCTTCTCTTTTTTAAAGTAAAATTTGTCTCTTTTGCTGTTGTTTTTTCCTTTTGCAATCTTTACATTGAGCACTGGGACCTAGCTTGACTCTTTCTCTTTTCTGTGACCATTCTAAGCTTCCATATCCAGTCACACAATTAAGTGCTAAATGTTTCTGACTTTCAGAGAGACACCGTTAGCCCAGCTTTTTTCCCTAGTCTCTCACCTTCATGTCCAGCTGCACTCTGGCTAAGTGCACTGTGAGGACAGACAGCTTCGCGGAGGTCAGTTGCACTACGTGAAGCCTCAGTGCTTCAGTGCGCCCACCCCGCTCTTCTGAAGCCATTTCTCTCTCACCTACATCTAATGTATCCTTTACTGCTCAAGACAGAAATGCAGGTCAATCTGTTTTCCAACTCCTTGCATAATTTAAGAGTTGTCTTCTCTTGATGTTCCCATTTGGTCTATGCCCTAGTCATCTCTGCTGTGGGTAATCCGTGATAGCATGGCACCTGACTAGTCTCATAGAATTCCAGACAGTTTCTCAGTAATGTCAGACAGAATACCCCTCCCAGCCAGCAACAACTCTGTTCCACCGCCAAGGAAGCTGCTTTCCTTGCTTCACCAACGACTTTGATATCTCTCATCTAGATAATAATATGAATCCTTGCCATTAACCCTTTCGTGCTGTCTCTTTATTAATGCTTAATATCTAAAACATGTCCCAGCGATTTATTTCTTTTTAAGCTTGCATATAAAATACCATTCTTCTTGTCTGTTGGGGCATAAACTCATCAGCCTAAAGAAAATAAACTGGGAAGACCAAGCTCAGAATCTGGAGAGGAACATTCCACACACACACTGCCCTCTGGTTATGACCTCACATGGTAGAAGAAATGAACTATTCTCTATGAAAGTTTGCTTTAATAGAGGTTCTTACCCTAACTATAACCCCCAACATCACTCTTAGGGGTTAAAATTTCAACATCAGAAATTTGGAAAGACAAAAATCTTTTCATCCATAGCCCCAGTAAACCCCGAGGCAAATCTTAAGGCTGTACTGCATACAGGTAGTGAAGTTCAGTAAGCACCATCCTCCAGTGGAAGCTACTGTTCCTCAACTTTCCCATGTGCTCTCTCAATGCTCCTCAGCTGGGCTCCACTCATCTTCACTTCTCTGTGTTCATGAGTGTTCAACTCACAATGACCATTCAGAGGACCCAGAAACAAGTTCTTCTTCCCTACAAACACAGAAACAGCACAGGGAAATATTACCTGAGACACAAATGGCAAGTTCAAGATCAGTTAACTTGTGATGTAGGAGGAATTTTCTAGAGCGTCGTGAACACCATAGTCAGGGCACCGAAGCAAACTGCTGGAGTGTATTTTATTGTGTTATTTTTGTTGCCTCACTTATTACAATGGCTTATTGGTAGGATCACCAGCAATATGGGCACATTTCATCTTCTACACATTCACATTCAAACCTTTGACCTTCCAGTGGAAGCTGTGGTAACTTGTTTTTCTGTGATTACTGTAGATACCATTCCTCTCATCATGCACTGGTTGGATATTGGATCATCTATTTTCATGAATATCTCATTTGACTTTATTGCTTTTTATATAAATTAGCCTGCCTAGAGGGTTTTCTAATATATAATTTTTTCTACCAGGCTTTTCTTCTTCTATAATCTTCGTCTATGCTATACCTGTAACAGAAATGAGAGCTTTTAAGAAAGTAAAGTAGTTTTATTTACATCACTGCATCAGAATAAGGATTTTCTTCAAGTAAATGTTTTTCTTCAAGTATGAGTGAATCTATCATAGCAATGTGGTCTAAGGTGGGGTCAGACCCATTCATACTTATACTTTTATACTTGATTGGTGCTATCTTATTTTTCAAATAATTTGCTTATACTAATTATTGCATACAATGTTATATATATATTAAACTATTGATTTAGGTATTAAAATTTTGATTGATTGGTTGGGCGATTGATTGATTGATTGATTGATTGTTCTTTGAAAGAGGGTCTCATGCAACTCAGGCTGGCCTCAACTCAGTATGTAGCTGAGGCTGGACTTGAACTCCTAATTTCCCTTGCCTCTAACTCCTAAGCGCTGAGACTGGGGTCTGAAGCACTATGTCCAGTTTTAAAAATTATTTTTATGGCTATGATTTTGTAGCATGTTAATATGTAGCAAAGCAAGTCAGCTGACTTTTTGCTTTTATTCCAAAATGAACTCAAATACTTTAGATATGTATATTTCTATGGAAATTCTGATAGTTGCTAGTTCTTCCTTTAAAAGCTCCCATTACAATTATCACTAGGATGGTTTCCAGTCTGTCTGTAGAATGACCTGGGCAGGTGGATTCCCAACCACTTGGCTTCTATTAGCAAAGTGTATTTCTGTTTATACTGAGCTTCATTTTATTTATTTGATATCACTTACATTTTTAGAGAACACTCTGAGAGACTGACTTCAATATGCCTCCTGGAAATGACTCCTAACTTCAAAGTCTACCACCCCTGTTGGTAGAGAGTGTAAACAAAAATAGCAGAGGTGGGACTTCAGCATTCATTGTCACTCACTCGAAGAGCTACGCTGTGGAGTGAGTGGTGCCAAGATGGACTGTTCAGTTAGAATAAGGTCCCCAAAGGAGAGCCTCAGAGTTTGACTTCTGGCTCCTCTATACTGATTTGGCTCATAATTTCATCTTATTCTCCTTGGGTAGAAAAGCACTATCACAATAGTGTCTGACTCATGAAGCAGTTGTGAAGATTGAAGCCAAGGGCACAAGGGACATAAACTGTGTGGCCTTGTACGTGGCTCACTGGGAAACTCATTAAGTATTCCCCCTGTGAATGAATGAACCTGTGTACGGATGAATGATACCACAGGACCTAGAGCCTTAATCATGAGTATCCATTGAGCAAACCAAGACAAAGCCTTGTGAAAGGAAAATGCACCTGTGGCTACATTTAATACATTGTACTGATGCTTGTTCTTAGAGAGACACCCAATTTACACTGCTCATCCTTGATTTCTTTTTTTTTTTTTTAACATGGTTCTATCTACCTTTCTTTCTTTCTTTGTTTCTTTCTTTGTTTCTTTCTTTGTTTCTTTTTTTCTTTCTTTCTTTCTTTTTTTATTATTATTTTCTTTATTTACATTTCAAATGCTATCCCGAAAGCTCCCTATACCCCACCCCCGCCCCTGCTCCCCTACCCACCCA
>NC_034592.1:30798700-30803543 GCF_900095145.1 Mus pahari
CTCTCTCTCTCTCTCTCTCTCTCTCTCTCTCTCTCTCTCTCTCTCTCTCCTGCTTGCTGCTGCTGGTCACTGTGATTGAGGACATAAACCTCTCAGCTACTGCTCCTTTCCCATACCTGTCTGCTTCCTACCATGTTGATAAAGGACTGACCCTCTGAAACTTTAAGCAAGCCCTCAATTAAATTCTTTCTCTTGTAAATGTTGCCTTGGTCATGAAGTCGCTTCATAGCAATCAGCCAGTAACAAAGTGCTGTTCATTTACACAACACAACAGAATACTACTTAGCTATTAAAAGTAAGAACATCATGAAATTTATAGACAAATAGATGGGACTAGAAAACATCCTGAGTAAGGTAACCCAGACCCAAAATGACATGCATGGAATTTACTCACTTATAATCGGACATTACCCTTAAGGTACAGGATACCCATGCTGCAATCCAACAGACCCAAAGAAGCGAAATAACAAAAAGGGCCCAAGGAAGGATGCTTGAATCTCACTTAGAAGGGGAAGTAAAATAGTCACTGGGGGTGGGTAAAGGGAGGGAAATGCAGGGGAGAGGGGATGGGGAATGGTGTGTAGGAAGATAAGGAATAGGGAGAGCCAGGAAGTGAAGAGAAATTGGCCTGGTGTGGGGGGGAAATGGCTCTAGGATATGCCAGATACCTGGCATTGGGAAAGCCTTAGGTAGTCTATGAAGGTGATTCTTCTTCTTCTTCTTCTTTTTTTTTTTTTTTTTGGTTTTTTGAGATAGGGTTTCTCTGTGTAGCCCTGGCTGTCCTGGAACTCACTTTGTAGATCAGGCTGGCCTCGAACTCAGAAATCCGCCTGCCTCTGCCTCCCAAGTGCTGGGTTGAAGGTGAGACTCCTAATAGTAGCAGATATGGAGCCTGAAGTGGCCACCTCCTGTGCTATGCAGGACCCCCAGTAGAGGGATAAGGACACCAACCCACCCACAAAGTCTTCCACTTATCTCATTTTTCTGATACCTTACGAATCTCAAAACCTTACTAAGCCTGGTAACCAAGGGGCAGACTTTCTGAGCTCCATAGCTCAGTGAAGATGCACACATGAGGGCTGGTCCTGAAATCAGCTGATGCTTGCCATCAGAGGGACAGGCGCTTGCCCAAAAGACAGCCATTGGACAGTTTATTCTGATCTTTTCTTTATGTTAGACCAACGGACTGTGCGGTTTGCACAGATATTTTTCATGGCATTTCAGATCCACTTGGGAAACTCAGAGAGAATGTGCCAGGGTGAAACTTCATGCGCTTTCATGCTGTAGCGGGTACTCCTGAGCAACCCTCCCCGGGCACCTGCAGACTCTGGGCTTCCTGCTCTAGAGTTCTGGTGCATCTGCACCTAACTCAAGTAGGCTCTTGTATGTCTAGCCACAAGTGTGGCAAGTACCAGTCCTGGGTTGGAGCTGAGGTCTTGGTTTCCCAATAGATATGCAGTGCTTTTTGATAGCATGAATATGCATAAGCTAACCCAGGCCTTACTAGAAGACAGAGAAAGCGGAACTTTCCACTCTTCTTGACAGCCAGTTCCTCCCCTGACCCAACCCAACCCAACCTAGTGGCTAAAATTTTAATCACATTTTCTCTTTTAGAATAACTCGATGCACCACATATAAATATACGGGGCACTTGAAAACTGACTATAACATTGATAAATAATGATATTATTGACTGACTGTGCAAGGCAAACTCTAAGGGGAATAATGTGGTTAACTGCATGTACCCAGGAAGTGGGTTGTTTTTTTAAAGTCTCTGCTCACCCTTTGCCCCCGCCTTTTTTTTTTTTTTTTTCTCAAGTACTGAAATTAAGCAGAAACTAGCACAGGCCTCTCCTTAGGACACGTGACCCTTACTCCTTTCCGTTTTGTTGAAAGAGTCAGTAAAAGGAGTTGATGGCAGTTTTAAGAGCAAGTTACCATGGAGAAAAGGTATGTAACCTTACATTTGTACTGTGGGCTAACTACTTGAAAGTATTGCTGGTTCGAATGCATAATTATTTCTACAGATTGGAAGGCTCTTGCCTATGAGCCAAATATCAGCTTGTTTCTTTCAGTGAAGAAAAGTGTATTCTGTTTCATATCTGCAACTGACAAATTCATATTTTCTCTATGGAAATATTATGCTAGTATCTTTTTATGATTTTTAGACTAAAATGTTAAAGAATGAGTGTAGAAAAGTTTGAGATTGAAAGTGCTTTTAAAAGTAATTGTTCGCAAAATACACGAGACCATGCACCCTTAACGGATAGCTACTTTAAAACTTGAATTATCTGAAATTCAGATGACAAGAGAAAGAAGCCACTATAAATAACAATAGGAAAGGTCCTCTTAAATTTCAGTGAGAAAAATACTCTCAGGCATTATGTAAAGAGCTATAATAAGGTTTCTCAAACATAACCTGATAGAACAGCCACTAAGAAGCAAAATAATTGTATCGCATAAAATGATAAGCTTTCGCCACAACTGAGCATTTCCCCTAACATTTCTGTGTTGAACTGGATAACATCAGGCCAACTTTCTAATTTATAAAAAGACATTTATGTTGAAAACCAAAGTTTCACCTGATTTCACTCACAGTAGTTTCTGGTAAGAGGGCTTACTTGAGACACCCTTTTGTTGTTTAAGGTATCTGTATTTTGAAGTGTTCTGAAATAATAAACCTTTGAAATGACTTGTTCACTATAAACCAGCAAGAGCTTTGCTTAGCTACTGACATTGTCCCGATGTCTCCATGCGTTCTAACACAGCTTAAAGATATCATCAAAATGTTGCTAATCTGAGACAAATAGCTAAACAAATCTAACTGGAGAGGTTTGTAAAAATTTAATAAAAGCACAAGATATTATCCCCTTGTCTCTAACATTATTTTATCATGCTGGTGGATAAGGAAGTGTACCTCACAATGCAAATGTTGGGGGGGGGTTATTAAAAATGGTTGCAGGGTTGATAAGTGGCAACAATCTTTTTTCTTTTATTGTGCTCTATTGAAAGACATTTATACATATTTTTTTGACATAGTCAGTTTTGGAGGAAATTATTCAGCAGGCTGACACACTCGTGGCACGATGCATTTAAGCGCTCTTCAACTGTCCACACCGAAGCTAGCTACTTGTTGACTGTTGAAATGATTACGGAAAAATAGAGATTAAGGACGCGGTAGCCAATACTTTTTATTGTTAGCATGTCAGAAGATCTTGGTAATATATACTTGCTTTGATATTCTGATTAGAGTTTCAATTTGTTGTATTTCCTCACTATGGAAAGCAGTATTTAAATCTGTCTTCAATATTGTGCTGCTGAGACATTCCCCCTCAGCTGTATTCTTCAGATAATTTTTGTTGATATGTTATTGCTGATTTCATTGTGTTATAAAAAGAACAGCACATGAATAGAGGTGATAGAACCCACACACTAGCAAAAAAAATAAAAAATGCTCAGACAAACATCTGAAGTACGGATAAGATCATTAAGGTTTAAAATATTTCATGTGATTGAAAACCGAATTATTTGTAATAAATGTTTTTGCAGATACTGTTAATATCAGATTTTTTTTTTTTTGGAGTATGTATGAAATGAAGGACAAATTAAGAGAGTTTGGGAGGGATGTAGACAAAACAGCAAGTAAAATACATAAACTGATGATTTCAGACCTGTTTTGCAAAACAATGGTGCTCAGACTCTGGACTATGCAGACTAAATCTTAAGGGACTTGATTATAAATGAGTTATTCCAGATCATTCTGCCTCTGTTCACGTTGAATAGCTAGGCATGTTTAAGTGACATAAAACAAGACAGAGGATTTTATTTTCACACTCACTGCAGAGCAGAGCTGGTAAAGAACACCATGCACTTTACTTGGGGGCAGCCAAATTCTGAAAGAAGAAATGTCTTTCCTATATACCCCCCCCTTTGCTAATTTTTGACCCTCTGTCATGGGGTACTCCACAACCGTGTCTGATCTAGAATCCTACAGTTTACTTAACTCATGATAGAAAACAGAGGGACTCTAAGGCAAACAGCGTTGTTACTCTAAAGGCAGGCCACATGTTCTTGATGTCCTTGCCAGGCCTTCTCTGCTCCCCAGCGTCGCTCTAATACGATCTCTCAGACAGCAGGGTCCAAATGACCACTTCAATCTTGACAGTTTCCAATCTTGTTTAAAGATGTTGTGCATGGTAACCAGTTGTGAGCAGTTCTGGACACAGCGTCTTGCTACCCCAGTTCAATCAGGGAAATTTAAAGACAGACTTTCTAAGAGTGTCTAACAAGGACCTACCTCAGAGGTGTCCTCATCTTTACAAATGAGTCCTGCACAGCTTTTTTTGTTTCACACTAGTGAGAAACCTCTGCAATGGAGCTTCAGAAAAGTTTTGGTGATTTCATATACAAAATACCTGGCATGATGTAGATGATTTTTGTGAGTGAATGAGTGTGGTGTGCGCGTACACGCAAGTGTGCTTGTGAAGGTGCACATATGTGTGTGTCGACATGCTCACTCATGTTTGTGTTCGTGTATAGGCCGGAAGTCACATGTCCTCCTTAATTCCCCTCAATCATATATCTCAGTGATCAGGTAGCTTACTAATGAAGCTGGACTCGATGTCCAGAAAACTCCAGACACCCTCCCATCTCTGCCTTTCCAGTCCTGAGATTACAAGCACAGGCCACAGTCTCTGAGTTTATAATGTGGAAGCTTGGGGATCTGATCTTCATGCTTGGGCAATAAAGACTTTACCTACTGAACCATCTGCGCTGGCTGAACGTGTGTATGTGTGTGTGTGTGTGTGTGTGTGTGTGTGTATGTGTGTGTGTGTATGTGTGT
>NC_034592.1:30806615-30817713 GCF_900095145.1 Mus pahari
TTATATGGAATGAATTCTTAGAAATACATATATAAGACAAATGGAGTGATTTTGATAGCGGCTCTAAACTACTTTTCGTGTCCTTGTAACTTTTGGGGCTCCTATCCATACTTCATGAGACCCTCTGGCCGTTTCAGTTTCTGCAGTCATGGGGGACCTCAGCAGACAGACTCTTGCTTTTCAGGTTTCATAAATTGACAAAATTTTATCTTGATCAAGTTTTGCATGCTATATTATTATTATGAATGAGTTTGCATTTGTTTTAAACAGCCATATCTGTTTTCACTGCAAAGCAGGGGGCATGTTCTGAACTCTGTAATTAAAACAAACAAACAAACAAACAAACAAACAAACAAAAAATTACTGACACTCCAGCCTTGGCAGGAGATCTTGAAGAAAGTAAGAAACCAGGGATAGCATAGCATTCATGAAACAAACCTTTCTAAAGACTGGAGGGGGGGGGATTGCACGGTGAATGCTCAAAGGAAGGAGAGAAAGAATGCAAATAGAACAATACATCCAGAAACCCAACAGGTCTCAGAGGAGCCAGAGACAGATGGGTGTAATCACTAGCTCAAGGAGATAAATAACCTTAAACAGAAGGAAGCAGGCTTTAATGAGTGTGAATGTAGATGAATTGGATATAGATAAGATGAAATGAGGAGAGGAAGTTGAGGGAATTCATGCTTCCTAGTTTCTGTCTTCCCTGAAACAGTTGGAAGCTCATCTGATGACAGTGAGTACTTCCAGGTGCCAAAAACCAGATGGAACATTTTATTTAAAAATGGCCCTAGTCGATAACACAATACAAATGTAGGTTTTTATTAAAAAAAATATTCTTAGACATGGTTTTACCACATAGCCAAGGCAGGCCTCAACGTTTTGTGTAGTCCATGCCAGACTCCAATCCCTTATGTAGGCCAGGTTGGTCTCTAACTTATGCTGGTCCTCTTACCTCACCCTCACATGTGCTGGGAATACACCCATGTGCCACCATCCTCAGTGTCCTTATCGCTATTGCTATGATGAAATACTCTGAGGAAAGCAGCTTAGAGGGAAAAGGTTTATTTCAGCTCAGGGCTCAATGGTATAGATAGTCATTGCAGGGGAAGTCACAGTGTCTGGAGCATGAGACAGCGAGTAACTCTGTGTCCACAGCAAAGAATCAGAGAGCAAATGCATAAAATGAAAGCAAATGTGCTTTCTAGTAGTGTGCACTTTCACCATCTTATGTAGCCCTGTATCTTCTGCCCAAGCAATGTTCCCCCAACAATTAAGATGGGGTTTCCCATACCAGGCTGAACATACTCAAGATAACACCACATAAACATTTCCAGAAACCCATCCCCAAGGAGATTCCTATTTTGCCAAGGCTAATTATCTCATCCAGATACAATTATATATTGTTAAGTAGATTATTTTCTAATTTAATAGACAATAGCCCAACTGAATTAAAGTCTATAACTAATTTGAGCTTCACAAATATATCCTGTAAAGCGTTGAACCTTATTGGGGAAACAAAATATTAGGTATGTGTTCCAGGCAATGGAAACTTTAAATAGTAAAGAAACATACAAACATAAGAATATGAACATGAATTTATATGCATAAACCTAATTTCTCATGATCATTAAAATGCATACTACAGATAGAACCCCAAAGCTCTTCACTTGCCACATACAGTGATCATTGCACTTCCATTTTGTCCAATCTCTGGGATGCACACTGTGCACACTATGCACACTGCAATACTACACACACTGCAGACACTGAACACACTGCACATACTGCACATACAGCACATACTGCATACATGGCACATATTACACACACTGCGCACACTGCACACACTGCACATACGACACACACTGCACATACTGCAATACTGAAATACTGCACGTTCTATACATCCTGAACACACTGCATGCACTGCACATATTGCATGTGCTGTGCATACTACACACACTGCACACTCTGCACATACTGCACATACTGCACATACTGCCCACACAGTGCACATGCTACAATACTGTACACACTGCACACACTGTACACAATGCAATAATGCACACATTGTATATATTCCACATACTGCACACACTGTACATATTCCACACACTGCACACACTGCATATACTCCACACACTGCACATACTGCACATATTCCACACACTGCATTCACCCCACATACTGCAGTACTGTAAATACTATAATACTGCTGTTGCAGACCCCTCTTGTCCTTTTCTAACCTCTCCTTTGATTTCCCAGGGTCTCTTGATCTGTTTTCCCTCTGACTAATTGCATATATGATCATTCTTTGTGTTTTTTATAGACTTTACTCCATCATTTAGATCTCTAAACATTGAAATCGTCTAGGTCAGTCTTAGGATGTACTCTTAGTTTTGTCCTAAATGTTTCTTCCTAGGTAATCTTTAGTTCTGTTACTTTAAATCCTATCTATATACTAATTAGCATTAAAACTGTAAATCTCTCCATAAATGTCCATGACAAATCAAAATAACTCTCTGAAAACCATCCCATGAGTTAGCTATAAGAGCTCAATGGTTCAAAAGTTTGCTAAACAAGTCTGAGCATATAAATTCTAACCCCAAGAACCCACATCAAAAATAGGATGCAGTAACACATGAGTATGTAATCTTAGTGAGGTTGAAACAGGAGAATCACCCAGAAGCCTAGGCCAGCTAGCCTGACGGACACAGTGAGGCAGAGGCAAAGAGAAAGTCCACCTTAAAAAAACAAGGTGGAAAGTGAGAACCAACATCAGAGAGCTGTCCATTGAGCTCTAGACCTCACCTCTACATTCGTGCTGGGAAGCATGTCTCTCTCTCTCTCTCTCTCTCTCTCTCTCTCTCTCTCTCTCTCTCTCTCTCTCTCTCCACACACACACTCTCACACCTCACACACACATACACACACGAGATAGATAGATAGATAGATAGATAGATAGATAGATAGATAGAGAGAGAGAGAGAGAGAGAGCTTTCAAACACAATACCAAAGTAGTCACTTAAACACTGCCACCACCCCTCAACCCACGATGCTCTTCTCCTTTCATCATCCATGATTATTGCACCATTTCTCTGTCTATCTGGAGAAACCTAGAATTCTGCTCAGTTCCCCTCCTTCTTCCTTCTCTTTCCTCTAGATTCATTCTACTCCCTGAGCTGTAAGGAAATTCTGGGAACTACAGTCAGAGCTTCCCCCATACTGTTTATGTTTCAATGATGGCTCTCCTAAAATGTCCCTTTTGTCTTAGACTTACTTTTTTAGTATTGTGTTTGTTGGTACATTGGTTTTCCTACCCAAAACTCTGAGAAATGGATACACTAAATATATGATGTCATGAAGTTTTAGACAAAACCACACCAATCAATTCACTCTTATTGTTCTATTTCTGAAGAGACAGCATGGCAAAAGCAACTTATAAAATAATGCATTTAATAACTGAGTAGTACTCAATTGTGTAAATGTACAACATATTCTGTATTCATTCCTCAGCTGAGGGACATCTGATTTGTTTCCAGCTTCTGGCTATTATAAATATAGCTGCTATGAAAATAGTGGAGCATGTGTCCTTATTACATGTTGGAGCATCTTCTGGGTATATACCCAGGAGTGGTATAGCTGTATCCTCAGGCAGTACTATGTTCAATTTTCTGAGGAACCGCCAGACTGATTTCCAGAGTGGTTGTACCAGCTTGCTAACCCACCAGCAATGGAAGAGTGGATACTGCTCAGCTATTAAAAACAATGACTTGATGAAATTTTTAGGCAAATGGATGGAACTTGAAAATATCATCCTGAGTGAAGTAACTCAGTCACAAAAGAACACAAATGGTATGCACTCACTGATAAGTGGGTATTAGCCCAAAAGTTAGGTATACCGAAGATACAATTCACAGACCATTTGAAGCCCAAGAAAAAGGAAGACCAAAATGTGGATGCTTCAGTGCTTCTTAGAAGGGGGAACAAAATACTCACCGGAGGAAATATGGAGACAAAGTGTGGAGCTGAGACTGAAGGAAAGGCCACCCAGAGACTGCTCCATCTGGGGATCCCTCTCCTATATAGCTACCAAACCCAGATGCTATTGTGGATGCCAGGAAGTCCTTGCTAATGGGAGCCTGATATGGGTGTCATCTGAGAGGCTCTGCCAGAGCCTGACAAATACAGAGGATGCTCATAGCCAACCATTGGATTGAGCATGGGGTCCCCGATGGAAGAGTTGGAGAAGGAACTGAAGGAACTGAGGGGGTTTGCAGCCCCATGGAGCGAGCAACAGTGTTAACCACCCAGACCCCTGAAGCTCCCAAGGACTGGACCACCAACCAACGTGTACATATGGAGGGTCTCATGGCTCAGGCCACATATGTGGCAGAGGATGGCCTTGTTGGACATCAGTGGAAGAAGCAGCCCTTGGACCTGAGGGTGTTCGATGCCCCAGTGTAGGAGGATACCAGAACAAGAAGATGGGAGTGGGAGGTGGGTGGGGGAGCACCCTTATAGAGGCAGGGGCAGGGGGTGGTATAGGGGGTTTCAGAAGGGGAGATCTGGAAAGGGGAAAACATTTGAATTGTAAATAAAAAATATCCAATAAAAAAGGAAAAACGGAAAGCATTTAATTGGGTGTTTGCTTCTAGTTTTAGAGAGTGAGTTCCTGACCATCATAGCAGAGTACTTGGGCAGGCTGGTGAGCATTGGGATGGGAGAGTGGCTAAGCAGCTGAGCCTTTGCAAGTTAGATAATAGCCATGAGGCAGAGCAACAAGGAGAGGNGAGAGAGAGAGAGAGAGAGAGAGAGAGAGAGAGAGAGAGAGAGAGAGAGAGAGAGAGAGAGAGAGGGAGAATCAGAGACAGAGACAGACAGAATTAACTAGGACTGGGAAGGGCTTTTAAAAACTCAAAGTCCACCCCTCCTCTTACAAGGCAGGACCCCCTAGTTCTCCCCAAACACTTCTATCAATGGGGATGGGAGTATTAGGGGGGTGGGAGTCTGGTAGGCAATAAGCATTCCAATATATGAGCCTTTGGAGGCCATTCACATTCAAACCACCATACTCTCTAATCTAACTAGCATGGGCAATGCTAACTCTCTAATCTCACAGAGTTGAAGACCTTAGGAAATTCTACTTCCTTTTGGATTGGCTTTTTTGACCTAAAAATGAATCTTTTCTATAGTTTATTATTAGCTACATTTTGAGGTAACCATATCTTACTAACCTCAATGATATTGCTGAAGAACAAATATATAGAAAAAATAATATGTAATAAATAAACCTCTTCTATTATGTTTTAAAACACCACTGTTATTGTATAAATGAATCTATTTAACTGTATCTGTGTAGTAACATTCATAAAATATTGGTTTCTTACTTGAATTTTGACTGATAGATCTACACTTTGTAGGAGGGAAATAGAGTCAAGCAGAGGGCAGTCTGAAGTATGTTTTGCCTTGAACCTTGTACTTTTGCTGTTTCTATTACTATCATTGCAACAGGCTTAAACTCTCCTCCCTGGCTTTCCCAAAGAGTAGCTAAAGCGACACTTTGAAGACATAGACAAGGCAGTTCTCTCCTAAATATTACTACCATACTTCACACCACATTCAGTCCTCTCTTGTAGTTTGCAACACACGGTGGAGCTCACTACTCTGCTTTTCTTTGCCTTTACCGACTGAAGTTTATCAATTTTCATCTATTCAGTGTCTACTTTCAATGCACCTCTCATGTCTTTTGATTGACAACTACTTAAAAGAGTAAGCATATCTGTTTATAGCGAGCATCGAGCACTATTTTCCCAGTGAAAGAAGGAAAGAATGCTACAGAAGGTGACCATGGGCTATGAAAGTAGGAAATGTCCTGAAGGCTTGTGACTTTTTCTGATCCTAAAAATTAAAAAATATAGAAGGGGACTTATGAATATATTTACAATAGATATCACTGAGTGACTGGTTATTGGTACCTCATCATCTGTGTCAGGCTGCATGTTATGAATTGTATTTGACAGTACTTTTAAGAGTCAGAACACAAAACTTCTTGAAAACACTTATAATACCCCATATGTACTGGCTGGTTTTATGTGTCAACTTGACACAGGCTGGGGTTATCACAGAGAAAGGAGCTTCAGTTGGGCGAGTGCCTCCATGAGATCCAGCTGTGGGGCAATTTCTCAATTAGTGATCTAGTGGGAAGGGCCCCTTGTGAGTGGGACCATCCCTAGGCTGATGGTCTTGGGTTCTATAAGAGAGCAGGCTGAGCAAGCCAGGGGAAGCAAGCCAGTAAGTAACATCCCTCCATGACCTCTGCATTAGCTCCTGCTTTCTGACCTTCTTGAGTTCCAGTCCTGCATCCTTTAGTGATCAACAGCAATGTGGAAAGTATAAGCTGAATAAACCCTTTCCTCCCCAACTTGCTTCTTGGTCTGATGTTTATGCAGGAATAGAAACCCTAAGACACCATACTTTTACCATATAAATTTTAAGCCTCTTTACAAAAGGAATTTTTAATGGAATATTTTGTTTACTGTAGATTAATCTCCTAATTGTTTGCAAGAGCTTTACTTTTCCAATGTTGCTAGTTAATGTTTGCCTTAGAGCCAACAAACAAGGCCTTGTCTGCGAAACGCCATGAAAGGGAGAATGGCCAAGGAATGTGTGTTCAGTTCAGGAAGACTTTCATCTCCTCTTTGATCTTTCTGCTTTATCTTCATGGTCATATTTGAAGGACCAGAAATGGAGCAGTATAGCCTTCATTCATCTTTCCCCTTGGTACATTGCAAAACCGTGTAATTTGTCTCTAAAGTATAGCACCTTGATGGTCTTTCTACAGCAAGCAGATGCAAGAAAGAAAGAAATGCTCACTGTGTAGAGTATTAAGGCTTTCCTGAAATTCTTGATTCTCAAGAAACTTACAGAAGCATTGAACATTCCTCAAGATAAAGTGTGATTATTCAAGTTTTTTTTAAACAGACCTAAATAATACCTGGTGTCCAGATACAAACATGTTGCTAGTTCCTTTTTAAAGTATCAAAGGTTGAGCAGTTAAGGATCCCAAAATATGGAGCTACTTGGTAATTGGATCATGGTGTGTGGGTAGTTCTGGGTAATGTGAAGCACATGGCCTCTACATTATTCTATGTGATGGTTTCCAACTCAGTTTAGTGGCGCAATTCAATTAAGCAATTCTGACGTTTCTTTCTTTTCTGTTTATTTTGTAAACAGATTTTATAGCCTGGGTTAGCCTAGCCTGAAACTAGTCATCCACAGTTCTCTCTCTCTCTCTCTCTCTCTCTCTCTCTCTCTCTCTCTCTCTCTCTCTCTCTCTCTCTCNCTCTCTCTCTCTCTCTCTCTCTCTCTCTCTCTCTCTCTCTCTCTCGTAAGTGCTGGGGTTACAAACCATGCCATGATATCACTCTTGGCTAAAGTTGTGTCTCAATCTATGCAAACCTGCTGTTTGCTCTCTGCATGTGGGGCATAGCTTAGTACAGCTTTAAAATGGGAGGTTCTCTTACACTGGTGTTTCTCTCTATTCATTTTCCTCTGATCCACTGGACTCTATGCTTAGTCTCAGATTTTCGATCCCAAGGCCACGTGTGATAGCAACCAGCCACGACTAACTGCAGAATTCTTGAAATACAGCTGGCATGAATTTCAAAGACTTAGTATGAACAATGACAAAAAAAAAGCAGTCTACTGATATTTTTGTATTTATCGTATGTTTATATTATTCAATTTTGAAATATAGGACTAAATAAAGCACATAAGACTCATCCAAATGGGCTACAAGAAATTTGTAAACTACATTTGAGATTTGCTGCTGCAGCTTAGATCTTGAATCTTCCCCCCAAGTCGTCTGTTAGAATCTTTGTCCTCAGCTAACGGCACTGGGGGGGATGTGGTAGAATCCTTAGCAAGTCTGACCTGCTTCAAGAGAGCATGCCATTGGACACATGCCGTGGCTCAGCGCCTTTTGACATATCCCTTTTTCCTTCCTGGTTTCCACAAGGATTAGATCTGTGGTGTTAGGGTCACTACGATTGTTCCCTCAGTTTTACCATCGGGCATTTTCCTTCAAAAAAGAAATGGCAATGTTTAAAAAGAAACAGCTTGGCAAAACATGGAGACACATATTCTTACACACACACACACACACAAACACACACACACACACACACACACACACACCCCAAATGTACATATTTACATGTGTTTGAAGTACCCCCACATATACACACAGAAGCACATGTACACACACATACAAACACACACACACACATTTCAAATCTGCATTTCAAAATTATAATGTTTGAGTTACTTAATCATTCTGAGCCTGTTCCCTCTTCAGTTAAATAGGAAACTTCCTCAAAAGAGCAAAAACAAAAGGAAAACGATGTATGTTTAAAATGTGCCTATTGTATGGCATATAATAAAAAAACTAAAGGTTGGATGTGTCCCTGACAGCAGCAGTAGTCATTAGATTATTACTTGTATCTGTGGCTTTCTCTGCCTTCTCTTTACTCTAATTTAAAGATAAGGGAGGCATACTTTTCATTCTGGTTGAATTCTAAGTCTTGCTATAAGTTTGCAAAACCCATCCTGAGCAATACCTTGCTGTTAGTTTCATTTCATCATACAGTCATACATGGGAGGACAGACTGATTGTACAGGAAGGAGGAGAGATGGTTAATTCCTCTTTTGTTTGTTTTTGGTTGATAGAGGACTTTTACTTCAGAAAGCTCAAAACAGGTTCTAGCTAGAAATATAATTTAATTTTTAAAGGACTCTTATTTTTCAAGAGTAGTAGCCTGTCACTGATCCTTGGAACTGAAATTAAAGTGAGCATTAGGGAAGAGAGAAAAGTATAGAATTCTCTTTACCAGCTTTTAGTTTATATCTACTTTTTGTCCAGGTGTTAAAATGCATGACCGGAGGCAGGTGAGATGAAGCAGCAGGAATCTGTCTGAGTAAAGACAACCTAGAAGGAAATTATGAGCTACAATGTATCAATTTTGGGCAAGTTTGCTTTGTTCTCTTTCAGTTCTTTCCTGGGTAAACCACCTCAGTGTTCCACTATCCAGATTAGGTACCAATCCTATTGTAAAATGTCATGTACCAATACAGGGCACTGATGAGAGGCCTATGTTTAATTAGGGAACCCTAGAACTGGGGTAACACTGGCAGCAGCTGGGCTTCTGTCTGTGGAGAGCCAGAAGTTCCTGTGGCTGCTTGGCAGTAGGTTCTAGATCAGCCATCTAGCTTCAGGAAATGGGATTAGCAATGGGGCGGGTCTGTGCTAGTGCGGCATAAGAAATCTGGATACGAGTCGGTGTGGCTGATGTGCAAAAGGGTACAAATAATGGCATGGACGTGGAGAGAGTAAGAGGAAGTAATTGTTCTGGCTTCTTTTCACTTGGTTACACAATCTTGGGTGCGTTTGGCTCTGGTAAGTGGGAAGCAGAGGCAAAACCACAATAGCGCGAAGATACTCTGCACTGATCAGGAGGCACAACCGTTTAAAATGCAATCGCAAACCTGACCTTGGACATGCCCAGGGTCCTGGTAGGATGGGGGGCATGGAATTGGAGACAGGCATCCAGCATCTGTAAAGCAATATGGTACAGAGAGACACTGGCCACACTGTCTGCCTTTAAGGAGCCCACAGTTAACTGGGCAGATTAGACACACCTTAAATGAAGAACAGAAAAAAAAAAATCAGGATACGCACATCCATCCGAATATAATAGGAACAGCAAAAGAGCCCAGAGCAAGGGAAGAGGGAAAGGGGGGAAATCACTCTGTAATGTCAAAGAGCACAGCTCTCTCTTACTGTGTGACAGGAATCCCATTTAGAAGACTGTGAGAAGTGATGTCTGACAAAAACTCATTCAGAGGCTGTCCGGCTCTGGCTGAGACCATATCGCATGTCTAGCTTACCTGCCTGAATTTACCGAGTAGAATATAAAAAAAACGTATGGAGACTTACTGGGCAGCCTCAACTCTGCTCGGTGCACAGCAGACGAGGGATGCGTCTATGTGTACTGCGGTCAGGTGTCTTCATCCAAAACACCTGTGCACCAGACAGCCTCTACAAGCAAGGGTTGCTCAGAGAGAAACTGGGGACCACGGGGACATGTATCCTCTCTCAAGGGTAGAAAAGGAGCCTTTATCCATCTGACTGCGGCCAGGCAATCTGGATCTCTTTGCCAACACTAATGATTTTTGTAAGTGAAGATATGAAAGTTTTTTTTTTTTCTGTCCATTTAAAAGAATTATCCCCCCCACTTTTTTTTTAAAAAAAATAAACATCAGCTCTCATTTTCAATTGGAAATTGATTCCAAACGTTTTAAAACATTGTTCAGGCCCAACACCATATGTCTGTGGGCTGAATCTGGTTGGCTGACTGGCTGCCTTTTCCACCTCTTGTTAATTTATAGCTGTTCCCATGAAAGCAGGAGCAGGTGTCACAGAAGGAACAAGAGTCACTAACTAACTTTTGTACATTTAAGACATCTTAAAAATCTTTAGAGATTGGTTAAAACATTGAATTATCTTTTGAGAAACCATCCATTTATATATAGCTTTTCATTTAAGTTTGTTTTGTCTGTCTAGATTTCATGACTGGGTTCATTTTCTTAACTAGAAAGAATAAATTTTCTTTGGCTGCCAACTCTCTCCAAAACATTTTAAAATCATTAAAATGTGACTTCAAAAGTTTAACTTAACTGAGTAATAGAGAATGTAATTTTCAACTGACATTTTAAATCATATGATATAGACTCTACATTATAGGAAATCACCTGATATCTGCATGTGTGTACATCTACACATGAAAGACTTTCATGTCTCATGTGAGGGTAGTTATAATAGCAACATCTAAATAAACACTGATGCAATGTGTGCCCAAACTAGTACACAGGGAGAGAGGGAGGGGAAAGAGGGAGAGGGAGGGAGGGAAGGAGGGAGAGGGAGAGAGAGAGGGAGGGGGAAAGAGGAAAGGAGAGAGAGGGAGAGAGAGGGGAGGGGGAAAGAGGAAAGGAGAGAGAGGGAGGGGGTAAAGAGGGAGAGGGAGGGAGGGAAGGA
>NC_034592.1:30818064-30840981 GCF_900095145.1 Mus pahari
GGGAGAGGGGAGGGGAAGGGGGAGGGGGAGGGGGACAGGGACAGGGACAGGGACAGGGAGAGCACCCTCAAACATACATGCACAGACTTCCCAGTACACATTGTGGGTGATATAGCCAGAGCATGGATGTATAGCCATGTCATCACATAAACTGTCTATTAACAAATGAGATTATCTGCATCTCATAAGGGTCATAGCAAAGAAGATAAGCAAGTAAAGCCACATAGAAAATAAAGTGCTACCTAAACATTTTAAATAAATCTCCATACCAGCATATTTTATTATTTTATTTTTGAGATTATAACACATTTCTTTTCCCTTTTCTCCTGCCAACATTTCCTCCCTGATCTCCTTCAAATTCATAGCCTATTTTCTCAAAAATGTTAATGAATGCCCAAACATACATACATACACACAATACACACACACACACACACATATATACATATATATATATATATATATATATATATATATATATATATATGTATATATATATATATGGAGAGAGAGAGGGGGCTACTCAATCAATACAATGTTACTTGTATGTAATTTTTAAACTTTAAGTGTTATGCATTCTCCAAATTAAAACAGACACTTGGATAAACCAATAAATATTTCAATACTGTTCAGTGAACTGGAGCTCTGTAAGGGGTAGATTACTGGCCCTCATCATCCCAAAGGTTCCTGAATTAAGTTAACTGACAAACCAATGGAAGGAACTAAAGATGCTAAAGATAAAAGCGTGAGGACCTTCAGTTACTCAGCGCAGATAAAGCTGGATACATCCTAAGGTATGCAATGAATATAGGATATTGGGGGATTTTCAAAGATGGGGGATGAAAATTCAGTTTTAAAAATTCAATTTAAATACTGTGAACTAGCCAGTGTTTTTTCCTCATTTTACTCTTCTTGGACTCTAGAAAGAACTTTCACAAGATGAACACTTCAACCTTCCTCTGCTCTTTAACAAGGAGAGTTCTTTTGCAAGTGTTCAACTTGCTACCACATTCATGCTTCCCAAGTCCATGATAGAGGTAAACCAACCAAGAGTAACAGAGTTCTCTGAACTGAATGGAAGGTGGCACAGTAGACTTGGATTCTGGGGTTTGTGAAGTCTGAGTTTTTCTCCTATGTGAAAGGACTAATTTTCAGCTGTATTTGTGTTGGAAGTTTGTTTTTAGTATCTAACTTTCATATTGAAACATTGTTTTCATACATCTACCAACTCTTAGCATAGCCTGCATTCCTCCCAATACACTATTCCAACACCTGCATGCTCTAAAGAGAAATTTCATTCCCATAAAACAACTACAGCTAAAACAAGAACAGGGTGAATCTAGTGATGATATAGCAATAATTTTAGCATAGTACTTACATTAAAAATAACATATACAACCTTTATAACAGGCTGGAGATGCTCAGCAGTTGAGAGAGGACTTGCTGCTTAACATCATGTTGGATAGCTCACAGCTACCTATCGTTCCACTTCCAGGAGATTGCATCCCTTCTTCTGGGCTCTGCCTGCACTGGCCACGTGCAAATCACACACACACACACACACACACACACAAAAAAAAAAAAAAAAAAGTAAAAGAAACTATATAAACATTTACAAAGTAGTTTAAAGCCAGGAACATCTGAGTCCCTGATAGGTGATGGGTAAATGTGTTTTCTTAATCCTCTTGCCAATCTTACTGATTTAGAATGACTGTGGAACATCCAGCTAAGATTGCGCTCTTAACAAGCTATAGACACAGATCATCAAAGACCATTGCTTTATAATTTCCCTCCGCACTTCTCTGTAATAATCGAGTGCTCGTTTTCAATTGTACTTGCATTGCTTTCTGTTCTTACTCCTACAATAAATCTTAACTAACCTTCAATTCCAGAGAAATTGGATGCTGCCCTTGCAAACACAACTGGTCTTGGATATTAAATTCATTTCCACCTTAATTCCAAGTCCAGGCATTCATTAGGTTATGCCTTCTTCACTAGGCATTTGAGTTGTCTCTGACCACAGCTTTCTCTAGTGGCAACCGGCTCAATTGTTACCTTACCTACTTACAAGTTCTGAGGTCCTACTTCAACCCTGCCAGTCTTTCCCGTGGGTAACTGAGCTTGATGTGAAACACTGCCCCATGGAGATGTCTCTCATGAAACACCGAGTTGATAGCTTCTGCCTTGCCCCTCTTAGTTTACCATTGGCTGCTTCTAATCCCCATTAGCTAACCACAGCTTGTTTCTTCAGTTGATTACCCTGACTGTGACCAGGTCCTTAATGCCATTTTTGTATAATGTTGGTACTTGACAGTTTATACCCATCTGTCACTACCTGCTGCTAGGAGAGCTCTTTAGAAGCTGTCTTTAGATGGCCGGCTAGCTCATGGTCCCTTTTCATTTCGGAAAAGTTAGAGATGGTATTCAAGTCAAAGCTGTACGCATATACATGTATGAGTTAGTTATCCATAGGGCAAGAATTTCATCCCACCTCATACCAAACACAAAATTATTCCACGTTAAATCAGTTATAAAAATAAAAAAAAAATTAAACGACAAATGATTTCAAGTAAAATATGGGAGTGACCTAGAGTTACACAGAGAATATTTAGGAAAGAGGTGATGAGCAGGAGAGGAGGAAGGCCTGGAGGAGTGGCCAGGCAGCCATGATGCTCACTGCTCTTACAGAAGACATGGCTTTTGGCTCTGGGTACTCATATGCCTACTCATACCAGCCACTCCCGTTCCAGGGGATCTGATAACTTCTTGTAGCCTCCATGGGCTCCAGACACATGCTTGGTACCCATGAATATTTGCAGCTATATATTCATACAGAAAAATAAAAAAATTAAAGAAGGAAAAAAGAATATACTAGAAAATATTAAAAGATAAGGACCCTGTTAATAGGACAATAGCATTAAAGGAATGAAAGGCTATCCCCAAGTGGAAAATATATTCAGCAGAAATGGATTGAATCAAGATCTGTAAAGAATTACTACCCAGCAGTATAAAAGACACCACGCAATGGGAAAAAATAAGCAAAATAAGAAAGAAAGAATCATAGTTACCTTTGGTGCAGCCAGGTGGTTAGTGTAAGAGAGCTCTGGGTGAATCTCAAGTGCCCTAGTGTGGTGTTTAGCTGTGATTGTTCAAAACTGCTCAGCTTGAACAAGTTGTTGAACTTTTGACACAAACACAGACATGATCACACATGCAAGCATGCCTTTACAGCTATTTAACAAGTTACACGTTCATAATGAAGAGAGACAGCCGTGTTTAAAATATATTAAAAAAAAAACAAACCAACAACTCTGGAAACCTTTAATGATACAGCCATAAGGCCATCATCCCTCACAACGACAGAATGTCCCAGTGTCTCCNCCCCNCCCCCCCCCCCCAGATAGACCCTGTTGGCACTGCAATTCAATTCAATCAATGCAGACATTGGACACATCAGCATTACGGAATGAATAATGGACACAATAACAAATTTTCTAGATGAAACAAATGCCAGCTGTATTGACATTACTGATCACTGTTAATTACTGATGAACACTAATTGTGCAATATGCAACTTCTGAATATTTGACCCCTGCCCAGGCAAAGACAGAGATAAAGTCTGGCATTACTGCTATCCATAGCTAGATGTAATGAGCTTGACAGAGAACTTTGCCACAGTGTCAAAGCCCTTTAGGGCGTAATTTACCTTAGAACAAGAAATCCCAGGAAATAGACACAAACAGAGACTTCAGTGCAGTGTCTGCACTTGATACTCTTCCAGCAAAGATCAGCGTACATGTCTGGCCCTGGCAACATCTAGATTCTGTTTGTTTTGCCAACATTTTCTAGCACTGTGGCTGTAGGGCAACTGTACTGATAATTCTCTTTAAAGATGCTTTCTATCACTCATTATGATAATCATCATTTCCCTAAGCTGTAAATCCTCAACTTTTCAAATCAAAGTTCATGAGAAAACAGACCAAAGATTGCCTCACTTACATCTTCTGCAGTTCTCCTCTGTATCAAGGGACCAGTACTCCATATCACTTCTTCCAGACCTGAAAAGTAACTGCCTTAGCCCTCACATCTTGATCCTGTCTTTCCAATGCTTTTCCAGCAGTCTAAGCACCAGGGGAAACCAGAGTTTCCACAAATCTCATGTCCTGTGTTCTCAGTTCAATGCAATTGGGCATCTGACCTTTACCCCTAAAATCTTTGACTTTCTTGTCACATCTTACCTTGCTCTGTATATGTTTGATGCCAGAAACATTAAACAATAAGATGTCCAAACTTTACTCACTAAAAATTTTGGATTGTTTTCGTATATCACATCAATCTCTTAACATGATAATAAGATGCACAAATAGATGAAGAAATGTGTGTTCATATTTGTGTTTCTCAATGGTGTGTGTGTGTGTGGTGTAGTGTTTAGGCATGTGCTATAGCACATATTGGTGGACAGAAGATAATTTAGACTCAGTTATCAGTTTGTCATGGTTTTGGGTGTCAACATTATGACACAGGCTAATGCAGGAAAGAGCTTTGGCCAACCCAGCTGTCTCACTGGCCCATATCATATCTTTTGAAAAGCAAAATGACCTTAAAGAAATAATCAAGTGTCTCCAAGTTCTATAAGACAAGTTCAAGTTCCTTGGAAGCACTTGCACAATTCAATTCACCTATGTCAGCTCTACTGGAAATTCTCTACTTAGCTTGTCCTCCTAGACGCCTACTCTCGACCACAATGTGGATATAAGTGTCTTTCTTTTTTGGATGTGGTGATCTCAGCCTGTGAGGCTCTGATTATCCCTTATCCAGTGACATTGTATTTATCAGCAACACTAGCCAGAATGGCACATTTACCTTGACAATGTCCCCTGTTCCTTCTCTATTGCAACCTTATCAGACTCCATGATAGACAAATATGCTATGCCTAACTCTACTGCAAGATTCTTGCTAACTTCTGTAGAACCTGTAAGACATAACAAGCCTGTTTCTCTGGCTGAAGATCCATTACACAATGGACTAAAAACTGGCTGCTTTGTTTCCATGAGAATGTTTCTAATGTGCCTGTGAGATATGGAGGTATCAATAGCCTACAGTTAATGAATGTCAGAAATGCCTACCGTACTGCTTTTGGATCTATTTTGCTTTTTTTTTGTTTGCTTGTTTATTGATATTGTTTTGTTTGAGTCTTCTCATGAACTATCTCCACTTAGGATAGACGGATATCAGGATAATAATAGTAATATTACAATTTGCCTAAGCAGCTGACCTGTCAGGCATTTTCAGTAAGTGCAGCCTACCCCCTGGATTCTCTGATATTGGTTAAATAAACGTAAAGTCTTATTATCACATCTCCCATATGTAACACCTGCCCTGTCAAAGGCAATGTTACCCAATGGGCTGGCTATGATCAAATTCCTCTACTGTGATCTTCCTTTCTCATTATATTTGACATTTTTGAAACTGGGTTTTATTGCATTCTCTCAGCTTATGGAAGTGGTCTGGGGAAATGAGACTTAATAGAGACGTAGAAGCCACTGGGAGAAAAAGGGAAGGAATGTAATCTAGGAGGAAACTGAAATTAAAATGTTATTCTGGTAAATGGCTGCTGTGGTAGAAACAGCAAGCAATTGCAATGCAAGTTAATTACTGACCTGTCAGGAAAGCATGACACGAAGGTTGTGCCACATATTACTGGAGCTACCACAGCCACAAGTCATTTCCACAGGGGAACAAATAGACTTTGTTCTACCACAGATCAACATAAGATCTTTCCAGGGGATTGAAATGAATTTCACTCAAGAACAATGCTTGTCTGTGGAGTAGCCATGAACCCTTAACAAACCTGGAGAGTCAGTCTGTCCTGCACAAGCAGAGACAGGAACAGGTTCCAACTGCACAAAGGCTTCTGAAATTTGAGGGTGGAAGGGACCTCGCTTTTGTGGGTGTGGGTGATCACATAGCTCATCTGCTACACAAGGAGAATATAGGCAGACTCTCATAAAATAGGAATTCTTTGAGAGTGCTTGTGATATCTGGCTCTGAAATAGCTGTCCTCAGAAAGCTTCCTGTGGTAGCCAGTGTCATATGAAAAGGTTCATATTTGTGTATATGTGTGTATGTACATATATAAACTGCCCGAAGCAATCTTGTTCTCAAGGGAGATGTTCATTTTTCACAGCAAGAAGGAAACATAAGGGTTATTCTGAAATGGAATGGAAATATGGTGCTTGATACATTTTTGGAAATCTATATGAATCGCGAGGAGTACTTTAATTCTGGCCACATAAAGTATAAAAAGCCTTGCTTCTTTGTGCCTCTGACTCACTGTGACATACTCACAGTTCTCTGCACTTCAAAGACAATGCTAAAGACAAATATATATATATTCTTAAAAAATAGATTAGCCAGATGTCTTCCTGGTGATGTGTTGGTAAGCTACATGCACTAGCATTAACTAGTTTCCATACTTGTTTTTAATTTATACACCCAAGAATTGCTTCCTGTCTCTCTCCTGTGGGTTTCCAGAACCCACAGGAACACATATTAATTGATTAGGAGAATTTATATGATATACCTATGCATATATATGATGTACCAAATAATATATATGATATGATGTGATGATGTATGTGATGGACCTAGTAATATGTATAACATGACATGATAAGGTATAATGATACATATGATGTACCTAATGTGACTGCATGGTGGTCATTTTAATTTCCTCTTCTCTGACAGATTTACTTTGGAATCTTTGTTCTCTTAGTTTCTCAGACTCACTCTCTCCCGACTTTGGAGTCTACAATGGCACCACGTGTGTTTAGGGACACAGGCTCCTATGCTGCCTGGGGTGACTTTGAACTTCCCATGGCAACTTGAAGAAGAAAGGCAATGTGCTTAAGTTCAAGTTGCTGAGTCCCACAACATGGAGACTGCATGATCATGGGGCCTCTTCACTTTTCCATAGCTCAAAGATATCTTAATATAGTCTTCCTTTTAATGCTGCTGTTTTGAAAGAGATGTCAAAACTCTGTTTCCAAACTCAAAAGGGCATGCTGCTAAGATTCCACATAATTAACAGTGCAAAGAATAATTGGCAGGACAGCTATGGAATTGGCGATTACGCATCACATTCACTCCTTGTTGGACTGTTGCAGGGTGAGAGGTGAAATAGAGCTCAGAGAGCCACAGTATCCAGTCTGAGGAGCAAAGCCAGCGTTTGTGTGGCTTTTATGAAGTGCTTCCTCATCACTGCTTCCTGTTTTTAAAACAGGATTCAAAGTGGAACTTGAGCGATGGATACCACAAGATACTCACACTTTCTCTTAGTACATATGAAATCAGGAAATCTCAAGGACTTGGTAAACCAGGCTAAAGGGACTGATTACCACTTACATTTCTAAATTGGGAATTTGGGATTTGGAAGAGAAATTTATGAAATTAGTAGCTATTCCAGGCACATACAAAATTGTCTTGTTCTTCCATATCTGTGTTAGACATTTATCATTATTGAGTACTTCCTGTCAAATGCATCAGTGCTTTTTCGTATGTAATAACAATGATGATTTAAGTGAATGACATAGTTGAGTATAATCCATTAGAAATCTGAGCAGGAGTTCAGATTTGATATAGCCAGAGTTGCTATAACTAGTATTAGCAACATGCCCAAGATTACTAAGCCATACAGATAAGAAACAAATAGCTCCAGCATTATAAAATCTATACAACCAAGGGTTTATGAGGTTGAGACACAGGTAGAACAATAGAAGAGCACTGAAAATTACCTGACAATAATTTTGTAATTATGTGCTCAGACACAGATCTCTTCATGTCCTTTTGGAAGATGCACAAAAAGCAGAGAGTGCATATGGAAATCTAACCACTCTCAGGAATTAGGTTCCAAGTCAGTAGAAGTGCTCAAGTGTGCGTTAAGACTGAGCATGTCTCACGATATGGTTTGGTGTCAAGAAATGTACTTCATGAAGACTGGGACATCACATCGATAAGCCTAGGAGGCATTTTCCAGGATGCAACACTAGCGTACAACCCCGATGGCATTTCCATAAAGCTGCCTTAAGACAATATGTAATATGACTTGGTCAGCATTCTTCTACCTGATGCAAAGATTTTAATGCCAGGAGAGTTTTCAGTTTGATATTCAGGCAAATGCTTCTTTGAGAATTATCAGGACAGCTGGCTAATCTTTCATAATGTTCATTGGTTTAGTTGGAATAAATTCATCGAAGTAGTTCATTGTGAAAATGGGTGTTTTAAGAAGATCAGGAATGACGGATAATGGAAACTTCAAAAAGTTCCACTTGCGTAGGTGATTCAATGTCTAAGTGAGAGACAAAATAGGGACTTTAACAGGCAAACTTTAAAGACAACTGTAGGGTGTGTGGTGATGGGATAGAGAGCTGTAAGGATGAAAGGAAGGGAACATGAGAAATTATAGGAGGGTAAAGAAAGGTCTGTAAGGAGGATCAAATTACATCTGGGAAAATATGATCTAGAGGCAGCTCTACATTATTAGTGGTTTCTGATATAGTCGCTGTGAGTCTGCCACTCTGTACATACTCTGCCCACCACTATAGTTTTTGTTCCAGTTCCATTTGACCACTCAGCCTTCCCTCTCCAGCCTTTTGTTCACCTTCCTCTGTGAACAGGGAGATTCTGCTTCCTCTTGGTCCTCCTGTAGAGGATGTGTGATTCTGATGCCAAGGGAAGTCTCTTCTCTCCGACCCTCTTCTCGAGGGTTTACAATACCAGCTTGGGATGGCTCTGGCAAATACCACATTCTTGTGACATCAGTCATGGCTTCCCTTCAGTTTTTTTTTCTCTTTCCTGTCAAAATTATGTTCCCTTCATGCAAGCATTGGTAGCTAGTTTACACAATTCTAAATGTTTGCAAGGCTGTGTGCACTCTAAACCCTTGCCTGATTTGCCCAGGTTGGCCAGCCTAGCCTAGCCTAGCACTCTCATCTTTTCTTGCAGAATTGCTTTCTCCATCTGCTAGTTCTTCCTCAAGCTGATAATACGGATCTCGCAACCTGGGTACAGTCTCATTTAGTAGATTAGATAATGGAATGATCAATTTGCCCCTCTATCATCCCTTGAAAACTGTGGGGGCATTTGATAGAAGAACAATCTCTAATAACTAAGTTGCTGCCCACCTCCTGGGAGAATCTCAGGGAACCTTGAAGGAATAAAGGTTTTCAGCAGTCAGAAATCTTTTTATGTGTGCAATGTATATGTGTGGTTTTGTGCATATGTGTTCGTGAATGTGCATGTATACATTAAAGAGAGAGGGGGCTTGATATGCAGTGATTGTATCTATCACTCCTCACTTCACTGTTGGAGATAGGAGCTGACCCTGGAGCTCACTGATTCAGCTAGTTTGGCTTTCAATATTCTATAGGGGTCTCCAGGTGTGTCTTCCTCCCTTCTCTCCAGCTATGTCCAGCTTTTGGGTTTGCACATGGGAGATGAGGACTTTGTGCTTGTATGTCAAGCTCTTAGCCAACTTTAAAAACTTTAAAAAACAGACATTGTGATATTTAAAAAAAACAAACAACAAAACCCTATTTATTTATTTATTTATTTATTTTGTTTTTTTTTTTATTGTATATTTTCTTTATTTACATTTCAAATGTTATCCCCTTTCCTAGATTCCCCTCCAAAAATCCCCATCCCCTCCTCCCTTCCCCCACTCCCCAACCCACCCACTCCCATTCCTGGTCCTGGCATTCCTCTATACTGGGGCCTAGAGCCTTCACAGGACCAAGGGCCTCTCCTCCCATTGATGACCTACTAGGCCATCTTCTGCTACATATATAGCTAGAGCCACAAGTTCCACCATGTGTTTACTTTGATTGGTGGTATAGTTCCAAGAGCTCTGGGGGTACTGGTTAGTTCATATTTATGTTCCTCCTATGGGACTTCAGTCCCCTTCAGCTCCCTGGGTATTTCTCTGGCTCCTTGATTGGAGACCTTGTGCTTCATCCAATGGATGACTGTGAGCAGCCACTTCTGTATTTGCCAGGCACTGGCAGAGCTTCGCAGGAGACAGCTTTATCAGGATCCTGTCAGGAGGCTCTTGTTGGCATCTGCCTAGTGACTGGACAAAACCCCTTTTAGAATACTATATTGTTCTACAAAATTAGAAACTTGCAAATAACTGGAAATAAAATACAATTAAAAAGTCGTTTTTCTATTGTTTTTCTTTGTTCCTGTGATAAAATACCACAACTTGAGGAAGAAAACAGTGATTTGACTTGTAGTTTATATTTATGCTATTACGCAAGGAAACCAGGATAAGGACAAAAGCAGGGAGGCAAGAAAAGAAGCAAAGACCAAGTATAAAACACTACTTCCTAGTTTGCTTTTCATTACTTGCTCAGCGGGATTTCTTATACAACCAGGATCAAGTGCCTAGGGGTGGTGCCGCCCACAGTGTACTGAGCCCTCTTTCATCAATTGTTCACGAAGAAATTGCTCCACAGTCTTTCCTACAGATGGATCTTAAGGAGAAACTTCCAGTAGAGGTTTGCTCTTCTCAAGTGACTCTAGTTTGACTCACATTGGAGCTGCACAATGCTACAAAGTGAATAACATAGCAAAATAGAATCTAACCAAAGCTCCCAAGCTTCCCATGGCTTCAATTAACTGCAGACCACCTTGTTCTAAAGGTATTAAACCAGAATTTTCCTAAATTAAAAAAAAAATCTTAAGTTTGAGTACTTATATGCTGCTCTAAGAACATGGTGAAATTGAATGTTGTCAACTCTGACTCTCAAGAACATGAAATGTTCCTGTGTGTGGCATCTAAGAAGTGTATGATTCCCAAGCTCTGATGGCCTGGTAACCCTCCCAGTAATTAGATCCAGTGTTCAACATCTTATACTTGATTTTACTTGTCTTTGTGCAATCCTTATGTGGTGCTTAATCCTATTTATAATTCTACCTCATTCAAACACTGCATGATGTCACTTGGGCATATGTCTTCCCACCTTGTCACTAGAAGAAACATAGGAATAGCACATTTTAAGATAAAGGAACCATATTTAGCAGATCTCCTGTTACAGTGTTATAACTGTAATCTCTTAAGGCGCCTCACTAACAAAGTACCTATATCAGAAATATATACGCAGAGAGGAGAACACCATAAGCATGGTATTCGCCACTGAGTGTCTAGTTTCAGGAATCCACCTGAATACACAGCACAGAATCCCTATAGACAGGAAAGGTGAGGAAAGACAGGACTCATGGTGTAGTGAAGCATTAACAAGTTGAGGATGGAATAAAGTGGAAGCAATTGTTAGGGGCAAACCTCAAGACAATGGGTACGAAGAGTCATACAGCTGGGAGAAAACACTGAAATAGGCAGTTGGTTCCCAAGTAAGTAATCGGAGAACCCAGAAAAAAAACAAAAACAAAAACAAAAAACGTTCTGTAAGGAATGCTGCCTTTGGGCAATAGTACATCACTGAACAATTTAGGAATTGGTTTAAAAATGAAGATAATCATGCAATTTTTTATTTAAAGCCAAACGTTGTACAGATGTAGCAAAGCAACATGTCCTACAAATGTACATGCTGGGGACATACAAGTGCTCTGAACATATCCTCTCAGTGAGAAGACAGGCACTTCGGCATAAATGACTCCTTCAGCAATACCACAAATCTCCCACACATAGACTTTGAACTTGTTGAATAATGTAGAATGTAAAACCTTCAATGCACCCAGAGAGCTTCATTTAAAAATGAAAACCTTTCTAGAGGAAGGTGAAAGGTAATTACTACCTTAATTTTTACTTTATACCCATTGAAAGAGCTCTTTTATACTCAATTAAATAAGGTTTATAACAATTCAGATATGCTCATTAAAAATAAAAAAAAGCAAACAAACAAAAAACCATGGCGTACTATGACATATTATAGCTTCCATGATGAGATGTTTTCTATACTTTCTTTTTGTTTGAGGGTGTGTGTGTGTGTGTGTGTGTGTGTGTGTGTGTGTTATATGGGGGGAGGGAGGTTTCACGAACTAAGGGAAGATATGAGGGGATGGGAGAAGAGCCAAAGTGAGGTGTATGATGTGAAACTCACAAAGAATCAATAAAACAAACAAACAAACAAACAAACAAACAAACAAACATGGTTAAGGAGTTCTTTGAACAACTTTCCTATAAACAACTTTGCATATTATACCTGAAATACGATCAAGTATAGTATTATTAATATTACAGTATTAGATCGAGTATTATTTGAAGTGCACAGGTATCCATTTTATAACATGAGCATAGAACTATCCCTGCATCTCATCAATGTGTTGAATATTCATTTCACTCCCACATTTCCTCCTTTTCGGTTTAAGCAGCTCTTGCTTTACTCTCTTCTTTCTCCTTAAGCAATTGCAGTTTGGGTTTCTTTCCTGTGTTGGTTTTTTACTTTTGTAGAACACTGTAGAAATAAGATAGCAAGATAGCAGAGTGGATGTTCTTTTCTTTCTGAGACAGGTTCTTTTTTAAAAAAATTTTATAGGGTTTCTCTGTGTAGCCCTGGCTGTCCTGGAACTCACTCTGTAGACCAGGCTGGCCTCGAACTCAGAAATCTGCCTCTGCCTCCCGAGTGCTAGGATTAAAGGCGAGAGCCACCACAACCAGTTCTGAGGCAGGTTCTTGTTATATTGCCCAGGTGGACCCAGAACTCATCACGCTCCTGCATCAGCTTCCTGACTGCTGGAATCCCTGATGAGTGAGAGACTCGGCCGACTTGTAGGCATCAAGTTGTTCCATTTTTCCTTTTGACTGGTGTCATTGATTTGACAGAATCAGTTTTTGATTCTTCATCTTGTTGTCCATGAATAGTTTGCTCCGTTTTAAAAAGGTTTAAGTATGTATATGCATATACGCCTGTAGATGTGTACATACAAGTGCGAGTATCTTTGGAGAACAGAGGTTTTAGCCTCCCTGCCCTCCCAGATATGGAATTAAAAGCTGCTGTGAGCACCCAATTATTACTGGTGTGAATAGGACTTGGGTCCTCCAAAACAGCCAAGTTCTTAACAGCTGAGTCGCCCCTACCCCACACCTGACACACGTACTTTGTTTGCATTGCATGGATACACTAGAATTGGTGTTTCTGCGTTGCTTTTTCTTGGAATCAGGTATACATTACACCTCTTTTGCCAGTGTTTTTTGGGAAACTCCTTAGTCTCTTTGAGCATCATTTCCCTTCTCTAAAAAACTTGGATTAGATGTCTATTTCACAGGAGTTCTAGAGAATCAGAAAATGAACTGTTGTGAACACTGGCTCCCATGTAGTAAATAAAGAAATCTAGAAATATTTTTAAGTTGTCATAATTTTTAGTTCTCATTTGCTGTGAAATAACATTCTTTCGTATAAAAAGACTTTTTTTCCCCTAGGACTGAAGGTCCAGAGTTGGATACTAAGGTCAAGGTTACCCTAGTGAGTGAGTATAAGGAAAGCCCAAGACATACAAGACAAAACACAAACAAACAAAATGAAACAAAAACCCATTTTTTCTTTGATGCGCATTTAGCGCCTATTTTTCTTGATCTCTATAATGAAACTAATCCATTTTTAAGCCTATAGATATCAGTACTCTTGATTCCTCTCATGTAAGACTACTGTTCTTCTGGGTCATATTTCCTGCTGAAGTTGGACTAGTCCTTGCTTTTACCTAACACTGTATCCATATGCCCAGTACAATGACCAGTCTAGGAAAAAGGTCTACAATTAGCAGCTGGGAAGCTGTGTTTGATTCACAAGTGTTCTCTAAGAATTAGAAGATATTGCTGGCTGGTGATGGGTGGTAACAGAAGCCTCAAGATCCCAGCACTCAAAGGCAGAGGCAGGCAGATCTCTGTGAGTTCAAGGCCAGCCTGGCCTACAGAGTGTGTTTCAAGACAACCAAAGCTACACAGCGGAAACCCTGTAAAGAGTTAGAGGATGTGCTCATACGGGGCACTCTAAACAGGGCAGCCGAAGGGCATCCTTACTCAGATGCCCAGTCTTACTCAGTCTGCTTCATTTCCCTCACAGCCACCTGTGGAAAGTGTGTCTACACTGGATTTCCCTAAGTTAAACTCTTTCTATTGCATATGTACCACAAATAAATGCAATATATAGCACAAAAAAGTAAACAACTTTTTTCTATTTCATTATATTCTTCTTAAGTACTATGTCCAGTTAATATAACAGGGTTTCATAGGCAAGTGTTGTATACACAGGAATTCTAATTCTCCATGGATATTGTGAGTTGGAGGACCCCTAGATCCACTTGTTTTGCCCTGACACAAATTCTACTTGTGGTTGCTATAGGTTTTGATCACACACACATACAATCCTAGAAGGGTTGTGTATGAAAAGCCTGTACGTTAATGGTAACTAGCTGATATCATCATTTCTTAATATGGAAGACTGGATTATATAGAAATTTCTTTTTCTTCATTTTATTTTTGGGGGGCTAGAAAGACAGCACAGTGGTTAAGAGCATTGGCTGCTCGTTCAGCTGATAGGAAATTGGTTCCTAGCACTCTTCACTCATGGAAAGCTAGCAACCATCTTTAAGTCCAGTTCCACGTGTCCTTGCCCTCTTCTGGTTTCCATGGCACTCTATGCACCTGTTATACAGACAGAACAGATAAACATTCACACATAAAACACAATAATACAGTTTAAAAGGATATTATTTTTAAGCAAATGTGTGTGTGTGTGTGTGTGTGTGTGTGTGTGTGTGTGTGTGTGTGTAGGTATGGGGCATGTGAACGCAGTGCCTAGAGAAGCTAGAAGAAATTTTTGGATCACAAATTTGGAGCAATTGGCAAGGCTGTCAGCTGCCTAAAGTAGGTGCTGAGATAGTTCTTATTCAAGAGCAGTAGGTGATCTTAGCAGTCTTGAGTGTTTCCCCAGACCCTATTTGGAAGCTTCTAATAGAACTAGGGATCACATGGACAAGAGTTGTGATACTTACAAACATCTGTCATCAATGGTGGTGGAGGGCAGAGCTGTTACAAATGAGCACAAAGTAGTGACTGTCTCATTTCCTACTGAGAAAGGTGTAGACTCTTCAATTTTAGTACCTTAATAATTAATGAGGATATGTGTGTATGTGTCTTATATTAATTATTATTAATAATTATTAATATAATATTTTGAATTTCATCAGGACAAGCTGCAGTGTGCAGACATCTACAAACTGTGACAACTCTCTGGAAATACTGAATTCTGCCCACCAAGCTACAGGAGCTGTGCAAATGAGAATCAAAAATGCCAACAGCCACCAAGACAGGCAGAGCCAAACTAAATCCATGATCCTCACCGATGCTGGGAAGGTCACTGAACCTGTAAGTCAAATGCCCCAAACATGCCACAGTCTCTTAGCAGATAGATTTTTTTTTTAAAAAAAAAAATACAGCTAATTAGGTTTATTCTGTTTACCTAATGTGCATGAGAAAACAGTTTGTAACGGATTTTATCTTGCCTACTTATAGTTATAATAATATCCCCAGTTACAAGAGCAGAGCTGGGCCTAATCCAGAGTGATAAAGGGGATGTGGAGCCTGGCTGAAGAGCACCTTTGACTCATTTTAAGGGCCTCTGCTACCATGCTTCAGTGTCATAAAAATAATGAGGTTATGCTAGCATGCAGTGTTTGTACTTCCAAATACAGTACATCACTTTGAAAAGCCAGAGGCTAAAATTAGCTAAGAATGAATTGAGGGGGAAAAAAAATCAGTAACTTCAAAATGTGAAAAATCTTTTTCTTCAAATCTCCCAATAATATAGAAGAGTGGGAAATTGTGGTTTGATCTGCAATAGGCTCAAATGGTTGAAATGGTGTGGCTATTTGAGATTTGGAGAGGAAGCCATTTTGTTTCGATAATGTGTCATTAGAAAGATTTGAAATAAAATAGTTAGAGATGAACTCTACTGCCAATTGTGTCCCTGGCCCTGCACGCATCCTGAGCCACTAAACTCACTGATTGCGATGGGTCTCCTCTGGTTAATTTTCTACCATAATGGTGGTAACTTGCAGCTGAGGCCATAGAATGTTACAAAATTATTTATGCAATGTTAGCCACTCTTTTGGACCCCAGATCTATTTTGTTTGTCACAGTGAGAGGAAGCTTGAGAAATAAGGTAGCCAGGGACAGACTGAGAGTTTCAGTCAGCCTGCAGAAGCATGCAGGCTATTAATTGAGTGTTCCGTTAATATCACAGGCGTCTAGAAACTATTCAGCTCCCTAACCTAGTTATTAAATCAGGTAAACTTACTGAGTACACTGTTACCAATTATATTTATTTTCCACCTTTTCACTTGAATTTCAAGTGCAAAATTAAATCACAGCAATCTCAGGGGTTTGAGAAATACACGGATTTAATCAGTTCCCTTTCAGGTGTTGTAGGCAGAATTAACGTGAGAAAGCTAGTGTTGATACAGGGAGAGTGAGAAATACATCCTGAGATAAGGTAACTCCTGAGAAAAGCATTTTCCTTTATTGACTTTCTCATTTACAACAATTGTCTGCTGGGAGGCCCAGCACTGTTAACTGTCTTCACTTTAAAAACAGCTAAGCTGTCTCTCAACTATGAACCTGAGACAGTGGTTGGAGTCAGTTATTGGACTCTCTATCGCACTACCCATAAGAACTGTACCTTTGAAAAAGTTTAAAAGTTAAGTATATTTAATGATGCCTAACATATTTTATTGGCTGTGTTTAACAAAAGGCACTATGCCGCAGTTGTTTTTGACAAGCATGAAAACATCACAGCGTGAGACTGCAAAAGGAATTATGGAGAGAAATTACAAGTGATCCATCTCTCAATGAATTATCCACCTCAATAGCCCGCAGAACTCAGCTACCAATTAACACCTACTTTATTACATGTTGGGATGTACTTAATAACTTTCATGTGTTTATGCACTATTACCTTGACTGATGCCTCTTGTACAATTAGGCATAATTGGCATATCAATATGCAAAAGTTAAAAGGATTAACCCTCTTAAAACTAATGAGCATTTCTGTATCCAGCTGCTAAATGAGACAAAATTAGCATTTTTCACTTTTGGGCAGGATTTTATCATGCAGTTTCTCATTGTTGGTATTACCTTGTTACATAACTTTAGTTTGGGGGGCTGTATGCTGGACTGCTAGAGAATAAGAGTTTTCCAAAGTTAAATTAGCTATAATTATCCCAGCTTTTGTTTCCGCATTCTTAGTCTGAGCAATATGGATTCCTCGATAAGGAACAAAAATAAAAGTTACTTCTGGTTATGTGTACTCAGTGCATAATTATATAAAAGGGGGTATTTTGGTGAGGATATGTCATTTCACGGAGGAAGCTTGGCTCAGAGACTCTGTATTGAAAGCTTGCCATGGCACTAATTTTCTTTCTGTCTCAGTTCTTTTCATCTTTTTTTCCATGCACAATTTTCTGACTAGATACTGACAGAATGTAAAGTATTTTGGCATATTTATTCAAACAAGCCCGTTAAAGTTATCCGCGTAGCTCTTCAGAAGTTGGGTGACAGTGTGAGGTCAAGGGGGACAGTCTGCGTTTGAAAGTGGGGTGGGATGGACCCTAAAAATGTGTACACATGTTTACACAAGAAGTTTGTTATAACAGAAACTCAACCACAGAATCTCCATGAAAGAAACAGTAGGTGCTTGGCGGCCACACTTATGCTGTGTATCGTGTTCTGTTTAATAAAATGTCTTGTTTGTAATATCTGTTTACCAGAGAGTTCCATTTTAAACTTCTGGACTAATTAATAACATAGTCTGTCGGCTACTCATAGGGTAAAATCAATACAATGTTTATTAATTCATAATTGAATTTGTAGAATTACAGTATTTTAATATGTCTGTGTACTTAAAATATATTTTATAGCATTGGCAAGTCTTGTAAGATTCCGAAAATTAAATGCATTCTGAAATTCTAATGTAGTTCTTCAACCCCATGTAATAAAAACAGAGCTGAGTTTGGTTGTGAAATTAGGAATTCTGATGACTTAAATGTTTCAGGGGGACATCTCAGTTACATAGGTGTATCCCATGTGACATTAGAATGATAGTGTGTGTTATTTTTTTTAAACATCAAGTAATCATTTTCAAATTTTCGAGAGGTTGATTTGATATTCAGGGAATGTTCAAGAGACGGGACTATTAGGTGTGAAAGGATACAGTTTGCAAGACATTTGCCTCTACATAAAGGAAATTGAGAGAGCTCCATTTGAATAGCAAGGAAGCTCGCTGGTCTCTGCAGTGATCTGTTTGCCCATTCTGAGATGAACAAGGATGGCTCTGAAAGAAGGGCATCTTCTTTTCCAGGACACACTGTCTAGAAAAGCAGGCAGCAAGGTCAAAAGGCAGAGCTGCTGGTGTTACCTGTCTAAGGGCGGAAGGGCCAGTGTGCAATCCAGCAAATAGCTAGTGCAAAAGATTCCAAGTGCTTCCATGACTGCTTATTGCGAGGATGCTCCAGTCTACCAGACAGACGGTTTAAAATAGATATTAATGAACAGTTTAAACAGCCCAAATCAGGAAGCTGCAAACACAGGATCTGCAGGCTGGAGCTATTTTAGCATTTAGTGCCGGTGTCTTCAGCAAGCGACAAGCGTGAATATTCACTATTTCCATCCTGCAAACCCACAGAAGGGCATTACTACATTCATGGCCATCATGAACAGGGAAATATGTTTTCAGGGGTGTTTAGATGAGGACTTAGGTCGAGCCATCCCTAAGTGTTAGCATACAAGACTCCTCTTTCCACAGTTAACACACTGTTCCCCTCTCCCCCCCCAGCGCCCCCCCCCCATTTCAACGTATTATCAGGAAAAAGAGGAAACAATTTTCTTTTGTTTCTTACTTCTGTCATTATAGGATGCTTGCCAAAGTTGTGGCTAGCCAAAAAGGCAGACATAAAAATCACTACTAAAAATATAAGCCTTCTGTTTAGCAGACTTTTTGAGAAATATTATGAGATTGTAGGGCATGTCCATATTTACTTCAAATCAAGCTTATAGTCAGGTTTGAGGCTTTGTTTGGATAAATTGTCCTGAAGTGGATCCTGATATTTAATTAAAATGACACTAAATCACATTGAATTGATAAGACTTGGCATCTCAAACAAAGGTAATTGCCCGTATTGGTTTTGTGCAAAAATAGAGCCTGCTTGGAAAATGTGCAGGCAACACAGACTGTCAACTCCATTTATAGATCAATATGTGAAAACCATTGATCAGGCAGGCATGTGTAACAGTAACACTTTGCATTTATTTGTTGTTTTTTATACCACATTAAGGCTTACAGGATTATAGACTTCCTAAATATTTTGACTTCCTCATAAATATATGATCTGTTGCATGTTAATTAAATGAGAGTCTGCAGCCATTTCTAAAATTGTTTTTAGTTTGATGCTTTCCTTTTATTGCCGTGGATCGTATGATCTGAAAATGGATTAGTTTCCTTTTGCATAAAGATTATTAGAGCCTATTTTAATGTGTCCTATTTAATGTAAGAGGCGACTGCCGTTTGCTTTGAAAAACATAGATAGAAACAATTATTTTCTCTTAGTGAATGGCTGATGTGTTTTTTATTAGCTGGGCATTCTCAGTGCACAGAGTAGAATTATTTCCTGACATATTCTGCACACCCTGAAGATAACAGGTCTTCTTGATTTCCCTGATAGAATTTGTTTTCTTTCTTTTCTTTCTATCTAGCTCTGTAACACAGGCATCTGATCGAACATTGTGTAGAAAACAAACTGATCATTTCAATTAAAATTTAAGCACACACACACACACACACACACACACACAAATGCAATTTGAATTCTGTTTTTTTTTTCTGATTTGAGAACAAGCCTTATGAACTGTTCAGTGCTACATTTTGCAGTTGAATCTTTCTTATCTCATCAGTGAAAGGACAGTGTCTTGCTCGTAATCTTTATTGGACTATTGTAGATGACATTTGTAAGCCATTTTGGTTTATAAGGAAAAGCTGGAGGACAGTGGAGTGAGACTCTCCGCAGATCCAAAGCTCTGATACGACAACGCAATAATGTGTCTTCCACTGCAATTTTCTTTGCTGCTGAGAGGTCAATTCTGTTGAAGAATCTTTTTGTACCGTCTGTAAATGTTAGCAGCACTGGCTTTCATGACACTATTCAGCTTTGTGTACAATATTAAAAGTCCCACAAGAAGAAACATTTCAGACACACCGAGTTAAAAGAAAACAAAGCAGGAACAAGATACAGGATCTCCCAGGTTGCCTAAGGTTGCTAAGGTCTCCAGCTGTTGATAGTCACACCATGGAGCAGACGAAAAAGTTTGTTAGTTGGAATCTCTACTTTTGTAGAATATGCCTCAGTGAAGATTCTAATCCCACTAGAGGTTTCTGTCCTTGCCTGTGCTACCCTGTGCCATTTCGTGCTGGGAAATCCTTTAACTCTATTTACCAAGTACAAATTGGGGTTCCCAAAAGGTGGGGGAAGTTTATGGGGAAATTAAAGAGCCCATACTTCAAAGAATGAGCCAGGGCTCTGGAGTTCACACATGTGGCAAGCACCATTTTCCTTTTAACTTGAGCAGGGAGCTAAATTTGTTTATAATCTCCTACTGATTGAGCATGGTGCAGAATGTACATGAGATACATTTTTTTAAAAGTTAGTCCTCTGATTACTAATTTGAATCCAAAACTCTAACCTTGTTAGCATCTGGACTTATTTCCATAATAACAACCCCTTCAGAACCTACAAAGTAATGAATAATTGACAACAAATGAAATGTTTTGATAGTTGTCGGCACAAAGCATGTTTAATGTTTTGTGTTGCTTCCTAGCTAATTATGTAGATGACACATTTGTCAGACCTTGACTGCCATTAGAAACGTGTTTCCAGAGGGGAGAAAAACAGGCTATTCATAGAGTAATTAACTAGAATGCTCAATGACCTGTGAGAGATTCAAATCGCTGCCAGTTCAGACATTGTTTTGTTACAGAGCAGAGGGGTAATTAAAATTCCAAATTACAGTCCTATGATGGAGCATTTGTTTGTTGACAGTATACTCTTAGTCTAGTTTGTTAATTCTTTTTTAAATTGCTTCTAATCCATTTTATAGCTCTAGTAGTTCCGTCTTTGAATTTACTGACAACTAATATTATGGTAAATTGTACTTCAATGGAGGGCTGCCTGCTTCAGTTTCCTGGGAGCACAAGGTGGGTGGGATGGAGAAGCTCCCTCCTGAAACTGACATTCAAGGTGCTGTCAGCGGAATGCCACCAGTGTGAATCATCTTGTTAAACACCCCATTCTTGAATCTGTGTTAGGAGCAATATCCCAGTTTTAAAACGAAATACAGTGATGAGAAGGAAAATTGCAATGATCACCTAAAAATGCTGGGAGACACCTGTCCCCGACAAGAAATGATAGATGAGGTTTCAGATATCCAGAAAGATGAGGGAGGAGGTAGCCCTGTGGAGGGCTTGGGAAAGGATGCTGAGACAAGTGCAGGGTTAATATCACGGGATACAGCAGTGCCCAGGGATGCTCAGCCCCATAGCTCAGTGTGGCAGTTATTGTAGCAATACTTTCATCTAGGTCATGACCAAACCTGGGATAACAGGTGTCACTTATGTGGCTTTCTGGGGGAAGCATTAGAAAGGTTTACAAATCTAGAGGGTTAAACGAACCTAGAAAGATCCAACTCCAGCACAGCATTTATTTAGGTTGCTGAAAGTGAGAATATAGTTTTATTAAAAAGATCTGACAGGAGTCACACGGTGTTTGATGCAGGCGAGCTGACAGAGGCAGACAGTGAGCGCTGATTATCCCCAAAGTCACTGTCAGCTAGGATTGATTTTCACTTTCTCCATTTATGTAACGGTTCCTGTAATACAGCTGACCCCGAATCACGTTACCTTGTCATTTCTCTGCATGGATCAAGAAGAGATGAGCTGAAAATAGCTAGACACCGACCTTGAACTTGCCAGAAAAGTGAGAAGTGACAGTGGGCTTTTTCTGTAGTTCATCCCGGAGGAGGAGGACTCACTGTTCGCTGCTGAGTTCACCGCAGCAGCACAAGGGGGCAGAGCAGTACCGGAGATAACAGGTAAAAGCGGCAGCTCTGTGAGGAGACGGATCTGGGTGAGAGCAGAGGTCTGATTGTTACATCTTAGTGAAACATAAAGGAGAATCACTGATGAATCAAAATCTCAGGTCCCATGATGTTCATAGTCAGTAATCTAAAATTGTACATTCTAATTAAAAGAGGTTACCTCATATTCTGAGTGCCAGCAACTACGCTTTCCCACTCGGTTATCTGCAGGGCTTCGTCTTTATTTATTTATAGAGTACTCTACCTTCAAACCAGACCCGAGTGCAGTCAGGATTGGCAAGAGAGTATGATGACAAGCTCCAGAGGTAACTTGCATTTTTTAGATAGGTGAAATGGGGGGGGGGGGCGGAAGGAACGGGTTTTGCCAAGGAACTCTAAGTTTGTCTCTGTGTGTATTTTCTAGTGTTATTGTTTGCCTCGGTTTTCAAAGACCACCTTTTAATAAACCATGATTCTAAGCAAGGTTAACTTTAAACAAGGCATAGTGAAGAGTCCTTTACTTACCGAAACGGAATCATCGTTGGTTCATAGGTTAGGTTCATACAGTTTGCCATGTTAGGCAAAGAGCTGAGAGATCAGCAAAGAGTGACTCAATGGACTCCCAGGAGCTGGTTGCAATGCTACAATACCATCTTTGCATGTATAATGCCTAAAAAATTTTTCTCCAAATCAATGTAATTGCCATGTCCTAGATTCTGCATGTCTGTGTACAGGCTTGCAGCTCATGTGAATATATACAGAGTTCTATATCTGCACACATACAC